>NW_017277184.1:9115-20815 GCF_001594065.2 Cyphomyrmex costatus | reverse complement strand
CAGTCATAGACAAGTTGCAGTAGCAGCCCCATGGGCTAATGGTTTAGTTGAAAGGATAAACCGGTTTTTAAAATCGTCATTAAAGAAGGTTGTCGAAGAGCCGAGCGATTGGTTTGATCAACTACCAACGGTACAATATGTCATAAATAATACGTATCATTCTTCATTAAAGACATCACCGTCTAAACTTTTATTGGGATACGACCAAAGCAATCACTCAGATAATAAATTAATTGATTACTTTTCAGATTTGTTAAAAGATAGTTTTCAAAGTGATAATGACCGTGAAACTGCGCGGCAGTTAGCTATCGACACTACAAATAAAATTAAACATTACAACAAAATTTATTATGATCTAGCTCATAAAACTCCGTCTGTATACAACGCAGGAGACTATGTAATGATTAGAGATACGTTAGTCAAACCTGGTGAAGACCGAAAATTTAAAATACCATATAAAGGTCCTTACCTTGTCGATAAGGTTCTTAATAAGAATCGCTATGTAATAAAAGATATACCTGGTTTCAATATAACTCAGCGTCCATACAATTCTATTTTATCACCGGACAAGCTAAAGCCATGGGTAAAACCAGTTATACCATAACAGTCTTTCAGACGTTCCTTTGTGATTATAATAATATTTTGCGTTTGTGATAATAATAGGTATTAGTATAAGATAAACATATACGTTTGTTACATATATCACTAGCCTTAAGTTTTACTTTTAAGTTTATACGACCTAGTCGGTATTCCAAACTTTATATTGATGATTTATTCAACGTTATGTTACGTCTCATAGTATTTTACATGTACCGTTTGTTGTTTTTATAGTTTACGTGTAATCTTTTCGGAATCTCTGATCACCGAAAAGAAAAACCTACATTCGAGGTCGAATGTTTGCGCAGAATGGCCGAGCTGTAAGCGAGCGCCTGTTTCCGACATCAGCTCCGCTATAATTGAGATGTTAGCCGTCTCGTAGCGCCACGATCGCTACATGCGCGGCGCGTATATAGTTTAACTTGAAGTCGTCGTTATGGTCGGCGCGAGTGCGTCTGCGCGGTGTGACGTCGTGTGTGCGGATTGGCCGCTTGAGTTATTCTAGTGAGTCTTTGTACAGAAAGAAGTCGAGTCGTTGTACAAGAGTCTTGTCGTCCTGAATGTCGAGTTGTGTATCCGCGATAGTATTAAAGCTATTAAGTCTAACCAAAGTCTGTACGTGTTGTTTGCGTCCTGGTCGCCTGTCATTTCCTATCCCTCCCGTAAGGAATCCTGACACCGTGCTCTCGTCGTGTCTGTGGCTCGCCAAGCGTGGATCATAGAAATCAACGGAAGTAACACCCTTACAATATATAATCGTTACATCATGAATTATGTGCATATCTCAAATATTAAATTTAGCAATGACAAAAATATTAAATTATTTTAATAACTTTGGTTTAAAAGTCTTATCTATTTTTTATATAATAATCATAATTGTTTAATAAAGTAATCTTTTTCTTCTTACACATATAGGTACATTTTGCTCCAGAGATGTGGGACGAAAAAGCTAAAAAACGAAAATTGAAACCAGATGCAGTTCCAACCATATTTGGATTTTTTCTAAAAAAGAAAAAACCAGTGGAAACTGAAAATAATACAACACAAGTAGTAACAGATACAATAAATAATAATACAAATTATAATGAATCAGATCATTGTATCAATTCTATTCAATTGGATCAACCTATTAGTGAAATTCAAGAGCAGGAATATCAGGTTAATATTAAAATAGTAAACTAAGAAGATAATATATGTATTTAAACATGTTTAATATTCAAAAATGAATTTTTTAGGTAATTAATGATGCCACTGGATCTAATAAAAAAGAAGAACAACGAAATAAGAAATTAGAAGAGATTATTCGAAAACAACATCTAGACATGATTCGATTGCGAAAAACAATGAAAACTTTGAGATTTACTATACATACATTGAAACATAAAGACAATAATGATAAATATAAAAAAGCTTTATATTCAGTTTTTACTGATTGTCAAGTTAAAGCTTTGTTCACTAAAAAACGAAGCGTTCGAACATGGTCACATAAGACAATTGAACGTGCTTTGCAATTAAAATTTGTTTGTGGCAATAACGGATATGAAGAACTTATTCATCAAGGAATTCCACTTCCGAGTCTACGAACATTACGGCGAAAAGTAGAAGATTTTAAGTTCGAACCTGGAATTTCAGAAGAAATGTTTTACTTTTTAAAAAATAAGAAACCTGCTTTTAAAAATGAGACTGATCTGGAATGTGGATTAATATTTGACGAAATGTCTATTACGTCAAAAAAGTCTTATAATCCTTCAACTGGATCGTTTATAGGTAATATAACGTTTCCTAACGATAAGGGTATTGCTACGCATGCTCTGGTTTTTATGCTGGTTGGCATTGGTAGTCGCTGGAAGCATGTGGTTGGGTATTATTTCACAGGCAATAGTTTTGACAGTAAAATATTAAAAGAAATAATATTTCAGATAATCAATAAAACTGAAGAAATAGGTTATCATGTAAATTTCATAACATCAGATATGGGATCTGGAAATACTGCATTGTGGAGATTATTAGGTATAAGTACCGGTAGACATAGTAAAATAGTAAATTGTATTATACATCCATTCGATGCGAATCGTTATTTATATATTATTGCTGACCCACCACATTTTCAAAAATCTTAAACAAGCGTTAATTAATAATGAAGTAATAACTATTTCTGATGATATTGTAATTAAATATAATTTACCTACAAATCAAATAAAATTAGAACATTTCAGTGAATTAATAAGTATTCAAAACAATTCTGAGCTTTTATTAACGCCTAGGTTAACTATAGACGATATATGTACCAACAATTTTAATAAAATGAGAGTGAATAAAGCCAGAAATGTTTTTTCTCATGATGTGAGTAGCTCATTTAAACTGTTAGCGGATGAGAAGAATAAACCGGAGTACATTACAACTGCTTGGTTTGTACAAATTGTTTCTAAGTGGTTTTCTCTTATGACATCAAGGTGTTGTACTATAGCATTAGGCACAAAAAATGAAAACGTATATAACGCTAGTCTTGATTTTTTAAATAAAACTTTGATAAAAATTGATAAAAACGTTATCAATTTTTTTACACAATTAAAAATAGGTAATGGGTTTAAACCAGTACAAAGAGGTATAATAATTAGCACTACGTCAATAATTGAACTAACTAACTATCTTATAACAAAAAAGAATTTTAAATTTGTTTTAACTTCTCGTTTCACTCAAGATTGTATGGAGAACTTTTTTCTCAAATAAGACAGAAAAATGTAATACCTCACCCACTACAATTTTCAAATGACCTAAAATTAGTTTCTATTGCAATGTATATGAAATGTATCAATAATAGCAGTTATGATAATGATGACAGAGAAAATTTACCCGGATTTGTTGAATATTTGTCAATAATAAAACAGAAAAACGAATGTGAAAGTGATTTAAACAATAATGTAAGCAATAGTGACGAAATTCCACTTTTTAATTAAAATTCAATATCACAGTTGTCAAGTTTAGAAATGAACAGTTTATATAATATTGCTGGATATATCATACAATCAATTACAAAAATATGCAAAATATGTAATAATTGCTTACAATCAGTAGGCTCAAAAACTGCATTGTCATATACATTCACAAAATTAGTACAATACAAACGTTTTACAAACAATTGTTTATTTTTTATCAATGTTGAAACATTTAAAATATTTGTAAAATTTGAACAAATATTTCGTCACTATTCCAAATACATTAATAATATGAAAGATATTAATCTAAAATTATTTTTAATTACAAAATTAAAGGAAATTAAAGCTAATCATATCTTAGACTGTCACACAATATACATTAAAATTATTTTATTAAAAAAATTTTTAAATTATACATTACTTATATATTATATTTTTTATTATATATTATTATATTTATATTTTATTATAATATTATATTTTATTATAATTTATTATATATTATAATATATTTTGAAAGTATTAAAAAATTTAATTTTTCTTTTTCTTACTCCTTTTCCCTATATATTTGAAGTTTCAAAATAATTTTGATAAAGAAACTATATTAAATACCATCAATTTTTGTGATGTACATTATTCAGAGATATAATCTAAAAAATTCTATTTATTAATATCTTTAAAATGTTTATATTTTAATTGTTTTGTTTAAATTTTACAATAACACGAATATTACAGTTTGAATAAAGGCGGGAATTGACGAAAATAACGAACCAATCAAAACTGGCTGTCTCGTGACTAGACTCTAAAGGTATAATTTCATGCTGACGCTTGACGCTTATTTTTAGCGTCAATATAGATCATGTGATACAAATTGACGAATATTAAGCATCAATTTTGATCACGTGATCTGTTTTGATGCTAAAAATAAGCGTCAAGCGTCAACATGAAATTGTATCTTTATTAGAGGGTCTCTAGCTCGGGGCCAGCGGCGGCTCGGGGCCAGCGGCGGCGCGCGGCGCGCGGCAGGCAGAGGGCGTAAGTGAACGGTCACAAATCTGTTGTACCGATCTCGATCAAGTTCGGCCGTAGCTCCAGCATCCCCTTAACCAAAGGACACAACAATTGGTGCTGCGGACACGAGTCTCAAAGTTGAGGTTATAAGAACCACATGCACGATCTCGAGATGGAACAACTTTTGAGTGCATTAACTCAAAGTCAACAGCAACTAGCTCAAGGCCAGCAGATTCTCATGCAACAGTTAGCTGAATCGCAGAAACACATGGTAACGCTTTTGGAACAAACGCAAGATAACCTCGCTTCTACTTCTTCACAATCGTTGGCTACGGATAACCAGTGTGGTTAAAACGTAAATAAATACCATTTACCCCTACCAATGTTACAAAAAATCCCTACAATTCCCTACGCTATAGTTAAAAAAAGAAGAGAGAGAAAATAAGCGCGAAAATTTAAAAATATGCGTAAAAAGTGAAAAAATGAAGGAATACAGTATCATATACAATAGAAATGAATATATTCTTCCAGGTCAACAACATGTATAATTACATATACATATAATTACATATACATATACATTATATAACATATATCAAATATATTAACATATACTATGTATATAAATGTGAAAAAGAAACAAAAATAGAATATTACATCTTTACATCAATTCAGTCTCTCTGTCTCTGATAACATAAAAGTCATACAAACTACTGATCATCGTCAGAGTCTATTAATATATCATTATCTTGACTAGTGGAGGGAATTTCTATTTCCTCTCGATAATAGTAACTTGAATTGTATTTTTTAAATAACTCCTCTCTTAAAGGGTAGTTAGTAGCATTAACTTTTAAATTTTCCATGTGCATTTTAATCCGTAATAATGAACATAAAGTTTTAGTACTTAATCGGTTACGTTTTTTTGTTTTTATATCACTGCATTTAGAAAAAGTTCTTTCTACGTGAGGATAAAACTATTTTTGTCAATTTAAACAAATTTGCAAATAGATATTGATCATTAAAATCTTTTATTTCAGTAATTTGACACCAAAATAATTCAATTTGTACTTCTTTTAAGTTTTCTATTTCATCCTCAGAAAAGAAAAATGGTAACTTATTCCATTCTGTTATTATATCGTTAACATTAGGAACTAAATTTTTATATTTATCACATACATATGTTAATGATGGCCTATTACTACTTTTACTTAATGCAATCTTTGGTATAAGGAACTGTAATTCAGTTATAAATTTATCTTTTAAGGGCAAACGTTTAATAGATTGTTCTGTAGCAGTTTTATAAAATCTTAAACATCTTAAGTTAAATTGTAAAACGTTTGAATGATTAACAACATCATTTTCTAATGACGACAAAGTAATCTTTGCTGCATTGCCTATATTTATATTTTCAATAGGTAAAAATATGTTAGTATTATTTAAATTCAAATTTGCAATATGTTCCTGCGTTAAATAATCAGGTTTAATAAAATTCGAACATAATAAACGTAAAAATCGTATACATTCTGTGTACAAATTAGGAATTAAACATTTTTCAGACTGAAACAAAGTATCTAAAGTATGCATATTTGGAAGAATATATTGCATAAAGGAGGAGGGTCAATAAGGCTGATTTTTGGGCTGAAATGTCGCACTTTTTCCATTGCATTTTTGAATAGTAGATATCAAAAGCTTCCCAAAACACCCTATTTAAACCCTTTTTCGTTGGAGTAAACGATATTTACGATCGATCAAAGTTAGAGTAATATTGCTAAATGGGAATTATAAATTTACTCTATCAAATCTTTAAGAAATAAAAAATTTCTTAAGATGCTCGTTATTATGAGTTTACGAGGGTGGCTGATCACGAATCAAACATCAGTTTACAAAGATTCAATATGGCGGATGCAAAATGGCGGACGACTTTTTTCAAAATCAATCCAATTCGCATGAAACTTGTTAATTGGGGGTTCATAGGATCGCTGATCACGAATTATACATCAGCTTTTAATTATTTTATAAAAAAGAAAAAGCACTGACTTATATTTGTTTCAAGTTAATAGAATTCAAGTTCGACCAGTGCGCATCATTACAGATGATTTCCTGAATATTGCAATGAAACATTTACTCAAGGTTCGCATAAATATTTCTGTATATGCGGACACGTACATATTAAGGAAATATTTCCCTAATATGATAATGAAATATTAGGAATACTTCAGGGGAAGGTTCGCGAGACATTCAGGAAAGAGGAAAGAAAGTGTGCTATCTGGGTCGGGGATTTTTAGGGTTACTGAGTATAAATTAATTTATCAGGTGTCATCAAATGACAGAATTTTTTTCTTATTACTCTTCTCTTCCTAATTATGTTATTGCAAACGTCGATGAAAGCGTTTTTTTTTTTTAATTTTTACTTTCTCATTATTTTATCTATTCCATCAAAATATTATACGCGTTTCTGATATATTTTATATTCAAAAAGATTAACTATTTAAATCGTTTTCATCTGTCGTATTCGAATAAATCAATAATACATAACGGTTGTCGAATTCTTGGGACACAAGTCTGCTTGATAAGTTCAGTTCATCATAAGACTTTCAAATAAATCAATAGTAGCTATCAAAAGGCAGTAATTATCTCACATCTTAAAATGAAGTACACCTGTTAAAAAAATAAAAAAATAATTTTAAAAATAAAACAAAAACAAAAAAAGTAACTGCCAGTGACGGTCCCAAGCCCGTATTTAAAAAAAGGAGGGTAAAAAGAAACAAATACTCTTATCAAAATATGGTTTAAAAAATAAAAAAATAATAAAAAAATAATGTAAAAAATAAAAAATAAATAAAAAACAAAAAAAAGTAACTGCCAGTGACGGTCTCAAGCCCGTATTTAAAAAGAGGAGGGTAAAAAGAAACAAATACTCTTATCAAAATATGATATATTCGTAATCAGCGAATCTCCGACTATCTGATGCAAATCCGGCATCAACTTCGTGATCAGCGATCATAGAAAACCTCGAGTAACGAGCTTCATAGAAATTGAATTCATATTTATGTAACTACCTAGCTTTCGATTTGCGCGGCGTTAGCTCGTCGGAATATTTGTCCGAGGATTCGAAAGAGGTTCGATCGGAGGGAGAGTGTCGGGCAAGTAAAGTCTCAGACAGGTGCGTATAATAATCAAACAATTCACTTTATTTAAATTCGCCGAAATGGCTTATATTCTGCCGGAACGGAATATAAGAAATGGCTTAGCGCCTAGACAATCGGCAAGTATAGCGGCGTGTGCGTGTGTGTGTGTGTGTGGGTGTGCGTGTGTTGTGTGTGTACGAAGCGCAGTCGGTGCGGTGTTTATTTGACACTGCAGAGCGGGTGTGTGCGTGTGCGTGTGTGTGAATCGCAATCGGCGCGGTGGATACTGCGAGCAGTGAGTGTAAGAGCGCAAGCCGCGGGTAGGAATGCGAGGGAGCAAGTGAGAGCGAGTGAGCGGTGTTGCTCGAGACGATATTATGACGGGTTGAAGCAAAAACGGACGGCTCACTATGCTCCCTTTTTTTTTTTCCCTCGCGGTCTCGGCTAGCGAGGCTGATCAGCTGTGCCTGGCTTATTTTTAGAACTGTCAATACGGCAGTCTGTAATTCGCGACGCGTGGTTGTTCGGGCGTTATCGCAGATTCGCGTAGATACGCAAAGACGGGCGATGACCAGCGGCCGAGAACGCTCGGCAGAGGTAGAGAACTCTCCACCCCGGGCGACTGCTGGTCGATCGCAGTGTGTGATGCAGTGGTGGTTGCACGCTGCACCGAGACGGCTGCCGAGAACGCTCGGCAGAGGCAGAGCACACTCTGCCCCTCGGTTCTTTGCCGTTCGGTGCACTAGGATGCCTGACTAGAGACCTGTCGAGAACTCTCGACGGAGCTAGAGAACGCTCTGGCCCGTTTTCTCGGTGTCGTGTAGGCTTGCTAGGATCTCGGGATTCGTTGTCAGGAGCAGGTCGGGACAGGAATCACTCTTTTCTCGTAACGCGGCATTGGTCGCATTCAGCAGAAAAGATCGCTACTAGAGCGCTCGCTGTTATTGGTGTATTCTTCTAGATCATCCAATCAGAATTTTAAATCTGGAAGAATATACCAATAACAGCGAGCGCTCTAGTAGCGCTCTTTTCTGCTGAACGTGAGCATTTTTATACGAACGAAAATGCCGCGTTCGTGGTTTTCCGCTTTCGCTCGCGTTTTCCCGTACTTTGCGGTGTTCGGGTCTGAGTCCCAAGAAGTGGGAATCCGCGGCGATCGCTCTACTTCGGTCTCGATCGGCGGTGCTCGGTGTTACGCGGCCGTTACTGCCGCTTTGTACCTGCGAATTATGTTTCTTATTTTATCGGGCGCTATGCGCCCTCATCACTGCATCGCAATCAGCGATGCAGCGGCGTTCGGCTGGGTGGTGTTAGCCAGAACGATGGGGGATGCATCGTTACATTTAGAAAAATCGTCCGCCATTTTGCATTCGACATATTGAATTGTTCATAACTGATGTATGATTCGTGATCAGCGATCCTATGAACCCCCAATTAACAAGTTTCATGCGAATTGGATTGATTTTGAAAAAAGTCGTCCGCCATTTTGCATCCGCCATATTGAATCTTTGTAAACTGATGTTTGATTCGTGATCAGCCACCCTCGTAAACTCATAATAACGAGCATCTTAAGAAATTTTTTATTTCTTAAAGATTTGATAGAGTAAATTTATAATTCCCATTTAGCAATATTACTCTAACTTTGATCGATCGTAACTATCGTTTACCCCAACGAAAAAGGGTTTAAATAGGGTGTTTTGGGAAGCTCTTGATACCTACTATTCAAAAATGCAATGGAAAAAGTGCGACATTTCAGCCCAAAAATCAGCCTTATTGACCTTCCTCCTTCAAAATAGGCTTTAGTATATGGATTATTTAGTTCTTTTAATAACAAATCGGCCATAGGATTTTTGTCTTCAACACCAGCCAGTAAAAATGTTTGCTGCAAAACAGTCCACTGTTCTAAAATTCTGTTTACAGACTTTCGAAGAGCTAACCATCTTGTTTTACTGGGATTAATCATTCGATGTTTTTCTTTTTTCATAATACTTTGTATTTCTTCTAAAATTGCTTGTCGCTTTGGACTTCGTGAAAAATATGAATATAGAGAATGCATTAAGCTTTCTACGTTTTTAGGTAATTCATCTGCAGCATGACTAGCGATTAAATGAGCAGAGTGGCAAATACATTCCAATACAAATATATTAGGGTTATCTTTAATTAAACGGGATTGAAAAGAATTCATTTTCCCCATCATTACATTAGCATTGTCGCTACAATAGCCTACAATATTATTAATACTTAAGTTGTGAGCTTGCAAACATTCAACAAATGTCTTATACATATTTTCTGCTGTATCACTATCTGCGAGCATTTTTATTAAATCTAATAAATGGGTAATGCATTTGCCATTTTTATAATATCTGACTAGTATGCACAGGTTTTTATCATTGTTTAAATCAGTGCTTTCGTCTACTAATATAGAAAATACATTATCTTTTAGTTCTTCATCATATTGAATTTTAATATCACTAGCTAATAAATAATTAATTAAATTAGTACATTTTAGTCTTTTCATTTTAATAAAATTAGAAATCTTGCTATCATTAAAAATATTTTTTGTAGTTGCAATAATACCTTCTATCGATCTAAAACTGAGATTATGTTCAACTGCAAGAAGTGCATATCGAAACTCTGCAGTTATCACATTACGTTCCATTGGTTTTTGTACAAACATTTGAATGTTTGAATTCATTTGTTTATTCTTTAAATTTTTTGTATGCATTAATGTCCTACCATGTTTTTTTAATTCACTTCGTCCAGCTATTAAAACTTTATTGCACACTTTACATTTTGCCTTACATTTGTCTTCATCGCATGCAGTCAACCAACTACTAAACTCTGGAAGTTGTAACCAAGCCGTAGTAAATGACTGTTTTCGCCAAGTAGAAACTTTTTTCTTTTTGGGTATTACAGGGCCATTATTACTGTCATCGGAATCCATAACTCTAAAGTCCGAGCTTTGTTCTTAATTATAAAAGAAATTATATAAAATTAAAAAGCTTTTAGTATGAATAATGACATAGGTACAATTACTTACATGTATAAACTGAAATAGGGTAAAAGTATAGAATACCCCGCTCCTCTCAAATTTTGATAAAAATATACTCAATCGATGCGTTTTTGCATGAAACGAAAAAGAGAATCTGGCAGAAAAAAGTGTCGCTCTGCCCTACGAACCGAGATATTAAACGTTAAAGTTGACAACTGTTGAGGTTAGGAAATCCGTTATACCGATTACATGTAGCGCTATGAATATGCTTTCTGTGATCTCTTGCGCATGCGTGTCACTACAATAGAGGCTGTGTTCGGAAATTCACTGCCAGTACTTCGCGCTATATCCTTTCGTAGCCAATGACAATGGAGACTGGTGGAAACATGAAAACATGAACTTCCAAACTCACTATTATAGAAACTCTAACGTATAATTTGTTTTCTGTCTGTACTTGACAGCAATTTTTTTCGAAGCTTTAAAAATCCCTACATTTTAATCCTTTTTAACTTAAAATCCCCTACGCCTTTTTTGAGGTAAAAATTCTGTTGTACCTCTCGGTGCAACAAGATATTAATTTGGGATTCGATCCGCTCAAAGGGTTGGAACCCACGAGGAAAACGAGGAAAGTGGTCAAGGTCGTAGAACAAACACTCACTGCACCACACTTTTATTAAAATAACCCCTTTTTATTTATTATTACACTTTACAATTTCGAGTGGTTATTACCACTGATTACATTTAACCCTTTATTTAATTATTATAATTACCCGATTGAATGATTACACTTTGGTTGCTTATGTTACAATTCGAATAGTTGGTTACAATTGTCGAATTGATTTAATTAAAGAACATATTCGGGTTAAAGTCCTCGCTCGTGACTTAGACCGGTCGGCGACACTCGTTATCGCAGATGTAATATGACTCGGTTCTCGCGACGCGCGTAACGTATCGTTACGTTTAGATGTTTGACAAGACTCTCTCGCCGGTCCTTAGACCGCCGAATATATAGGCGTCGCGGAGTCATCGAACTAGC
>NW_017277184.1:0-1193 GCF_001594065.2 Cyphomyrmex costatus | reverse complement strand
TCGCGACGCGCGTAACGTATCGTTACGTTTAGATGTTTGACAAGACTCTCTCGCCGGTCCTTAGACCGCCGAATATATAGGCGTCGCGGAGTCATTGAACTAGCGGCATTCGTGCCGTGTGCAATGCGGACATCGTCCTCTTGCATTTCGGCAGTTCGTTGTCCTGTCGAAATGCAAGATTTGCTTTTTATTACTAATTGTTCGATGTGCGTGCGGTCATTGCTTGCGTTCGATCAGTGATCGTTGTCCGCACGCGTTATGGAATTTGCAGCCTTGCATTTCCGCAAGTCGTTGCTATGCCGAAATGCAAAGGTTGCTTTGCAGTAATAATCTTGCATTTCCGCCAGCTCGTTGCTAGGCTGAAATGCGAGACTTAATTGTGGTAGCACTCGCGGGCTACAACAATTCCCTACGTTAGGGAGAAATCCCTACTTTTAACCACACTGCGGATAACATTGTTTCCGCCCCTCTGGTAAAATCTTCTCAATTCTCAAACCTTGCCGAGCGTTTGGGAAAATTCACGCACGAGCCAGATAAAGGCAAAACCTTTACGTTGTGGTACGAACGCCACGAAGGCACTTTTACAGAAGGTGCTAAAGGTTTAATCGAGGAAGAACGTAAACAGTTACTTCGTAACGCACTGGGTGATGACGAATATTAACGTTTGTTAAGCCGGTTGTTGCCTACTAAGCCATACGATTTGAGTTTCTCTGACCTCGTCAAGCAACTAAAGAAACAATTTCACGATAACAAGTCGCTTTTTCAACGCCGCTTCGAAGCTCTAAATTTTCGGGCAACGCTGCCCATGGCGGTAATCGATATTCTTGATCGAATAAGCATTCTGGGAGATGCTTTCGAAATTAATAATTTCAACATTGATCAACTTAAAATTTTGCTTACTGCAATTGCACTTAGCGACCATGCTTATCATACTGAACGTGCTCTCTTGTTTAAAATTACAGCTGAGAAGGAAAATTGCACCTACAGTGACATTAGAGAAATTTGTTACGCCCACGTAGAACGTACTGCGGATGTAAGACGCGTCGAAGACCAGCATAGCCATCACGAAGTATCTCTCTTACTTCGTGACAGCTACGAAGTTAAGGACGTTCACCGGCTACAATCGTAGTCAAAAGTTTACTGCTCGCTCGCTTCTCGGTGCATAGCGCATGTCTCTCCCCACTCCGCTTCCC
>NW_017277183.1:313-885 GCF_001594065.2 Cyphomyrmex costatus | reverse complement strand
CACTTTCACAGAAAAAAGGTACAGTTTTTTCTTTAGTCGACAGAGTCTTCTTACTATCTGACATCAGTTTAAAAAACACAAGAATTTTAATTTCATTATTAAGATTTTACTCGATAATGATTAGCCATTACCTTTCATTTTTAATACTATTAATCAACGTTTAAAATATTTGTTAAAAAGTAAATATGTAAAAGATAAACCTACCAGTATTCAAAATAACTCAGTTTCTACCTCTTGGCTTACTGTGCCTTTTGTTCCTTCTCACACAGAGAAATTTGAAAGATTTAATAATAACGTCATCAGAGTATCTTATCGCAGCCCGAACAAAATGAGCAAATATATTAGAGTACAAAAAGATTCCCTCTCAAAAGATTGTAAAAACAACGTAGTTTACAAAATCTCTTGTAATGATTGCGATGCGTCTTATGTTGGCCAAACGGGTAGACAACTAAAACCAGGATATCCGAACATCGAAATCATTTTAGACGTAACACGACAACTCGATCAGTGATTACTGAGCATAGGTTGCAGCACGACCATGACTTTCTATGGGACGAGGTAGAGATTCTTGA
>NW_017277183.1:0-205 GCF_001594065.2 Cyphomyrmex costatus | reverse complement strand
ATAAACAAATTTTGACATTGTCGTGCTTCTACCTTTTTAGATTACAGTCAACTTTAGTATTGTACAGACGTGTTATTTTCCGCTCTTGTTTCGTCGTCTAGCGTACTAATTATGTATTCCGACAAACGTGACAGATTTTTATACGATAATTGTGTGTGGATGAGTCCATTACTTGAGGTTTGGAAATTAAAATTTTGTTTCTTCT
>NW_017277182.1:531-1130 GCF_001594065.2 Cyphomyrmex costatus | reverse complement strand
AAAACAAAAAATGTTAAAATAAACAAAAAATTAAAATAAAAAGTTATACTTATTCATATTAATAACTCTGTGTTGTATTTTCTACGTTCCTACTCTTTATTTATTTGTATGTATATTATATTCTTTTTTCTTTTCTACGTTTAGGATTATATGTATATATAAATAATATTTTTCAATATTATGTTATTTTATCACAATTTTATATCATGATATAAACATAATATTGAACAATGTAAATCTATTCAAGAAATACCAGATATAAAATAGCTAACAGAAAACGTAAACACACATATATATGCATGTGTAGTACTACTACGTAGTACGTTGGCCAGGCCACGCATTTCCGGCGAGCTAGTCCGAGTATAAAAATCAGGTAGTTACAAACATACATACATATAAGTAAAACAGATTACAATTTGCATATTACAGTTTTCTAAAAAATTTCTGCAATATGTTATTCTTAGTGCACAAAATATAAAAGTCGGTTATTGAGATTTGATTTGAAATTTATTTAATTTATACTAGCCCGTGCAATGAAAAATAATTGCTTGTAATTCCAGAGTACCAATCTGTTAATGACTCGGAAAAAGAACATGGCG
>NW_017277182.1:0-494 GCF_001594065.2 Cyphomyrmex costatus | reverse complement strand
TTAGAAGTAATGTCGAAGCTTGTACGGAGTAATTTTTTCGACACTTGAAGTACGAAAAGTATTACTTATAAATAATGAATAATAAGATTAGATTAGAATAAAATAAGGACCCATCATATTTTCAAAAGCTCCATAACGATAACAATGTAAACACACAAAATTATGTTGTAATGCCTTTTACTTCTGTCATTCTCAACAATACCAATCGAGGCTTGCCATCATTAATGCGAATATTTAAATCAATCTTCCAAACACTATTACATTTTGTACTTGCACCGTAAGAATGATGTCACTTTTTTCTCAGAGTTAATTGATAAATTTCTTATCTATGCTATAATACAACTAACTCAAAACCGGAAGTTCAAACAAAAATTAGAAATTCGACTAAAGAAAGATTAAAGTCTTTTAATCTAAAGCATTTTTATAACTTCTTGTTATAGCCCGAATGGCTATCACTTATTTTATTAATTATTTCATTTCAACCGGCATAGCAA
>NW_017277181.1:0-3826 GCF_001594065.2 Cyphomyrmex costatus | reverse complement strand
ACTTTTCATTTTTATGATATGATTTTTTTCGGATATCACTTACTTTTCAGAGTACAAATATATTACAAATATATATTAAAAAATAACGAAAGAGAGTGAAATACGGCGAAAGAGAGGGGCGATGGGGGTGGGTAGTGGGGGAGGGGGAGGGACAGGTGTAGGAGGTCCGACGGGTCGAAGATGGTGGAGGTGTGAGTGAAAGGTGAGAGAGGATGTTAAAAAGTTGTAATAACGAAAGAGAGTAAAATACGGCGAAAGAGAGGGGTGGCGGAGGTGGATGGTGGGGGGAGGGTAGAAGAACGGGGGGAGGAGGTCCGGCGGGTCGAAGATGGTGGAGGTGTGAGTAAAAGGTGAGAGGGGATGTTAAATAGTTACATATTTCGGACGGATGGACGACGAATATACGGACATACAGACAGACAGACAGAAACTTGCATTAAAATCATCAGTTTTCGACCGCTTGTACCTCCAGAACGGCTTGACCGATTTAAAATTTTTTTGGGTCAAATTACTTGTGGTGATGCCGCCTTTCAGGACATATAACGTCCGTTTCAACATTTTTTATATTTTAGTACTTATGCACCCCCCAAAAATGAACTTGATGGCTCGGGATAAGAGACTTGTAGTGTTTTTCAGTTTTTGAACATGGCCGGAGGCACTACCGCATCTCCTGATAAAGATAAAGTATAAGTACGTAAAAATAAAAATTTAGAAAAATTTTTATTCAAAAGATTAAAATTGATATTGTCGATTTTCCTACAAATTGCTACAATTGTTAAAAATACGTCACATTTGTCATTTTTTTGGTCACTTTTTTTTGGAAGTGTAATAAAAAAATTCCTCATTTTTAAAAGTTTCAACATTATAGAAGACAAGCATGTCACAATTAATACGTTTTGTTAAATTATTAACATTTGTATAAAAAATTTTTTAAAGTCAAAAAATTATTATGTAAAATGTTATTTAAAAAGCTATTTAGGAATATGTAGCTATATGTAGCAATATGTGTATGTTTTCTGAGCCAGTATTATACATATACATATAATACTATAAAACATTGAAAAGTGTTACTCAGTTCGCTTTAAAAATCTAAAACAATGTGAAGACAAAAATTTATCAAAAATAGTGGAAAGTAAAAACTTTATAAATATCTACAATTTATATGAGTTGATAACTTTAGACTTTGAAAATGCAAAAACTATTAATATTTTATGTTTATTAATACATTTTATGTCTCCAAGAAAAATATTTGTATCTGGTAAGCATAACTATAAGGCCTCTATCAGAGCCGCTAAGAATATCAATGAATGTGCATGATTAACAAAAAAAGTCAATAAAAAGCCAATAGTCATAGATCAATATTTATAGTCGATTCACATATTCAAAACGATCTTAAGATGTTAAAAAAAAGAAAATTAATCGTAAATAAAAATTTACGCTTTACTATGTCATTTTTTATTAATTGAAAATTTTAATGGCGCGCGCGAAGCGCACGCTTGTTATGTTCTAGTCTATATAAATATAAAATTTATACTAACTTCGATACATTGCATCCTCCCTTCTTTTATTTCACTATCTTGTCATATAATATGGATTTTTCCCATAAAATATATCGTTTAATTAACTAGTCTTCAAAAATTCTATCTCTAAAGATCTAAGTAAGAGGTACCATCCTTATACACTTATTTAATTCTAATGACATGTATCTTTTGTATGTATATACCATATAAACTTACCTTTTTAAAAAAAAGGTAGAAAAAAGCGCTAAGAGTGGGTGCTGCTGGACAAAAAACCATTTGGGCCAGTTTCATCAACGTCAATTACACAGGACCACAAAAAAAAATTTTCGGAGAGCAACTGGGATAGTAGAAGGTGATTCTTGTAGATTTTTGGTCGCTAAAATCGATACCAGAACCCATTTTGCTGTAACACGTCAGGATTATGCGGAAAGTGAGGTTATGTAGGGGAAAAGTAGTTATTTTTGAGTGGATTTTGTTGAAACTTGTTATTCGAGGACTTTTGGCGTTGTAGATTACGAATACCATTCCGGAATAAAAGCTGTTTAATTCGAAAAGTCTGTTATACCGCTGGCGTTAGCGTCATGCAACATGCACCCCGCGGAGGTCGCACAGTCGGATTTGCATGTCTTCGGGGTGCTTTGATCAGGTGGTTCCCCTTACCGTCACCTGTTTGCGAGTTGCGTGCGTGCGTGCGCGTGTGTGTGTGTGTGTGTGTGTGTGTGTGCTCGCGTGTGGTCAATGGCGAATTACGTCATGGACCATTAGTGTTTTGCGATTTTATGCGCACGTACTTTTTTGTGTTCAAAGGATCTTCGCCTTTCTCTTGTGCTGTATTTTACAGTCGCGCTTTAGATTCCAACAGTAATCCGCCATCATGTGTTCATCCCAAACGCCTTGATAGCGTCTCTCCATATCTTTGATATCCTGGTGAAATCTCTCTCCTTGCTCTTCACTGAAGTTTCCGAGATTTTCCGGAAAGTAGTCAATATGAGAATGCAAAAAATGTATTTTCAAATTCATTAAACACCCTAATTTTTCAAAATTTACAAGCATTGTTTCAACAATTTGTTTATAATTTCGGTCCTTATTATTTCCCAAAAACTTATTGACTACTTCTCGAAAACTTGTCCACGCTGCTTTTTCGATTGGCGTCATTGCCTCTTCAAATTCCTTATCTCGCATCAGCAATCTTATTTGGGGGCAGTCGAAAACTCCCTCTTTTATTTTTGCCTCTGACAACTTAGGAAATTTTGAAAAAAGGTAATTAAAAACAACTCTATTTTCGTTTCTCATAGCTTTGACCATTTGCTTTACCAATTCCAATTTAATGTGCAGCGGAGGGAGTAGTACACTCTTTGGATCTATTAAATGTTGTTTTATAACATTTTTCGAACCAACCTGCATTTCACTCCTCGCCGGCCATTCCTTTCTTGTCCAATGGTCTTGTCTATTGCGGCTATCCCACTCGCATAGGAAACATGGAAATTTTGTAAAACCACTTTGTTGCCCCAATAAAATGGTTAATATCTTTAGGTCACCACATATTTCCCATTTGTGCGCATTGTAATTAAGTTTTGTAAGAACAAAATCGAGATTATTGTATTCTTCCTTTAAAGTGACGGAATGGGCAACAGAGAGAGAAGTATAAATATTACCGTTATGCAGCAAAACAGTTTTTAAGCTTCTAATGGATGAGTCAATAAAAAGACGCCGATCTGTATCTTTGTAAGGAATGCTAGAAAATTCATTAACCAGGCCCTCAACGTCAGTACAGTACGTTAAATAACTTTCTTTACAAAAATATTTTCTAAAAGACGAATCTCTCTCGCGGTAGAAAGTAATGCTCGTTCCACGTGTAAGTGATTTTTTTTCTTTCAGCCTGGAAGCTAAGAGTTCTGACGACTCTTTAGAGAGTCCCAAGTCTCGAACGAGATCATTTAACTCTTCTTGATTGAATTTACTAGCAGACTCATCATCACTATTGGTACCATCTTCATCACTGTCTCTATTTTCTGAAAAGTATTCGTCAGTGCATTCTTCTCCTTCTTCTATCTCTTTCACATTTTGGCGGATGAAATCATTCTTGTAAATAGGATATGATACTGATTCAATATTAGGATATATGATTCTCTTCTTACTGTTTTTATTATGACCGGTAACATTGCACGAACAAAAATAGCAATCTGAAGGGTGGCTCGTAGGTTCGCGCCATTCCATCGGAGAAGAAAAAGATACTGCATTCCGGTATCCCTTGCGCCAGCGAGACAACCGAGAAACGCAATCGGAACAGGCATTATTAGGTGTCC
>NW_017277180.1:0-231 GCF_001594065.2 Cyphomyrmex costatus | reverse complement strand
TAGGCAGGAACTTCAGAACTTTTCGGGGTGCATTCAGAACTCTGTCGAATATTTCATTTTTTTTAAAATGAGGTGCCAACTTCACAGAGGTGCCAATAAGAAGCAAAAGCTTATTCCTATTTCTAAAAAAGATGAACAAAACTTTTATACATTAGGTCTGTTCGCGTCGCTTGCACTTTTTGCACTTACCATCTTCGCTTTCTTTCTTTTTAAAGCCGAATATACATCTAT
>NW_017277179.1:38431-48039 GCF_001594065.2 Cyphomyrmex costatus | reverse complement strand
AACTCATAAGTAACTAAGAATAAGAAATAATAATTATGACTTCAGTTAAATAATATACAATTTTCGTTAATACATTTAAAAAGTAAATCCATATATGCATAAACACGTATCTGTGCTTTAAAAATGTAGAACACAAGTTTTAGTATGGATGGATATCATTTGTCAAAAAATTTAATTTATAAATAAATGAATTTTTTATAAATGCCGCAAAATGTATACAAAAATTAACTGGAGCAAAAGATAATAAATTCATATATGTTATAACAATTAATAACTTTTTTCCAAATTTTCTTTAGCAATAGTCTAATTTTACTCTTTTACCTTGTTTGCTGATAATATTGCATTTATATCTATGCCAATTATCTTGCACGGGTAATCCTTTAACTATTGCAGTTCTAATATTTTTCATTCCTTCAGGCCAAAAACAATGATCTGGTTCTTCCAACCAAGTTATAGGAATTACTGAGAATTCCATATCATCAAATTGTACTACTGCATACTAAAATCAATACAAAGAATTACAAATATATGTATGAACCCTTACTTTTTCAAGTATCAAAATAAATAGAAAAGGAAAAGTAGTAAATGTGAGTCAGGTGCGACAAAAGTAGTGCGTAAATAAATATAGTTAATACAAAGAATAAAGACTGCGCATGCGTTCAATATATTACAATATATTTTTACTTTTTATTTTTACACAAAAAAATACAAAAAGATCAGGAATATTCGAACAAAAAGTAGTCTGAATAATTTACAGATAATGTTTCACAGGAAAAAAAACATAAATAACATTATGGCTCTTGTTTACTCTTACTATATTGGATTGTAATGTTACAAAGAATTTGTAAACCACATCTCTCTAATTAGAAAATGTTCAATGCATATAATTCTAGTATAGTATGAAGCAATAGACAGATTTCTCACCTTATCAGTTTTTGTGTAATATTGATACTAAATAGTCTCCTATTTTAAAAGCTTTTCGCAATATTTCCTCCATAGAAATAATATTTTCTTCTTCAGTTATGTGAGCAAGACCACACCAGAAGATGGTACTGTCCATTGGATTTTCAAAATACGGTGTTAACTTAAATTTTTTGTATTTAATGCAAAATGCATTATCAATTCGAAAAATATCAACTACTTTTATAGCTTTATTATTTTTTAAAAAGAAATTGCAATTAGGTTCTTTGATCTCAATTTTGAAATTTTTATAATGTATTGCTGAAAAACATTCGACCGATTTATTATTTACCAAGGCAAACCATTTTCTTTCAGATAAAATTTTTGTTCTATTTTATTTGAAGCATATGTATCAAACTCGTTAACTCTCTTTATGAATTGAGATAATGGTTTATTAGATGTTTTCAACATCATTTTAATTTTATGCATGTAATTTTCAAAAGAAAAACAGCTGAATTTATCCAATGAACCAAATTTTCTCACGTCTAATGTCAAATGAATCAAATTATGAATATTATGGTTAATGTATTTATATCCATATAAATTTCCGAACTCGCTTACAAAGTACATTAATAATTCATGAGCATAATCGATGTATTTTTCTATTAGCTCGTCACATATGAAAATCCGAATTGCACAATGTAAAGAAAGAAAATGGATAAAGTACTGCTCTTTTAAAAACGGTTTCATAAGCCATGGGCCATAATAAAGCAAAAAGGTCCTCAGTTCAACAGCTTTCCATTTTTCGTACTCTGTTATTTGTCTTGGTTTTCTTGAAAATTCGTAAGGTGTTGATTTGTATATCAATTTCAATTTTTCGTTAATAGTATCAATATCCTCTTTAAATACACGAACTTCTTGATTTCCTTTAATCCAAAAGCTTAATAAGTGTTTCATAATTCCCAGTAATATTAAATGCATATAATCCAAAGGGACACATGTAACAAAATCAATTTTCAAATCACATAAAAGAGATGCCTCTTTATGATAATCTTGATCAGTTTGAGCATAGAATTCTTCATTAGTTCTTAATTTTGAATGTAATTCCGGAAAAGTCATTCTATTGTTTTGAAATAATCCTTCAGCCCAACATTTAGTACAGCTTTGGTACGAATTGAAATTTTTTATACATAATACAAAAGATTTTGCAGGAGCATCACAAAGAATTTTACTAATTGATACTTGTATAATTCTGCCATTGAAATTTAAACCTTCTGTTTGCAAAATTTTCATTTCTTCAATAAATCTTAGTAGAAACATGTTAGAATTAGACGGTTTACTTTTTCCGTGATATATACCTACTGGAAATGGTTCTACTTGTTCTAGTTCATCTATTTTACTCAAAATCGGCCAAAATTGACTACAACTACTTTTCGTCAGTGGAAGTCCATCAATATTAATTGATATATTAACTTTCTCACCTTCAAAATCATTTTGGTTTAATTTTAACGTTAACTGTGATTTCAATCCAAAATGATAATATTTTCCAGGATGTAAATCAATGATTTTATTACTAATATCTTCAGTTTTTAAAATAGTACGTGCATCTAAAGGTAATGAATGCAAATTTAAATCCAATTTTAATATTTTTAATAAATCACTAACAGCAATTTGAGCAATATGATGTTTAATTGCCCAATGCCTAAGATGTGTTTTAAATATTTCAATTGGCAATTCGAAATTTTGACATGTGGATGATTCAGATATATAAGGTAATGAGACATTTGGAATTTCATTAATTTTTCACCGTATTTTGAATGATCGGACAAGTGATAGAGAAATTAGAAGATAATGATTGTTCTGATGGAGGAAATGAAGAAATACGAGTTTCAGTTATTTCCTTTTTCTTAGAACATTTCCCTTTCTCCATATTTTTTATATTTACTTGAATATTTTTACGCATAAGTCTTTTTAGATACTTGTCGTTATGACACTTCTTGTAGAACTAGAAGTAACATAAAATTTCTACACAAATTATTTTCTATTAATATGGTCTTATTTATAAAATTTTTAAACTTTTGTACATTATAATATTATAATTAATAATGAACTAAACGAAATTCCTATATGAACGCTCCTATTTTTAATAAAAAAGAACTAAATGTTATGAATAAAATTAAAGGAAAATTAGAAAATTATGAAGAAATAGTAAAAAGAAATAAAAAATCAATACTAAGAACAAAAAAAGTTTGATTCCTTAAAATTAAAATATAATAATTAAACATAGAATGATAGTACACTTAACCGTTTTACTACACGATACTGAGAACACGGTTTTGATACAACACGGAATGAATGACTGTGTTACAGAAGGGTCGACTGTGTCATAAAAAAGGATTATAAAATAGTACATTGTGTAACCGTGGGGGAATGTTGTTTATTGTGGGAACGGGCGGGACAGCACGAGCGAAGCGAGTGTGTACACGCGCCCGTGTCGACCTATAAACAAATATGCCCCACTGTTACACATAGAATTTTTCTTTACAAGTCGTAATGTGCCCTATACAGCAACGTTTTTGCGCAGAAGAGTGGGATTAGAGAAATAACTTAATGGCTTGAGGTATTGTTTATTTACCGCACGCAAAAGCGTTAAGGTGTAGGGCACATTACGTGCACGCGTGAAGAAAATAAAATTAAATACATATATTAGTAATTAGTATTTCGATTTTTACGGTTAATCACTTCGTATATTCTATTTTCCATATTACAAATTAACTTTTGCAATGTCATAGTATCGATTTTACCATATATATTCCACTGTTATCTTAAAGAGTATTTCAATTCTTTAATATTGTACTATTTATTATTTCTACATACTACTCTGTTGATAGAATTTCCTATAAATTCTCTATTTAAATCCAACGAACATGCTGGCCACTTCATAAGTGACAAATTGTTCTGCCGGAACCATAGATAAATTCATGTATATTGGTATCTTTCACGCACGCACGCACGCACGCACGCACGCACGCACGCACGCACGCACGCACGCATGCACGCACACCTTGTTGATTAAAAAAAACGAACATTTTCTTCAATAAATAGTCTGCGTTTTGTTACTCTTTAGAGACACCAATATATAAACTTTGTATCAAGACAAACACAGATAATACATGGACTTACTATTTTATTCTAATTATTAAAGAAAATAATTAAAAAAATGTTATTGTTCAATAAAGACAACGCTACTTTACAAAGTGCAAACAAGATATAGGAATAGTTGCAGTAAAAAAATTCGTCACTTATAAAGTGTCATGTTCGCAAGACTTAAATCAGAGAACTTATGAAAAATTCTATCAAGAGCACAATATATACAAAAATAATAAACAATACAGAACATTAAGAAGTTAGAAAAGATTGTAAGATTGTATTAAAATCCATATTATACCATTGTGTGTGTGTGTGTGTGTGTGTGTGTAGAAGTTAGTCCGTAGTATAGAAAATAAAATAAACGAAGTAATTAAGTCATAATAATGGATATCAATTACTAATATTACCATTATATTCTTCATAATATCGTAATAAACAGTTTCTATGCAAATTTTGTTATTCTTTTACATTTAATTATCATATCTTGTTTTTAAGAAAATGAAATAGTTTTTGTTCTTAATACTAATTTCTTATATTTTAATATTCCTTAATAATTTCTTAATCTTTCTTTATTTAGTTTTTTCTATTTAAATAATATTTAATGTTTTTATAATAATTTTGTCCTCTCTCTCTCTCTCTCTCTCTCTCTCTCTCTCTCTCTCTCTCTCTCTCTGTCTTTGTGCACTTAAAATCATATATACATATAATAATAATTAAATACTTAAATAATAATTAAATGAGTTCTTTAAAAAAATTAATAAACATGATATAAAAGTAATTAATAGAAAGTGAATGAAGAAAATATACAGAATGAGACGTCAAACACTTGCACACCTTGAAAAAACTTATAAATTATATGTTATATCTTACAAATTATATGGTATATCGATAATTATGATATAAAAATTATGATATAGATAATATGATATAGAAAAACTGTCTTTTGAATGGGAAATGACATAGTGTATAAAAAATATGTATTTTTTTAAATTTTTCGAAGCGTGCAAGTTGTCCGTACATAAATTTGCATATTTGAAAAACAAATTTTACCTTGTACGATAAATTTCCTTCGTTATCCATTATTACAGAGAGGTAAATATAACATTTAAAAAAGATAAATGCCTTCAACTTTCAAATATTTCTGTTTTAAGAGCTAAATTTCCAATTACACGTAGAAGCCAACACTTTATCTAACAAAGAAATAAAACATAATAAAAATAGATAAAAAGATTGAATCATAATTGAACTAAATGAATGTATATACATTTTAATATATATATAATATCACCAAATATTAACACTATTATTATTTCCCCAATTTAAAGACAAAATATGTGATATCTTACGTTGTTTATGAAATATTAAACAAAGATAAAATAATGGTTGCGAGCACTGTGAACATTAAGTTTAATTCTAAATTAATTCTAAATCGGCAATTTCAATCTGAATCGACAAGTTAAATAAAAAAAGACTAATTTTTTTACGAATTATTACATCTACTATTATTATACTATACTTACTTTTTAATTTCTGTCCCACGTGTTGGTAAAATGATCCACAAACTATCCTATTTTTCTTTAAAAACACCTTTATATGTCAGCAATCTGTAATATGTTCAAATAAGAGTAAACAATAATAATTTAATAAAAATCGCTAAGGGATACATCAAACATAAAAATTGCATTAAGACGCTCAAAGATATTGGTGCCTATAAGTATAATAACAAATATTTTTATATATTTAAATACATTTATCAGTTATATAGATCGCATACTGAATATTATCCGGATTTACAACGCGATTAAAATAAAAATTTCATAATTAAATTCATGGTCAATACAATGATAATGCTACAACTCTTAAAAATTTGTAAAGAACTTATTGCGAAAAATGTCATTTCTGCCGTAATAGAAATTCAACACTAGGTATTCGAAACACGGTCTATAACAGAAAAATGTATTTAAATATGAAAATATTATATCAATAGATACTGACCAAGCAACATGAATAGTATGAGTGGTGGGAAATTGACCGGGATTAGGAGAAAACAGGCTGCGGCGGAAAAGCTGGCATATCAGCCAGATTTATTCTAGGCTATCTTCTTCAACCTCCTACCACTCGTATTCAATATTAAATACCTCAATTGAAAACTAGAAAAGAAACATTATTTTATATGTAGCTGCGACAATCTTGGAGTAATTTTTTTACTTATTTCATGCTAATAAAAGCATGAAATATGAACTTGTGATATATTATAGAGCTCGGTTCAATATGGTCATCATCAGTGGTTATACAATTGTAGCCACTGATGATGGCCATATTGAAGGTTTGAATGTATATACATTTTAATATATATATAATATCACCAAATATTAACACTATTATTATTTCCCCAATTTAAAGACAAAATATGTGATATCTTACGTTGTTTATGAAATATTAAACAAAGATAAAATAATGCTTGCGAGCATTGTGAACATTAAGTTTAATTCTAAATTAATTCTAAATCGGCAATTTCAATCTGAATCGACAAGTTAAATAAAAAAAGACTAATTTTTTTACGAATTATTACATCTACTATTATTATACTATACTTACTTTTTAATTTCTGTCCCACGTGTTGGTAAAATGATCCACAAACTATCCTATTTTTCTTTAAAAACACCTTTATATGTCAGCAATCTGTAATATGTTCAAATAAGAGTAAACAATAATAATTTAATAAAAATCGCTAAGGGATACATCAAACATAAAAATTGCATTAAGACGCTCAAAGATATTGGTGCCAATATAATAACAAATATTTTTATATATTTAAATACATTTATCAGTTATATAGATCGCATACTGAATATTATCCGGATTTACAACGCGATTAAAATAAAAATTTCACAATTAAATTCATGGTCAATACAATGATAATGCTACAACTCTTAAAAATTTGTAAAGAACTTATTGCGAAAAATGTCATTTCTGCCGTAATAGAAATTCAACACTAGGTATTCGAAACACGGTCTATAACAGAAAAATGTATTTAAATATGAAAATATTATATCAATAGATACTGACCAAGCAACATGAATAGTATGAGTGGTGGGAAATTGACCGGGATTAGGAGAAAACAGGCTGCGGCGGAAAAGCTGGCATATCAGCCAGATTTATTCTAGGCTATCTTCTTCAACCTCCTACCACTCGTATTCAATATTAAATACCTCAATTGAAAACTAGAAAAGAAACATTATTTTATATGTAGCTGCGACAATCTTGGAGTAATTTTTTTACTTATTTCATGCTAATAAAAGCATGAAATATGAACTTGTGATATATTATAGAGCTCGGTTCAATATGGTCATCATCAGTGGTTATACAATTGTAGCCACTGATGATGGCCATATTGAAGGTCGAACGTTTGGTTTGTCATGTAACGATTGATTTGATTAAATTATACGACATATTCTATCATTATCTTGTGAGTGATTAAATGCTCTACTTTTGTTCTTTGTTTAAATAAGATTATATACATTTATTACTTAATAAAAAGGAAGATTACCTGGGATTACGATAAATATCGTTTCGTGTCGACACCGGCATGCGTGAGTGAAATAGTGGAAAAACAATGGCCGTATCGTACAATGTTGCCGCAGATATTTTTCGTTAGAAGTAACTCGGATCGGCTCGGCTCGCGGTTCGGCTCGAGGCTCGCGGCTCGGCTCGCAGCTCGGCTCGAGGCTCGCGACTCGGCTCGCGTTTCGGTTCGATAGTCTAAACTCGATAGTCAGCACCGTTAAATCTTGAATTTATGGACAATTATCGGCGTCGTTGCGCAGCTTTTTGCCATACAAAATATCTGCGTAACGACATCGGACGCGTTTAGCGGACTCAACACTTGAGTGAGCGCTCGCTGTTATTGGTGTATTCTTTTACACCATCCAATCAAAATTTTAGATCTAGAAGAATACATCAATAGCAACGAGCGCTCACTCAATTGCTGAACACAACCAATATGATTCTGATAGGTTCTATAATGAATCACGTATAGCGCAGGCAATAAAATGTATCTCGTTTAATTCATAAATAATATTAATATTTTACTTAATTATTAATTTATTTTATTTGCTGTTCAAAGATCGAGGGGGGGGGGAATTATAATATAGAAATTATAAATATAATAATTGTAAAAATTCTAGCTAAATAATTAAAAATAATTGTAATTATTTTAGAAAAAATAGTCAATAGAAAAATAAGATTAATTTTAATTTTGGAGTTGACACACTTACCTGCTTTTTCAGTGCAACGGCATGAATAAGCTGTTCAATTCAAAATTTTGAATAGGAAACGCAGTTTTTCAATCCAATATTGTATCCAATATTGAATCCAATTGAATCCAAAAAAGTTTTCACTGTTTAAAATATACACATATTCGAATAGACAAAATTTCCAATCCATTTTTAATTAATCATTCTCGTTTGTTAGAGTATTTCCGTGGCTATAGTATAGTGCAAATTTTATGCACGAAGTAGAATTGTTAGAATGTTTCCGTAGCTACGTATGTTGAAATTATAATAATACTTAGTAAACGTATCAGAGCAACATTTACAAAATATTTCGAATAATATATTAAGGAAATATGTTTTAAATATTCGAAAATTTATTATTCGGCAATATTTTAAAAACATTTATATAATACTATGTAAGAACGTTGATATAATATTTTTATATCATTGCATATATGTTGATTTTATCTAAATAAACGTATTAGAGCAACATTATTATTACACATTACGAATAATATTACGGAAACATTTTTTAAATATTGGAAAATATCATGTTATTCGACAATATTTTAAAAACATTTATGTAACATTATGTAAGAACGTTGACAAAATATTCTTATATCATTGCATATATGTTGACATTATCTAAATAAACGTATTACAACAACATTTATAAAATATTTCAAATAATATTACGGAAATATTTTTTAAATATTGAAAAATGTCATGTTATTCGGCAATATTTAAACAATATTTATATCACATTACGTAATAACGTTGATAAAATTCATATAAAATCAATGTTTTAAAATGTTAATGTAATGTTCCTTGCTTACTGGGGTCAGATAAAGAGTTTCGGCAATAACAAAGGATTGAGGTTAGGAAATTTGTCACACCGATGGCATAGAATAGACGAACACGTAAGTGAGGTTAGATATTTTCTGCTTTACTGCTTTATTACACAGATTCTCTGCTGTAATTCCGCTATAAGAATACAAATTATTTTCTATGTAATTATTTTCTTTTTACAGCATTTGGTTAGGTTACTTATTTACCGAGACACTACCGTGTCCCCAGATCTGTTATTTATTTGTTTGGTAGATACCTTAATTTGTATTCTCTATTCCTTATATAATTATAAAAGAATTCATTCTTTTTGTACTTTGTTGATAGGAAAAGTCTGAAAAGAAAAAAGGTACGGATTATAAAGATTCCTCCCCTTTCTTTTCAGGACTTTTCCTTCAATAAATCTGAAGATAAAATACAGCACAAAGAATCAATTCT
>NW_017277179.1:19621-29652 GCF_001594065.2 Cyphomyrmex costatus | reverse complement strand
TCTTTCTTTTACGGCGTTAAGGTCGGCGCAGATAGATCGCCGGTTTTAACTTTCTACGCGAAACGAGAGCTATCTCACACCACTGAATGGGTTAGGTACTGTATGATATTAAGTACTATTTGTAGACCTCTGTCTACACCTTTCCTTGTTCAGAAACGTTGAACTTTCCAAGCGAAGTAACTTTCCCCTCCCCCCTGTACAGGGGCACACGACTTCTACGATTGTACTGTTGCTATGATAGTACTGTCGGGGCAGACCTCTGACGACGGTGTGGGTGCGAGGGGGTGGCCGGAGGCCACCCCCTTGCACCCGCCCGTGTGTGTGTGTGTGTTCGGTGGTATTTGGCACGCGAATGTTGCGTAGTAGTTGCTGTAATGGTTGATTTATGTACTTAGCTCTCATTTTCGTCATTACCGTTCATACTACGAAAAAAATGCGTATAACCTTTTTTGTAGAGAATTAGATCCTCTATCTTTTTTGTTTGAAACATTTTTTGATCCAATTTGTATTTTTGAAAATAAATGCAAAAAACCGAAAAAAAACGCGTTTTTTCCAGTTTTGACCTTGAAAATGACTTTGTCGCCAATTTTCAATACGATATTCGTAATCAGCGCATCAAATTACATAAAGATAGGTTACTTTCAAAACGTTCTCTTATATGGGGCTTTCGGAAGTTTATCCCAAACAGGTTTAGTGGATTTTCTAAGCATGCAAAAATGTTAACATTAACACAAAAATGTTAATTTTAACATTTTTGCTTGTCTCAAAAAATCCACTCAACGTCTTTGAGTTAAAATTAACATTTTATTATTTTTTACAATATACCCTTCGCAACAGTACCTTTATCGACAAAGAGAGTGTGATAACTTTATTACTTTCGTCAATAATGATCTAGGGAAATCTGTGTGCTATCAGCATTATTGATACGCGTATTGATTGATTGAAACGAAACGGTTCTCTATGTAGTCTATGCTCATTATGTTATGCTTGCAATTGCAACCGCGGCGGACGCGTTTCGGGTCGAGTGCTTTCTATTGTATACTTTTGAAAGTGTTGCCGACTTCGATTAAGCATAGAAATTTGCAGATGTGGGTCCGCGGGTGGACTCGTCTCGATTGTTCGTCGTTTTAACGGCTATGACGTGCGTTACGATGTGATGTGACGACGCCGTAGACGCAACTAAAGTTGCAAGTTGCAAACATCCAGTGTCCGTTCGAGCAACGCTGTTTTCGCGGGCATTGCATCCCCCACTTTATTTTCACATTTATTTTTGTACGACTGGCCACGTTAAAAGTACACCGGAACCTGAGCCACCTAAATTAGAAGAAGAAAAAGAAGACTATTCTCAGCTTGAGACATTTGTTATTCGGTCATTGTCACGTTTGTTATCGCGTGCGTCGCCACGTTTGTTATCGCGTTCGGTCGCCACGTTTGTTAAAAAAAATTTCTTGTTAATTGAGAAATTCTCGAAAGTTAGTTCGCATGAACATGGAGGAAAAAGCAAAAAATACGGGAAAGAACATGGAGGTAGGTATTCCCCAATGCTTTTATCTAATTTGTATGTTTCTACTGTACTTTCCTACTCATTCGAACGAGCACGATAGAATGAATAAGAAAGATCTACATTAGAAACATATTGGCGAATGCGACTCGGTACGCAATGTACTTTCCAGCCGATTTTCCGTTTGGTTTCCCTTATCTCACCAACTCGCGTACATCTAAAATGAGGAACCGAGCTGAAAATCGACCGAAAAGTGCATCATGTATCGAGCCCTGATATAGTACGTAATGCGAAGGGATAACTACTAACTGAAATAATTTGATTTTATACGATTTTATTTAATGAAAAATAATTTTTTTCATTATATATGAAGTTATTAATAAAATAAAAATGATTTTATCCAATATTAAACAATTATTTTTCTTGTAGTTGCATATGTAATTATGAAATTACATTCAATCATTCAATCAAATTATACATAATTAAATGGTTATCCCCTCGATATAATGTAAAACTATACTACTATATAAAATAATATATAGATAGAAGGAGACAACTTCATAGACGGAGAAGACTTCACAGACGGAGAAGATTTTATAGACCACTTTCAATCAAGCAATAAAAACTCTGCAGTAAGTCATACAACCAATGATAATTCTCAGGATAATTCTCAGGATCGGAAAAGAAAAAGAGGCAATAGAGCCGGTGCATTTGTACGGCAGCAACGCTTTATGCGATTCCTTTTTGATTTATCATCAGCTTGCGATAATTGGGGACGCAAAAAACGTAAAATCCAGGTAAGGATATTACATGTTAAACTTGTAATTTTTCGCTTCTATCTCATATATACAGTTTGACGAGAAATTCCGATCTTAAATAAATAAACATTAAAATTAAATAATTTTTTTAAGGATTCTTCGAAACCCAAAAATCAATCGGGCAATTTTCAATCTTCTTTAAACCAAAGAATCGAGGTAATTTTTCTATTATATTCTCTCATCATCACAATTCATAAACATACATAATAAATTTTAATATTTGAACTTTCTTTTAGCAACATGCTTCAACGTCGAAGGATTCCTACACAGAGGACCAGGTTCCAAAAAAAAAAATTGATTAAACATTGATTGATTGAAACGGTAATGTAACGATCAATTATAACTTTGACTAACACCGTTGTCATAAATTAGTAAGTCGTGACATAAATGACGATGCATTATTCCTCACTTATATACTGTGTACTGTAATATATTAAAATATTTAATAATTATTTAAAAAAAGCAACAACCGAGCACAGATGTATGTATTTTAATAAGTGAGAAGTAACACATCGTCATTTATGCCACGACTTACTATAACTTATTGTTTTATATGCATATTATTTAATAATAAATTAAAAAAGAAAAAGAAGCAACCGAGCAAAGATGTATTTAGATGATTACGACGATCTGTCAATACTCAACACATACAACAGACTGTATGTATTAATAATTGATTAAAAAAGAATACATACAGCCTGTTCTATGTGTTGAGTATTGACAAATCGTCGTAGTCATTTAAAAATTGATTAAAAAGATCGATTAAAGAAGAAAAGGAAGCAACCGAGCAAAGATGTATTTAAATTACTACGACGATCTGTCATTGATAATTGACCCAGCAAAGATGTATTTTAATATAATAGTACAATATATATATATATATCTGGAGACACGGTAGTGTCTCGGCGCTAAGCCAAGCGCGCGACACTGCCGTGCCTCCTTTACGCGACACGGAGAATTTTTCGGGTCGAGATGATCAGATCTCAGTAACGGCTGAACCGATCAAGTTCTACATACGCTCAATCGACAGGGAATACTTAAATTATATAATAAAAGTGCTTTCATTTTTTTTCTACGTGCTCTACGAGCGGAGATATCGCGACGTAAAGTCGGGATCCGTGAATTTTCACGTTTCAATTTTTAAGAAACGTCGTCATTGTCAACGTCGTCGACCAGAGAGAAATGTACGTCTCGTTTTTCCGATAATAGAGGGCCTTTGACTTTATGTGTTATCTCACTCTATCATCTCACTCTATCTATCTATATCTAATGTTGCATTGTGTATCACATATGACGCGCGCGCGGTTTGAATCTTATAATTAAGAATAAAATATTATTCAATATAATATAAAATATATATTTATTAATAATATATATATAATGTTATTATATATATACATATATTAAAATTGAAATATCGAATATAGAGAAACTATGTATCCAGATATTCACTATCGAGGAATTATTAAGCATCTAGATGTTGTCTATATATTCGTCGTCGAGGAAGTGAGTGTCTAGGTGTTCGCCTTTGAGGAAATTGATGTCTAGGTGTTCGCCATCGAGGAAGTGGGTGTCTATAGGTGTTTGTCGTCGAGGAAATGGATGTCTAGGTGTTCGCCGTCGAGGAAGTGGGTGTCTACGTGTTCGCCTTCGAGGAAGAGAGAGTCTAGGTGTTCGCCTTCGAGGAAGTAAGCGTCTAGGTGTTCGCCTTCGAGAAAGTGAGCGTCTAGGTGTTCGTCGTCGAGGAAATGGATGTCTAGGTGTTCGCCTTTGAGGAAATTGATGTCTAGGTGTTCGCCTTCGAGAAAGTGGGTGTCTACGTGTTCGCCTTCGAGGAAGAGAGAGTCTACGTGTTCGCCTTCGAGGAAGAGAGAGTCTAGGTGTTCGCCTTCGAGGAAGAGAGAGTCTAGGTGTTCGCCTTCGAGAAAGTAAGCGTCTAGGTGTTCGTCGTCGAGGAAATGGATGTCTACGTGTTCGCCGTCGAGGAAGTGGGTGTCTACGTATTCGCCTTCGAGGAAGAGAGAGTCTAGGTGTTCGCCTTCGAGGAAGAGAGTGTTTAAGTGTTCGCCTTCGAGGAAGTGAGTGTCTAGGTATTCGTCATCGAGGAAATGGGTTGTAAGAAACGTCGTCGTCGTCGTTACCATCGTCGCCGTCGCCGTCGGCTACAGAGTAGGAAAATGCCTCTTGACATTTTTGGCGCAATAGATATAAATGTGATTTATTAAATTAAAAAAAGATGATAATATCGAGCATTGCGATCAGTTCGGTCGGTAAAGTCGAATTAAGCGTTCATTAATAATAAATAAAGGATGGCTATTTAGGTTAGGAAATACAGGTTAGGATCTGTCACATCGATGGTACCATGGAGTCTTTAATACTCCGTAGATGGCACATAAAAACACGTAAAGCCGGTTCTACATTAGTTGCAAGCCGACCGCAAATTCGTTGCGACAGTCAATGGGCGAGAGGTCAAGACGGCAAAGCGGCTAGGTACGCTTGTCGAGCGATCGAGTATGATTGGTTGGATCTATAAGTAATAACTAATTATGTTCAATCGCTCGGAAAGCGTACCTAGCTGCTATGCAGTTTTGAACTCGCCCAATCTGAAGCTTGCATTTTGCAATCAATGCTTCAGATTGGCTGTCGCAATAAACTTGCGATCGACTTGCAACTAATGTAGAATCGGCTTAAAGACCATTCTACGTTGGTCGTATCGTAGCATCGTAAACGTCGTGAGACTTCAAACCCATTCTACATTGGTCGTATTGTAGGCAAGTCACAAATTTGTTGCAACAGCCAATCTGATGTGTCAAGGCCTTCCACAATAAGTCATAAAGGCCATCACACGTACAAAAATTTTAGTAGTAATCGTAAGGTCTTAAACAAATCGATCAATCACAATCAAGATTACGATTCACATTTTAATACGCTAAACTGTGATTGGTCGATTTACTTAAGACCTTACGATTACTACTAAAATTTTTTTACGTGTGATGGCCTTAAGTCATTACTCATATGTCATTAGATTCAACAATTAAATTCGACATTTGATGAGCTTTACGTCATAAATTTCTTGTAAACATCCATATTTCATTTTTAATACGATATATCTGGAGACACGGTAGTGTCTCGGCGCTAAGCCAAGCGCGCGACACTGCCGTGCCTCCTTTACGCGAAACTGAGAATTTTCGGGGTATAAATCACTTCGATCTCAATATTCTCGATTCAGTTTTTAGGTTATACGAAATCATCAGTTTTCTCGTTAAAAAAATGGCAGACACATACTGCTTTTTGATTGGTCAGTCATGACGTAATCATAATCTAAGTCAGAAGAGATGGAATTTGATAGGCCTTCTACAATAAGTCATTACCTAAGTTTTAAGTATTAAGTCATAAGAAATTGACCACTCACAGTCGATTATTCTTCTCACATTCGATTGTGATTGGTAAATTTCTAGGCCCATGACCATCTCCACTCAGTCACGAACTACCGACTTATCTTATGACGCATTACTGACTCGCTTGTAACTAGCTTCTGACTTTTGATTCATGACTTATGGCTTATTGTAGAAGACCCATCAATTTAAAATCTCACGACGGCTACGATGCTACGATATACGACCAACGTAGAATGGGCTTTAATAAATTGACACATCGGATTGGCTGTTGCAACAAATGTTGCAACAAATTTGTGACCTGCGACGTCTACGATACGACCAATGTAGAATGGGCTTTAGGCCCGAGCTACATCTATCGTAATGTTTATCGTAAGCTTCTTACGATCCTTACGACAGCCAATCAAAAGTTTTATAATACACATCGACGTTTCAAATTGGCTATCGTAAGAATCGTAAGGCTGGAGTTCCATGAGGCGTATTTGCCGCGTATCGCGTAACCGCGTAACCAATCAAAAGTGATAAAACGCGAAATCACAACAGCAAGTCATTTTTTATCACTTTTGATTGGTTACGCGGTTACGCGATACGCGGCAAATACGCCTCATGGGACTCCAGCCTAAGGCCGGAATCAGACTACGCATTGAAGATTGAGATTGAAGATTATAAGATTGAAATTTGGGCAATCAAAATAATAGGAGCAAAAATTCTTTTATTCTCATTGGTCAAATTTCAATTTTTAATCTTCAATCTCAATATTCAATGCGTAGTCTGATTCCGGCCTAAGGAGCTTACGATAAAGATTACGATAGATGTAGAATGGCCTTTACGGAATAGAACAGGCCTTATTCCCAAAATATACGAAATAAACATAACATAAGACCGCTGGACCAATAAGCATCTTATGTTAATCATTAGCTGCGTTCAGCAGACTCAACAGTTTTGCAACCGTTTTACGATTAGTCTCTCTAATTGAATTATACTTTGAGATCTAAAGGAATAGTCCTATCTCAATAAAGAATCATAAAACGGTTGTAAAACTGTTGAGTCTGCTGAACGCGACCAGTATCATGAACTTTATACTGGATGCTTATTGGTCCAACAGTTTTATGTTATGCTTATGCTCTATTATGCATTTCATGTGCGATAGGCCTTAAGCTATATCCACACAACTTGCATAACCGCATAAACGTATGCATAAGGGAAATGCGATTGGATAATTTTCTTTATACATGCATTTATACAAGTTGTGTGGATATATATAGGTTTACGGAAAAACGTGACTGATCATGACCAATCATAGACCTCTTTTACACCGAGCACTTGGTACGCGTATTAACTAGTAACTTTCTACTAAATCTGGAGACACGGTAGTGGCTCGGCGCTAAACCAGGCACATTTTAATTTCACAGCAATGCGTTAAATTTACACATACAGTCTAAAATAAAATAATTCAATAGAAATTTATCAGTTAGTACCCGTATCAAATGCACGATATAAATTACTAGGCAATATTTTCAAATGACGCGAACTACCAATGTCTTTCATTACCCGTGAAAAACAAAAGAAGAAGAAAATTACCATTGAAGAAGAAGAAGAACACTGAGATACAAAATAAAAATGTCCGACGACGAAGTGTAAGTAGACTTATACTATTTCATTATTTCTTAAAATATATTTAATTATTACATTAAAATTGTATTTTATATTCTGTTTCAGATCAATCAGTGTAGAGGATGCGAAAGATTTAGAAATAGCGGCCCTGAAGGCTGAGGTCTTACGGCTACAAGCCGTAAGATCTCAGTCTTCAGGACCAAGTGCGAAATCGGCGGCCACGAAGCCACCCGCAACAGCGACGTCGGAGTCGCCCGCATCAACGGGGAAACCGCCGGCATCAGCGACGTCGGAGCCGCCCGCATCAACGGCGACGAAGCCGCCGTCGGCATCAGCGGCCACGGAGTCGTCGGGCTCCACGGCAACCAACGCCCCAGTCCAAACCGAAAGACGTAAGTAAAGAATTCATATAATAAACTTTTTTCACACACACAAGTTAAGGTCTGCGCACAATAGGAGAAATATTAAATATAAGAATTTTAACCTATCAGAACTATGTACTAGGGAATGTGCGCTTTCTGACAGGTTAAAATTCTTATATTTAATATCTGTTCCTAATATTTCTCCTATTGTGCGTAGACCCTTAACCTACGTAGGTGTCCACTCACCGATTTTAATTTAACTTAAATTTTGTATTAAATTTAAAGTAAAAAATTAAATCATTTTTAATTCATTATAGCTAGACGATGGTTCAAGAGCCGCCACAATAAACGCGGTGGCCGCGGTGGACGAAGCGGACGAGGCGGACGAGGCGGACGAGGCGGACGAAGCGGAGGTGCACGATACAACACTTATTATGTAGAATTTAAATAAATTTTTTATAATATATTTTACATATATTAAGTTACTTTATGATACTTTATGATAAAAAATATTATATATAAAATATATATCTTTTAAATGAGAAGTATATATCTTTTTTTTTATTTAATAAATCCTTTCCTTGCCTTTTCTTTTCAGGTCTTTCCTTCCAACAAACCTGGTATATAATAATAATAATAATAATGATGTAACACCACACGCACACTATCATAAACAACTAGTGTGCATGTGTTGTTACACATTATATTACGTATATATGTAACAAAAGGATACATATTTTATGAATATTTACTTTGAACTGACACCTTCAATAATATATCAGTTATTATCCACGATAATTTCAAAACTAAAGCCAAGTAATTTAATATTTTTCAAGGAATCGTATCAAATTTATCCTCTCTATTCTTTATATTCTTTATGCTGTACTTTATTTTCAGAAAGTCCTGAAAAGAAAAGGCAAGGATTTAAAAGATATATAGGCAGATAGGAATATATCTTTTAATTTCCTTTCGACAAAACACAAAGAATCAATTCTTTCATAATTCTTTAAAGAATAAAGAGAACAAATTATTAATATGAAACCAGATTAATACAGATTCTAAACATAACTGATACGATTGGTTTTTATATAAAAGAACTGATTCTTTGTACTGAAATTTATTTTTAGATTTATTTAAAGGAAAGGCCTGAATCTGTCTGTATATACCTTTTACTAAAATATCCTGAAAGTTATTTGTCAATGTAGTTGAAAGGTAATGTGTACTAAAACCAAGAAATTTTATATTTGACGTAATCTTGATTTTTTCACTGCACATTTACTTTATTATTATTTATTTGTCTGGTAGTTATCTCAGTTTTATCCTATGAAATAATTTATTATTTATCAAGTCTCTATTTTTTACCTTTATAATAATATTTCATAGAATAATATTGAGATAACTACCAGACAAATAAATAATAATAAAAGTTGAGATAACTACCAGACAGATATAAAATCACAAAGTAAACAGCGAGAAAATCAAGAGATTACTCCTATTATAAAATTTCTTGGTTTTAGTACACATTACCTTTCAACTACATTGACAAATAACTTTCAGGATATTTTAGTAAAAGGTATATACAGACAGATTCAGGCCTTTCCTTTAAATAAATCTAAAAATAAATTTCAGTACAAAGAATCAGTTCTTTTATATAAAAACCAATCGTATCAGTTATGTTTAGAATCTGTATTAATCTGGTTTCATATTAATAATTTGTTCTCTTTATTCTTTAAAGAATTATGAAAGAATTGATTCTTTGTGTTTTGTCGAAAGGAAATTAAAAGATATATTCCTATCTGCCTATATATCTTTTAAATCCTTGCCTTTTCTTTTCAGGACTTTCTGAAAATAAAGTACAGCATAAAGAATATAAAGAATAGAGAGGATAAATTTGATACGATTCCTTGAAAAATATTAAATTACTTGGCTTTAGTTTTGAAATTATCGTGGATAATAACTGATATATTATTGAAGGTGTCAGTTCAAAGTAAATATTCATAAAATATGTATCCTTTTGTTACATATATACGTAATATAATGTGTAACAACACATGCACACTAGTTGTTTATGATAGTGTGCGTGTGGTGTTACATCATTATTATTATTATTATTATATACCAGGTTTGTTGGAAGGAAAGACCTGAAAAGAAAAGGCAAGGAAAGGATTTATTAAATAAAAAAAAAGATATATACTTCTCATTTAAAAGATATATATTTTATATATAATATTTTTTATCATAAAGTATCATAAAGTAACTTAATATATGTAAAATATATTATAAAAAATTTATTTAAATTCTACATAATAAGTGTTGTATCGTGCACCTCCGCTTCGTCCGC
>NW_017277179.1:867-17303 GCF_001594065.2 Cyphomyrmex costatus | reverse complement strand
AAAAAAAAAAGTTACAGCAGTTCTTATTAATTAGATTTCTTTCTCCATCATTTGTGTCCTCTCCTTAAGTGCTGAACTGACTAATAATACCTAGGAAAAAACTTTTAAACCTGATAGGATTTGAACTCGTGACTTGATCCATGGTCCTGTTCTGAGTCGTTCACCTAACGTACTGCTCCACTGTTACCTTATTGACAGAGATGTTTCAAATTGTCTATATATACTTTTAATAAAAATATTTTGTCTACCCAAACAGATTATTTTGTTAAAATTACAAAAAGAACACTTATTTTATAATGGCAACAAAATTTTACCTTGTTATTTACAAAAAGTAAGTAAGCAAATAAATGTGTACCGCCGCTAAATAAAAAAATTTACAATATTTTGTTCATTTAACAAAAAAATTGTATTTTGTTATTTTAACAAAATAATTCAATGATAATCAGCTATTTGTGTTTAATTATTTCTTTTTGGTTACTATTACTATATCTTTTTTCTTATTAAAAGGAAAATTAAGGAGAACCAAAATATAACGTCATTATAACGTCATTATGACGATGTCATAATGACGTTATAATATCGGTTGGTCACTTTTTGGTCACTTGACGTCATTCGTACCAACATGACCAGAATTTGACGTCAAAATGACGTGTGTTTGCTACCTGGGTACCGTGTCTCCAGATTTAGTAGAAAGTTACTAGTTAATACGCGTACCAAGTGCTCGGTGTAAAAGAGGTCTATGATTGGTCATGATTAGTCACACCTTCTTTTCATGATGTAGTACTTGTATCTCTGCGTTCCTACGGTTCTTACTTAACTGTGATAAAAGTAATAAATATCGTCTGTCTATAGAATAGTAATTCACTCAAAAATATGGAATCAAAACGAGCAATAAATTTTACGGATATTGAAAAAAATGATTTAATAGATAAAATATTCACATATCGTGACATTGTTGAAAATAAACAAACCGAAATACAATGACCGAGAAAAAGAACAAATAATAAATTATTATCCTGTTCTCGTTATATTCTTTAGCAAGGTATTTTCAACAATGTCACGATATATGAATATTTTATCTATTAAATAATTTAAATCATTTTTAAATAATTTTTAAATCACTTTTATTACAGTAGGAACCGTAGGAACGCAGAGATACAAGTACTACATCATGAAAAGATGATTAATGCCTAGTTCATACTGGATGCGATGGGCGATGAACGACGAGCGATATCCAATAAAAGCTTCGCTTTAGCTCACACGACGATGTAAAGCAGAGTTCTTATTGGTTATCGCTCGTCGCGCATCGCTCATCGCGCCTAGTGTGAACTAGACATAAGATAACAGTCGCCCTTAGCCTGGATCCTCATACGGGCAACAGCGCTTTGACACCAAACGCTGATTGGTGAAAAACCGGTGGCGATAAAATTTACCCCCATAACCCGTTTTTCACCAATCAGCGTCCGGTGTCAAAGCGCTGTTGTCCGTATGAGGATCCGGGCTTATGGCTCCCGCAGACAGAACGCGGCAACGCTTGCCGCGCGGCGGAAGTTGCCGCGATGGCCAATCAGCATCTCGCCGGCAAGATATTGATTGGTTATCGTGCCAACTTCCGCCGCGCGGCAAGCGTTTCCGCGTTCTGTCTGCGGGAGCCATTAGAGAGAATCGCCAACTTGGTCACGTGACCAACTACGTGATTGGCTCTTTTCCAATCCAGCCAATCACGTAGTTGGTCACGTGACCAAGTTGGCGATTCTCTCTACCAGAGGTTCTCTAATTTCACGTAAACACCCGATGTTAGCGCTATAATATGTATGCTATAGTTTACGTTACGCATACTACTATTAAATTTCAGAAGTAAAAGCGCGCTTTTTCGTTCTGAATACGGACCTTGTGAATGCTTGTAGTTTTTCAGTTTTCTCGCATTCTTTCGTTCGTTGGGAGAGTAACTTCGTTTGTTTGATTAAGAGCATGTAAGATTACTCGCTTGAACATAGAATCTACTCTTTGAAATTTTTTCCCAGTTCCTGGGATTCAGTGCCATTAAATAAGTGAATTGAATTGAATTGTGAATGCTTGTGATGAACTTAAACGTGCCCATTGTTTGTTTGGAGAAGATCGAGTTTAATCAAGGATCAAGGATTGTGAACTTGAACGTGCCCATTGTTTGTTTGGAGAAGATCGAGTAATTAAGGAAAGGTAATTCAATACGTTTTTTCGTAAATGTTTGATGATTATATAGTTTCTTAAAAAGAGTGATCGCAAAAATCGCCTGTCTTTTAGGCCCTCAATTTTGGAACTGAGCTATTAAATTTTATCTTATATTCACATCAATTTAATCTTATATTCAGACATGAATTATAGAGAAAATTTTAAAGATATATCAGTAATGGGAGGAGTGGAACCAAACGAATTTTCGTGATTCGGGGGAGGATCATGTATTACGAATATGCGAAAATTCGTTTGATTCCACTCCTCATATTTCTGATAATAATACTATCACAGTTGGAGAGCCTCTCTCCAGCTGTGATAGTATATAATTGTCACTTGAACCTGAAACTTCTTTGTAATTAATACCCCTCCAGCTATCTGATAGCAATTGTCACCTCAACCTGAAACTTCTTTGTAATTAATATCTCATTGTTTTGGCACATAGTTCATTCCAAAATTGGAGGTCTACAAAAACAGGGGATAAAAAACTTTATATATATTACAATTTTAATACTGTGTTATATTGAACAGGTGATCTGGATCTCGTCTGAACAGGTGATTGTGTCTTCAGATTTTTGTGATTTTTTGTGCAAAAACGTGAGTATTAACAGTTACTGATTTTTTTAATTTGTATAAATATAAAGAGGGCAAAGAGCCAAAAGTATAACTAAAACAAACGTTTCGACTCCGATCGGGTCATTTTCATTCAATGTTACACAAAATATATAAAGTATTTTAAGTTAAAACTTATACTGTATATAATGGAAAATATAATCTTGATTAACAATCTTCTTATTTCTATGTAAGTTTATAGTTAATGTTGTCCATTATAAAAAAAATGTAACGTGTCCAATAATAAAAATTCCATGTCATGATATTGTAAAATATATGTTTACACATGATTAAAAATTAAATAAGATATTTGCAGTTACAAGAAGTATTTACTCTTAGCTATGGCAGATAAAGTAATATCGGTGATAGAGAATGTCAGGAGAGGAAAAAGAGGAAACAGAATGGAAACAAATTAAGATATGGAAAAGGAATGTATCATATTGGGCACATTTCAGGCAATGACTGTATCGTTTTGTCTGTTTATACCGTGTATCTGTTTCTTAATGTGAACCAACTCAGATATTAATCTTTTTTTGTAAAAAGGTTCTATATATCTAAAATTTCTACATTATCTTATTTAAAGTTATGTTTTAATTCAATTCTGTGTTACAGATGGGGATTTTTAGATATACTTAACACACTAAAAAATTATATAAAAAGAGGAAAAGATAAGTTGGAACATACACATAATCAGAACGTAGTATACAAAATATCCTAGAATATAGGACAAACGAAGAGACAATTAGAAACTAGATTGCATAAACATGTCTCAGATATTAACAAAAATTTTAAATCCCCATCTGTAATCCTGTCTTGACATTCTCTACGACCGATATCACCTTATTATCTGTCATAGTTAAGAGTAGTTACTTCTTGTCACTGCAAATTATCTTATTTAAACATGTAAGTATAATTATTATATTTAAAAGATATTAGCATTTCAACAAAATTTATCGTCAATTTAAGCTTTTGTGGTCTTTATATATATATATATGGGGCATTCTTTGTCAAATCTGACACCCCCTCTGTCCATCTCAAATTTAAGCCGATTCTAACAAATAAGGGCTTAAATTGCTCGTTGAGATATGTACTTTCAAAATCCCATTGGGCATTTCGCAAAAACTAAGATGGCGGCTTTTTAGGGAGGCTGGAGTGGAAAAAACTAAGAGAAGAAAAAAATGAATCGATGATAATAAATACATAAATTGTGAAAAAAATTTTATATTGTGCTTATAAAGTATTTGACATTATATCTATTTCATTAGATATGTGACATTTAAAAAAATTCAAAATGGCGGATCCAATATGGCGGATAAAATATCGAAAATCAAAATTTCAAGTTACAAAAAATACTGTCGTATTGTACATAAAATTCTAAGAAGAAATGGTCTTTTGCAATTTTTCGATATAACACATTGTTTTTGAAATAATAATTCATGAATATTCAAAATTTGTGATATCCGAAAAAAACCAGTTCCAAACGTAAAATTGAAGAACACAAATTACGATTCATGTATATCGTGGTCATCGCTCGAATTATTCAGGGAAATTTCGTACAGTGAGAGAAATGTAATAGGAAATTTTCCCCAAAAAAATGAAAAATACTACTCTGGGATAGATACTCGGGACAGACTTGCAGAATATAAAAAATTGCTATATTGTGTTATAGTAAAAAATAAGAAACCCAGGCAAAAACGGACGACATATAATTACATCTGAATTATATATAATTATATGCAAGTCATATATCTTTATGAAAAAGTGAAATGTTACATTTGCTGAAACTGTAATTAAATACAGATTTCGAATTGTACTTTCAAACTCTGTGATCAGCCATACCAAAATATTAAATCCAGCTGTACACAAAATAGCAATTCAAAAACAAATTTCAAGTTAGTAAAAATATGGACATTATCTACATAATATTTTAGACTGGAAAGCTGTCTTGCAATATTCCGATATAACGTATCGGTTCTGATACAAAAAGAAAGAAATTTTCAAAAGAAGAATCTCTCCTGCTAGAGAATGAAATTTTCAATTGTTTTTGTTATTTTCTCATTCTACTCGTCCGAACTTCCCAGCTAGCAAGCTCACGTGATAATGACGTGATTATGAAGTGATTTTGATGACAATGTCGTCAAGTGACATAAATGGAACGTTATTTTGACGTCATTTGTAATACCAAAAGTACACTAATAGTACTTTTTAGTTACATTTACGTTTCCCTGACGTAATAAAATAACGTCAATAAGATGTGATATAATCATGTGATATATACGTCAGAATAACGTTACTTTTATGTCATAATTGACGTTATTTGTACCAAAAATTCACATCATTATCACGTGACCTTGCTAGCTGGGTTGATGCGCACAGTTCACTGCTGTTATACTTTGTTAATTTACTCGCTACGGGTGCGCATTGGTTGCTTACATAGAAGTAATTGGGTAAACAATAAGTGATTTATGTGTCTCGTGAACATCATATCAAATGATAAGAGTCGATCGACATGTCACGGAAAATTTGGAAAGATAGATGCATTAATCCGTATGAAGATGAAGGTGTGGCTCATCATACAGGTACAAATTTTCGAAAAATATCAGAAAATTTATTGAAAGCAAAACCTTATTTACCGAAAAATTCTGTGGTCTGTAATGACTGTAGATTGCAACGCTTTGCTAAAAAAGCAAAGATGATAACTGAAAACAATACTAATATAAGTGCCGATGATGTGCAGTGTACTGAAAATGCGCCATCAACTGTTGAAGATAACTCTTCAACAACGCGACTACTCGAGTTAGAAGAACTTCTTCAAGGATTAAAAGATGCATTTTCATCTTTAGAAGGCAATGATCCTATGAAGATAAAGATTTTGACCATTTGTCCAAAATCTTGGGGTATTAGGAAAATTGCCAGAGAATTTAACACGACGACGTACTTAGCAATGAAAGCAAAAGAACTGAGGTCTATTAAAGGAATTTTAGCAGATGCAACTGCAAAACGCGGTAAAACCCTACCGGAAGAAACTAAGAAGAAAATAGATGATTTTTACAACGACGATTCAAATGGTAGACTACTGCCTGGAAGGAAGGATGTAGTATCGGTTGCAATCAATGACGTACGTGTGAAAGTGCAAAAACGCTTACTATTGATGGGTCTTAATGAGCTCCATGAACTCTTTATTCAATCGTATCCCACGAAGGTCATTAGTTTCAGTGCTTTCGCGAAACTCCGTCCGCCCCACTGTATTCTGCCTGGAGCTAATGGAACGCACTGTGTATGTGTTTGCACAATTCACGAGAATTGCAAATTGATGTTAGATGCAATAAATGTAGCCAAATTGACTGAACAGTTAGAGAGTCCTATTAATAACTACAACGATTGCGTGCAATCGATTGTATGCAAAAATCCAACATCCGATTGCTTTTTGGATCTGTGCGACCAGTGTCCAACAGCGGACAATATTTCGCATCTTTTAACTGAAGCTCTGAGGAATGCATCCATAGATGAAATTGAATACAGTGCATGGATAACAACTGGTAGAGCAACACTGCAAACTATCAAAGCTGATGTTAATGATTTTGTTGCTGAATTTTGCACAAGGCTACAAATTCTTAAACCACACTCATTCATCGCCAAGCATCAATCACAGTTCATTTCCGAAAAGAAGACTGAGCTCCGTGACGACGAAGTTATTGTCATGTTTGATTTCTCGGAAAATTTTGCGTACGTTGTACAAAACGCATCCCAAGCGTTTCATTTTAACAATGAACAATGCACTGTATTCCCGGTCATCTATTACTACAAGGATAAATCAGAGCTGAAACATAATTGTTGCGTATTCTTGTCAAATAGTGTAAAACATGACACAGCTGCCGTTTACACGATTCAGAAGCAACTGATCCCTGAAATTAAAAAAACCGTGCCTAAAGTGAAGACATTAATCTACATGACAGACGGGGCCAAGCAACATTTTAAAAATAAATATCAAATGGCGAACCTCATTAACCATAAAGATGATTTTGGTCTTGATGCAGAATGGCACTACAGTGCCACTGCGCATGGAAAAAGCGGATATGATGGCCTTGGTGCCACGTTTAAAAGGGAAGCGTACAGGGCCAGTCTCATGGCTAAGCCTTCGCAAGCATTGCTAACATCAGTCGCACTTTTCAATTGGGCAAAAAATCACTTTAAAAAAATTAACATTTTTTATTTCAGCATTGTGGATCACGATAAATCAACGAGACATTTAAATAAAAGATTTAATTCGGCGATTCCAGTTCGAAACATTTTGAAACTTCATTCCTTTAAAGTGGTGGCACCAAATACTTTATGTGCCAAAAGATTTTCAAATGACCAGCGTGGAGTAGAAATTCAATTAAAATGATGGGAATGCTGAAAAGAACTTGTTTCTTCGGCGCTTGTACTCCGCCATATTGGATATAATGTCAAATACTTAATAAGCACAATATAAAATTTTTTTCACAATTTATGTATTTATTATCATCGATTCATTTCTTTCTTCTCTTAGTTTTTTCCACTCCAGCCTCCCTAAAAAGCCGCCATCTCAGTTTTTGCGAAAAGCCCAATGGGATTTTGAAAGTATATCTCAACGAGCAATTTAAGCCCTCACTTGTTAAAATCGGCTTAAATTTGTGATGGACAGAGGGGTTGTCAGATTTGACAAAGAATGCCCCAAAAAGCCTATTTCTAAACGTGGGATCGAAGAACGTGGTCAAAACACGAATCATTCAGGATCGCTGCGTACAAATACGCTGTAAAATGTGTAAATTTGAAATGGCAGATCCGATATCATAGTTCTAAGACGGCAGTTGTTCAAAATTCAAAAAAAAATTTTCAAATTACAAAAAATACGTCCATGATCTACATAAAATTTTAAACGAGACAGCTCACTTGTAACTTTTTGATATAATCTATCGTTTCAGATATAAAAACTAACTGCAGAATAATTCAAGATTTCGAGCGATGACCACGATATACATGAATCGTAATTTGGGTTCTTCAATTCTACGTTTGGAACTGATCTTTTTCGGATATCACAAATTTTGAATATTCATGAATTATTATTTCAAAAACAATGTGTTATATCGAAAAATTGCAAAAGACCATTTCTTCTTAGAATTTTATGTACAATACGACAGTATTTTTTGTAACTTGAAATTTTGATTTTCGATATTTTATCCGCCATATTGGATCCGCCATTTTGAATTTTTTTAAATGTCACATATCTAATGAAATAGATATAATGTCAAATACTTTATAAGCACAATATAAAATTTTTTTCACAATTTATGTATTTATTATCATCGATTCATTTTTTTCTTCTCTTAGTTTTTTCCACTCCAGCCTCCCTAAAAAGCCGCCATCTTAGTTTTTGCGAAATGCCCAATGGGATTTTGAAAGTACATATCTCAACGAGCAATTTAAGCCCTTATTTGTTAGAATCGGCTTAAATTTGAGATGGACAGAGGGGGTGTCAGATTTGACAAAGAATGCCCCATATATATATATTTATTCATAATAAACAATAAGATGTAAACGTATACGTATCGACTACCATTCGAGTCCTTTTCAGTACAAAGGAAAATAAATTAAATATAAAAGTCATATATGTAAAGGTATCGCATAAAGTACAAAATATTGTGGTGGTAATGTCCAAATTTTTGGATATACGTTTTTGTAAATTTTAATCTGTTCTTTGTCTAGAATACGTACACCATCCCAATCAAATTCATGAAATAAGTCAATACTATGTTGTGTAATGATCGAATGTTGGGTCGTATTTTTGTTGAGATGATTTTTGTATTCCTTTATGTGTGGTTTTATTAATCATCTACTTGTTTGTTCATTATTTTACATTTGTCTGCCAAACAGTTAATGTCTTGTCTAATAAGTTTCTTTTAAATTCCATGTAAGTGAACTATTTGATCAATTAATGTCATGATAATTGCATATTAATTCATAATTACTCGTATGCTTGCACAGTAAACTGAGCAGTGTAATGGTTTTACCCAAAAACTTTTCTTTAAAAATTATGAAAATATATATTCTAAATTTGTAAATTAGAATATATTTTCATAATTTTTAAAGAAAAGTTTTTGGGTAAAACCATTACACTGCTCAGTTTACTGTGCAAGCATAATTATGAATTAATATGCAATTATCATGACAGTAATTGATATCATATAAGTATCTTATTGATTTCTGAGATGAGGTGCTTATTATAACAATTAAGGCTCTTCATCAAGAATCCGAATGTTTTCCTAATCAAAATCATGTTCGTATTGTAAACGATGGTCAGTTATCACTGATTTTGAATTAGTATTCCTACGAATATATGATTTTTATGTTCATTAATGCGTGTCTTTATAATTGTCTACCTGTCTATTCCACGTACGAGGCATTGCAATTATTACAATTTATTTTGTAAACAATATTAGACTTAGAAGTGGTGACTAAGGGATCTTTATGTATTTTAATGTATTTATTTAATTTATTGGAATTGAAATAAGAGACCTTGGTACTATTTTCAGTTAGATTCGGAATAAAAAGTACAGTGAACCATATGTTGGAAGAGTCTTAGATATTTCATTATTATTATAATTGCTATTATAAGGTTGCTATGATTAATTCTGTTGTTGATAGTATATTAAAAATAAACTGCAATGGATAATCATTCTTAATTAAAGTATTTATGATGAAGATTATGTTTTTTTTCATGAAATGAAACATCTGATAACAATAAAGTTCTATCATCATTTATTTTTGAAGATGCTACTGAAGCAATTAAATCATCTACGTAACGATAATAAAAGGGAACATTGTTCTACGTAACGATAATAAAAGGGAACATTGTCTTTGAACAACATTAAGGAAGTTCTTTCAAGTCTTTGCAGATCTGCAACTATGGGAGACAAAGGAGAGTCCATGGGAGTACCAAAATTCTGTTTATAAATCAGAACATTGCTGTTTGGATGGAAGAGATGTGGATATATTAGCGAATCAAAATACAGATATTTATATAATAGTTTATATAATAGCGATGGAATACTTCCGAGAGCTTATGCGCTTCCTAAAGTTTACAAACAAAATATACCTTTTAGAATTATTGTTTCCTTAGCTAGTAGTCCTTTACACATCTTTTTTTTTACACAATATAATGTGTGAAGTATTACCTAAAGCTGATAGCTATATAAAAAACAGCTTTCATCTGATTGATCTTCTTAAAAATATTCATACAGTAGACAATAATAAATTAATTTCTTTAGATGTAGTTTCATTGTTTACTAACATACTGATTGATTTAGCAATTGATTGTATAAATAAAGAGTGGACACATATTTCACATAAATGTGTGATTTACCAAAACCAAAATTTCTTAAAGCTATCAGTTTTATTTTAGATCCTACTTTTTTTACTTTCGATAATACGATTTATAAACAGAATTTTGGTACTCCCATAGTTGCAGATCTGGTAATGCAAAGACTTGAAAGAACTTCCTTAATGTTGTTCAAAGACAATGTTCTCTATTATTATCGTTACGTAGATGATTTAATTGCTTCAGTAGCATTTTCAAAAATAGACGATTTTCTAAATGCTTTTAATTCTTTTCAACCACATTTACGATTTATATTAGAAGTTGGTGACAATTCTTTGGATTATTTGGATGTTTCTATTTTATAAAAAACAATAAATTGATTTTCGATTGGTTTCACAAGCCTACCTTTTCAGGTAAATTCATAAACTTTTTTTCATGCCATTCTTTATTTAAAAAAAAGGCATAATATATAGTCTAGTTGATAGAGCTTTTTGTTATCAAATGTTTCATTTCATGAAAAAAACATAATCTTCATCATAAACACTTTAATTAAGAATGATTATCCATTGCAGTTTATTTTTGATACCATCAACAACAGAATTAAAAACATTTCTCATAGCAACCTTATTCATACTAGCAATTATAATAATAATGAAATATCTACTAATAAGAATGATACCAAGGCCTCTTATTTCAGTTCCAATAAACTAAATAAATATATTAAAATAAATAAATACATTAAAATACATAAAGATCCCTTAGTTTACAAAATAAATTGTAATAATTGTAATGCGCCCTACGTGGAACAGACAGGTAGACAATTATTAAACACGCATTAATGAATATAAAAATCATATATTCGTAGGAATACTAATTCAAAATCAGTGATAACTGATCATCGTTTACAATACAAACATGAGTTTAATTAGGACAACATTCGGATTCTTGATGAAGAGCCTTGTTATAATAAGCGTCTTATCTCAGATGCTTAATATTAAAAAACAGAACAACAGTCTTAACCTACAGACAGATACAGAAGGTTTTATAAATCTTATATACCGATTATAAATAAGATTTGACTTTGCATTATGTTCTTCTCATTATATGTACGTTTTTTGAAATAGTTAAACGGTTGATTTATTTTTACATTTTTGACGATACACATTTTATTGTATATTGAACATATTAACTATTTTTGACAAATTTATTCGGACTTTTGTGACAATTGATAGTTCTGTGAAGTAAGTTTATTTTCGGAGAGATACAGATACTTGGATTTAGTTAATACATATGTATTTAATTTTTAGAATGAGATATCTTATTTGCAATCGGTTATCCAATCGCTTGACAAGTATCCACGTTTCTCCGAAGAATCACTTACTTATATTTACCGTTAATTTCTTATATTTTCATTTTAATTAGTTTTTAACAAAAAGCTGTCTTTAATTTTATTATAACGTTATTCTATGCTTTAAACATTTACATCTGAGGAGGGCCAAAAATATGTCATGAATTATTCAACGCAATATACAGGGTGTCCCAGAAAGAGTGTCAAAAATTACACGAACAGGTAGAGCGGACTGAACTAAATCGAAAAGTCCTCTACCGTTTTGCAATTTTCGCAATAGTTAACGAGATAATAATTAGTAAATATTACCGAATACGTGCGTCCGCCCGTCCTACTACTGCCAACAGTGTACGCCCATGATAGTTCGATGGCGCGCGGACCGCGGAGAGCACGGATTGCCTAGCGAGCGAACAAATTCTTGGCGTAAGGAACAAAAAGGTCATTTATAGAGATTGAAAAACTTTATCATTTTACACGGTTACGTCTGATAAAAAAATTGGTTATTTGTAGAATTCCTTTTGAAAAAAGTGCTGCCCCCCCTAAACTTGCCGTTTCTAATCTGGAGACACGGTAGTGTCTTGGCACTAAACCAGGCGCAGCGACATTGCCGAGGCTACTTTATTTTAATTTATGCGAGCCGACGAGTTGCGGCAGATTAAGGTTTTCAATAGCCTACATTAGTCTAATGTTAATATGGCACTGGAGCTATATTGGAGCATGCGGCGCGAATACACCTCTATTGTTCGATTGAAAATTTTTTCAATCAAGGTACAATTTCATGCTGACACTTGACGCTCATTTTTAGCGTCAAAACAGATCACGTGATACAAATTGACGAATATTAAGCATCAATTTTGATCACGTGATCTGTTTTGACGTTAAAAATAAGCGTCAAGCGTCAGCATGAAATTGTACCTTCATTCGCGTAGCAAGAAAAAATTGTTACTTTTTTAAAACTTCTTTTCAAAAAATGCCGCGCCCCTGCCGCCCCTAAACTATAGTCTACATTAAATTTAAAGGTTTAGAATGAATGGGTCTTCGTTTTTGAAAAAAAATTGTAATAAAAATTTTGTTAGCTATTCGTAAGTACTAATTGCTAAACAAGAAAGTGTCTTTGCTAATTTCTAGATTAATTTTAACATACTAAAACATGAAATATTTCAACGAAACTTGATATTCTAGGATTTTGGGGTCGTTTTTCATGATAGCGTCGTCAGAATTTTGATCATATAGAAATTAAATATGGCGATCGAACAAAAAATGAGGAAAAAATGGTAGACTTTTTTTCTTTAGAGATTATTTTCGAACTAATTTTTCTATTTTTCGGCAAGTACATATCTAAATAGTTGTACTTTAAGGGCGACTGTTACCAACGCGGATTAACTTTATTGTCGATACCTCAGGTAGTACCGATACTAAAACCTTAGGATGAAATTTCTGATTATGGCGGAGCCAAAATAACAACCAAATTGATAAAAACTAGAAAATTTGGTGTTTTTTCGTACAACTTCATAAAAAATGTGAGCTATATCCAACTTGTTAAATGTAGTTATACAACCACACATTTATGATTTTGAGATGCATATTTTTTATTATCATTGCTTTCAAAATGGTGAATCCAATATAGCGGACTATACAATTAAAAAATTGCATCTTTTTCTTTTTTTATTTTGTATACCGTTTGAAACCCTAATTTTTAAATTGTTAGTGTTAGGAATGCGTAAAAATTTGAAATCATTCCAAAGATACAACATGGCGGATCCAATATAGCGATCCAACAATTCCTAAAATTCAATTTTTTTTATTATTCCATTATTCCATTACATTTAACAAGTTGAATATCATTCACATTTGAGATGAGCTTGTACGATTTTCTAGATTTTATTAATTTGGCAGTCATTTTGGCTCCTTTTTACAATAGGATTTTAAAGTACAACTATTTCGACCACTGATGATGTACTTGGTAAAAATTAGAAAAATTTTGTTCTTTTGAGCGTTAATCGGTTAAGCAAAGAATATAGTGGCAGTACTATAACGTTTTGAAAATAATTTAGTTTTTTTACACTAATTTATAATATCTCATTTTATCATTATTTTTATCCTTTTTGTTTAGGGTTCCAAATTTTTATTAGTAGGAGGATTTTAGATAAGTATTTAATTTTATTATTTATTGTTACTTTTTTTAAGTATATTCTAACTCTCTCTCTCTCTCTCTCTCTCTCTCTCTCTCTCTCCCCCCCTCTCTCTCTCTCTCTCTCTCTAAAATAAATTTATATTATAAGATTGCTGTATACTGATAGAGTGCTGTGCGTTTTTAAAGAACGGGTGCTGTGTGCCTACTAAGATCGGGTGCTGTGCACTTGATAAGATCGGGTGCTGTGCACCTGATAAGATCGGGTGCAGTGCGCCTGCTAAGATCGGGTGCTGTGCGCCTGCTAAGATCGGGTGCTGTGCGCCTGCTAAGATCGGGTGCTGTGCGCCTGCTAAGATCGGGTGCTGTGCGCCTGCTAAGGTCGGGTGCTGTGCGCCTGATAAGATCGGGTGCTGTGCACCTGCTAAGATCGGGTGCTGTGCACCTGATAAGATCGGGTGCTGTGCGCCTGTATAAATTTATTTTCCGCTCATTTATAATAAAATGTCTGTAAAGAGAAAAGGTACTATTTTGGGACCTGTTGAAAGAAATATAATTGTCCGAGGTGAATGGCTTACGGATACACATATGGATCATTTTCAACGACTTTTAGCAAGTTGTTCAGATTATAAACCAGTCGAAACCTGGCGAATACAGTTACTAGATACTATACAAGCTGTGTCAAAAGACACAAAACATATACAAATATTGCACAGTTCATCAAGTTCATTAGATGGACATTGGGTATGCAGTTTTTACGATAGAAAAAATATATTTGTTTATGATTCGTTGAATACGAAAAAATTGCATAATCAGCACAAACAATTCTTGGAAAAATTATTTCCAACATATGACTTTAAAAAAAATCCGGTAAAATTTCCTAAAGTACACCATCAACCGAACTATAACGATTGCGGTGTTTTTGCTATAGCTTTTGCAACTTCATTATTATTCAACATTAAACCTGATAAAGTGACATATGAACACAAGTTAATGCGTTCACATCTGATAAAGATTCTAGAAACAAATTTAATTGAGCATTTCCCTCAAGATCCACAATTGAGTGCTCAAAAAGTACTTCCATTAGCAGTAATACGAGCAAGAGAGTGTGAATCCGCTCGTATACGTACGATGCGTTATCAGTTAAAAAAATCTTGCAATAATTATGCTATACAAAATGTGACTAAAAAAGTACAGTTATCGCAAAGTGTTTCGAAGGAAATCAATAATATTCAGACTGAATATAATAAATCTGATTTCAATCATATTATACAGTTAAAAGAAAGTTCTTCAAAGGAGAATTTAATGAAAGAATTAGTCACATACACACACAATAATATTCAGACTGAGCAAAATATACAGTCAACAGAAAGAGATTCAAAAGAAATTGTAATAAAAGAATTAGTCACACATACTCACAATAATACTCAGACTACGTCAAATAATGGTAAATGTAATAATAATGATGAAAATTCTGGAAATCTATGTCAAGAAGATTCAAGAAATAATTGCAATAGAAAGCGTTGCTCAGATCAGAATTCAGAAAATAAACGTGCTAAACGACGTTGTCAGTACAAAGATAATAAAGAATATATTTGTGCTAAAAAACGTGATAAATATCAACAGAATTTACCAAATAGTCGAGTTAAAAAAGTACAGCGATACAAAAGAAATCCGGAAGGTTATCGAGAAAAACAAACGAGCGATACGAAAGAAATTTGCCAATTAATCGAGCCAAAAAAATGGAACGATACAAAAAAAATTTGCCAATTAATCGCGCCAAACAAACGTATCGTTATAAAGCGAATTTAGAACCAAATCGTGGTAAAAAACGCTCTCAATATGAAGCTGACAAAGAAAATATTCGTGCTAAAAAAAGAATGCGTTACTCGAGTCAGCACGAACGAGATCGACGAAAACTTTATTGTGATCGTAAATGGTTGTATAATAAACGATATTATGAAAAAAATAAATCAAAATCTAATCTTTTAAAAGAAAATGGTAATACTGCCAAAAATATTATTAAAAAATATGAAAAATTTCGGTCGAAAAATAATATAAAATTTAATAATCCTGCGGCAGTTGAAAATATTTTTAACAAATTGGATATTAAAAATCATGTTGAAAAACGATTGGAAGCCGAAAGAATTGTACGTCGCTGTACACAAATTCGAGATAGTTATGTTCGCGATATGTACAAAATATTAGCTTTGCTTAAAAAGAAATCAGAAGTGTGCCTGAGTCTTGCTACTAAATGCAAAACCATTGACGAAAAATTATGTGCACTTTGTGGCAAATCAAAACATACGGCTTCATCTGAAAATTATTTTATCGATGGTACATATCGTAATATTTCATCATCACAAATATTGGTAATAAACATGGAAGGTCAAATTACGAATGTATTACCTTTGATAGAAGCACAAGGAAAAAAATCATGGTTATGCGACAATAGTTTATGTAAAATTCATGATCAATTTCTGATTGATTGTTACGAAAAAGTTCTTCAATCGATAAGTATATGTACTTTTAAGAAAATTCCACAATTGTTACAAAAGATTCATGAATGTACAATAAAAACAAATTATGAATGTATAATAAAAACAAATTCGAATACAAAGTTGGGTCACACGCATTGTTGTTACATTGATATAACTCTTTGCAAAGCAATGTCTCTTCCCATTAACTTATTATCGCCTCATTTCCCAAAAGTTAGATATGTCAAACGGTTAATTTATCAAATAACAAATTTATATCAACAGATGTTGAAACTAGAGAAGGCTTTATGTTCTGCT
>NW_017277179.1:0-228 GCF_001594065.2 Cyphomyrmex costatus | reverse complement strand
ATCACGAATTGTGTTCAAAAATTGAAATACAAGCAATAGAAAATAACGAAGCTGTTGTAAACAACAAGCGTCAGGCTATGTTAACTCAGATTGATGAAAATGATGATAGTGGTTATTACGATCAATATACAATTTATCCTTTGTATGAAAAAAAATCACATAAGGGTGCTACTGACTTATACCAAATGTTAAAAATTGTAGAGTCGCCTTTAGACAATCGTGAAAAAA
>NW_017277178.1:0-400 GCF_001594065.2 Cyphomyrmex costatus | reverse complement strand
TAGGAATAAGTTTCCGCCCATTGTAAAGAGATGTCGTTAGTAGCATTGCTTGTGTGTTTGATAAAACGGCAAGACATGCTTTTGAAAGGTGAGTAGGTATTCAAACTTTTGAGCTCAATAGTTAACATTCGTTCGAAGCGTAAAAAAGAGTACTTTTTTGCGTTGAAGATGTCGGAATTTATTCCAAAAAAGCAACATATGCGGGAAGTTTTATTCCATTATTTCATTTTAAAGAAAAGTGCTTCGAAAACGCATCGTTTGCTCGTAGATATTTACGATAAGCATGCTCCATTGAATACTGCTTGTAAAGAATGGTTTCGGCAATACAACAATTGTGATTTTGACGATTTTGACCATTTGGTGGGATCAAAGGGGTGTTATATATTATGAGCTGCTCAAA
>NW_017277177.1:0-721 GCF_001594065.2 Cyphomyrmex costatus | reverse complement strand
ATGTTGCTGATACTACATTTTATCGTTAAGTTAATAGTACTTTTTGTCTTTTCCTTTCATGTAGGAACATGATTCTTTTCCTCCTCCTCTCTTTCTTTTTGTTACTATACTTAAAGTATAAGGAACATAAATCAATGAATACAGTTTCTTTTTTATCAAAATTATGATCTGTTTATTAAAATCTCAATCTGCTTATAAAAGTTAACATATTTGAAAGAAAAATCATAAAATTATAGAATAATATTAATTTTACTCACTTGTTCATAAGTGACATAGAACTTGCTTATATAAAACAAAAGAACAGACAACTTTAAAATTTCGATGTTTTTAGTAAAGCATTTTAAATCTTTACAAGTTTATGTTAGCTTTTTAACATAACTAAAATTTCAAATCCTTAAAGAAAACTTAAATACTGCAACATAAAAAATTGTACAAGTTTTTTAATCGAATGTTAATGACATCAGTGATGTTATTTCTTCATCAAGAGCACTTAGTTCATTAGTTTTTTCTGCCAAAAGTTTTGCCTTCTTAGTCTTCAATTTTGAAATTTTTGTAAACAAAGATCTTTTTTTAGCAATTGAGTTGGCTTGAAGAACAAAGCGAAATGATTTTATCGATTGTGGCGTCGTGATATAAATAAATTAAGACTTATAAAGGATAAGACTTGGAGGCACGTGAGGAGGCTTATAAAAGATCGCTTGATCCTAAATCTGAGGAGGAA
>NW_017277176.1:0-549 GCF_001594065.2 Cyphomyrmex costatus | reverse complement strand
TATTCCGTAATGAAGGCATCGGTCGTCGAACGATTCAATCGTACATTGAAGAATGACATGTGGGAACAGTTTACATACAACGGAAACTATAAATGGATCGAAATGCTACCGCGTCTCGTGTCGTATTACAACGCGCGTAAGCATCGCACTATCGGCATGCAGCCTGCTGACGTAACTCCTGCGATCGCCGAAAGACTCCTGGGCACAGTGTACAGTGCGATAAAGATCGCTGGTCCCGCAAAATTCAAAGTGGGCGATGCGGTACACGTAAGCAAATTCAAGACAATATTTGAAAAAGGTTTTACATCGAATTGGACCACGGAGGTCTTTAAAATTATCAAAGTGCAGCAAACTAATCCAGTGACGTATCTACTGGAGGATTCCCGCGGATAGCTCATAGCTGGAGGATTCTACGAATACGAACTGCATCGCGTCGCTAATCCCGATGTATATCTTGTTGAAAAAGTGTTGAGGAAAAGGGGAAATGAGGTTTATGTGAAATGGTTGGGACTTGACAAATCACACAATTCATGGATTCATAAAGACAAT
>NW_017277175.1:0-1429 GCF_001594065.2 Cyphomyrmex costatus | reverse complement strand
ACATTTTAATATAAAGTTTTCTAGGTAGCACAATGTGTATTCTATATTAGAAGTTCTTTGATACGGATCCAAACCGAGGATCGACACGTAAGAAAAATTGTATATTTTCAATAAATATAACACACACTAACATCCTGTGTACAAGACTTGATTAGGCATTTCTCTTTCTCTTTTAAATGATTATCTAATAATAATATATTAACCACGAAAAGTAACTGATATATTATTAAATCCTAACATATCATCAAAATAAAAAGGTCCAGCCATGTTCAAAAATAGATTCTCGCAAATTAAAAAATCAAAAAAATTTAAACCTCTGAAAACTAACCACAAAAATTGGAACCTTTCTAAATTAAAACGATTACCTAATCACAAAATAAAAAACCCAATAAATTTCAACCTTTGAAAATTAACCCCAAAAATTTTAACCTTTTTAAATTAAAATGATTATCTAATAATGTAACCTAATAATTTAAACCTTTAATACTTTAAATGATATTATCTAATATAATATATTACCACGAAAAGTAACTGATATATCGTCAAGGCACTAGTTTCTGATCAGTCCCTAATTTCTGATCAGTTTGGTGAATAGATTATTTTATTGCATTCACCGTTATAAATATTCATTGCAAAAAATATTTATAATAAAAATTGGAACATAGAGAATTACTAAGTAAAAATATAGAAATTCTAATTGAGCGCATTCTTTAACAATAAATTTGCCAAGATTACACGTTTTGACAAGAGACGCGTGTGCGGCCATCTGTTAAGGTCAGGCGTAAGCAAGGTCCCAAGTTGCATCACTTGTTATTTGCATGTGTTTATCGAAATGAAGGTAATTATAATACATTTTGTTCAGGAAATAGTTTATTAATAGCTATGTCGTGAAGAAAAAGAATATTTTGCAATGTTTAACTTGAAAAAATGGGTGATTACTTTTAGGTTCCGATTTTCTCATACATAACCAATTTTCGATCAGTCAAATAACACATAACCTATCTTGCAGGTTATTTTACTACTTATAAAATTTACTTATTTTCCAATGATTAATATTCAAAAGATTGTATAAAACTGAATATTTTATATACAATATACATATATACACATATATAAATTCGATCTAAATATATGGAAAAAGGTTTAACTTCGATAAAGTTTCTGATAAATAAATGTTTTTTTTCTTCAGCGGAATAAAATCCATGACGCTTCAATGACATCAAAAGAAAAAAATGTGTACAAAAAGTACAATCTAGAGAATATTAAAAGAGCTCTGGACGACATTCTCTTAAAGAAATTATCAGTGCGTGCAGCCAGTAAGTTGTACAACGTGCCTTTCTCAACATTACTAGCAAAGCATCGTGGCATATATCCGATAGATACTAAACCGGGTCCTACAACAATTCTTACTGCAGAAGAGGAAAATATA
>NW_017277174.1:0-839 GCF_001594065.2 Cyphomyrmex costatus | reverse complement strand
TGAATGACTTCATGCGCACGCATTTTACGCGATGTAGTACGAAAAATTTTGTTTGCAACTCGGGAGTAAGGTTTTAACACCCTCGTGTGTTCGACCGTACACTCGGGCTGGCTTCGCCAGCCCTCGTGACGTCGAACACCCTCCGGGTGTAAAAACCACTTTTACTCCCTAGTCACAAAAATAACTATTTTGGGCATTTCCGACCATTAAGCATGCCTGGACGACACCCACTAACAAATTGCTCCAAAGAACCGTTAAACACCCTGTGAAAATGAACCAAATCTACAAGAAAGCTTTGTTGCCGACTGCTCGAAAGTGGTACGAGAAGAAAAGTGAGGTTTGTGTTCTCCAGGAGGACAACGACCCAAAACACCGGAGCAAGGCTTGTCGCTCGTGGAAGGAAGAAAATGGTGTCGTGACTTTGGATTGGCCGTCTCAGTCGCCCAATGCCAATCCAATTGAAAACGTTTGGGTTCAAATGAAAATGAGGCTTGCGAAGAACCGACCCTGCAATTTGAAGCAGCTTGTTCGGCGTATTAAGAAGATTTGGAGGTCGTTTCAACAAGAATACGCGAAAAATCTCGTGGAAAGTATGCCTCGAAGATGCCAGGCATTTATTGACGCTGAAGGCGATTGGACCTGCTATTAATGTATTTGCATGAAAGTTTTCGATCCAATAAAACAATGTTTCAAAGAATTTTCGTATTGAGTATTTTCATTTTTTCACAATAGTGACTACGCTCTTACTTGACCGACTGTAAAATGATTAGATAGGTTTGTTACGTCCGGGGGACTCCACGAATCTTTTCTTTCGTAGAAAAGCTAGAAATATAATAAGG
>NW_017277173.1:0-1949 GCF_001594065.2 Cyphomyrmex costatus | reverse complement strand
ATTCGATAGAGAATGTCGAGAAACGCGTTTCTAACCCACTAATTTGGAATCGATTTTCGACTTCAGAAAATCGATACCAAAATTGTAGGTTAGAAAAAAGTCGAAAATCTGTACCAAATTTGTAGGTTAGAAACGCGTATCTTGGCATGCTCTAACGATTGGTGGTAACGAGAAAAAACCGATTTTCGACTTCGAAGTGAAAAGTCGAAAATGGGTACCAAATTTGAAGGTTAGAAATGCGTATCTCGACATTGTCTATCGAATGGTGGTAACGAGAAAAAACCGATTTTCGACTTCGAAGTGAAAAGTCGAAAATCGATTCCGAATTTGTAGGTTAGAAATGCGTATCTCGGCGTTCTCTATCGAATGGTGGTATCGAGAAAAAACCGATTTTCGACTTCGAAGTGAATAGTCGAAAATGGGTACCAAATTTGTAGGTTAGAAATGCGTACCTGGGTATTCTCTATCGAATGGTGGTAACGAGATAAAACCGATTTTGGTTTTTGGGGCAAAATGGGTCATTTTGCGTTTTTTTCTCCAGCAATTTTGTTTTTTGTGGAAAAACGGGTCACTTTTTGCGATTTTTTGAGAAGTAATTTTGGTTTTTCGGGCATAATGGGTCACTTTTTGCAATTTTTTCTGAAACAATTTTGCTTTTTGGGACAGAATGGGGCATTTTGCGTTTTTTTGAGGATTAATTTTTCTTTTTGTGACAATATTGGTCATTTAGCGTTTTTTGAAGAAGAATTTTGCTTTTTGGGAAAAATGGGTCACTTTTTGCGTTTTTTTGTGGCTTTTTTCCTTTTTGGGGCAAAATGGTTCATTTTGCGTTTTTTTGAGGAATAATTTTCCTTTTTGGGGCATAGTTGGTCATTTTTTTTGGGGCATAGTTGGTCATTTTGCTTTTTTTTGAGAAGTAATTTTGCTTTTTCGGGCAAAATGGGTCACTTTTTGCGTTTTTTTGTGGCAATTCTCCTTTTTGTGGCAAAATGGGTCATTTTGCGTTTTTTTGAGGAGGAATTTTGCTTTTTGGGGCATAATGGGTCGCTTTTTGAAATTTTTCTGGAGCAATTTTGGTTTTTCGGGCCCTTTGGGTCACTTTTTCCATTTTTTTCTCCAGCAATTTTAATTTTTGGTGCAAAATGGGTCTTTTTTTGTGGTTTTTTCTGGAGCAATTTTGCTTTTTGGGAAAAATGGATCACTTTTTGCGTTTTTTTCTGGAGCAATTTTGATTTTTGGGGCATAATGGTTCACTTTTTGCGTTTTTTTCTGGAGCAATTTTGCTTTTTGGTACAAAATGGGTCACTTTCTGCATTTTTTTCGGGAGTAATTTTACTGTTTGGTGCGTTATAAATTTTCGATTTTTTATTTTTCAAAAAAAGAAAATTTTCAATTTAACATTTTTCCAAAAAAAAAAAAATAAAAAAAAAAAATTTTCCAAAAAAAAAAATTTTCGTTTTTGGATTTGTAAGGAAAAAAAAAATTTTTCGTTTTTGCATTTTTGAAAAAAAAAAATTTTTGTTTTTGCATTTTACAAAAATAAAATTTTCGTTTCGACATTTTTCCAAAAAGAAAAAAAAAATTTTTTCCAAAAAAAAAATTTTCGTTTTTGCAATTTTTAAAAAAATAATTTTCGATAATGGATTTTTCATGAAAAAAAAATTTCCGTTTTTCATTTTTTGGAAAGAAAAAATTTTCGTTTTTTGATTCTTCAAATAATGTTCGATTTGAATTTTCAGGAAAAAAAAATTCCCGCTTTAATTTTTTGGAAAAAAAAAAAAAATTTTTTCAAAAAAAACTAATTTCGTTTTTGAAATTTTCAAAAAACGAATTTTCGATTCGGTATTTAAAAAAAAAAAAAAATTTTCGTTTTTTGATTTTTCAGGAAAAAAATTTTGGTTATTGCATTTTTCAAAAATAAAATTTTCGATTCGACTTTTTTCAAAAAA
>NW_017277172.1:0-533 GCF_001594065.2 Cyphomyrmex costatus | reverse complement strand
TCATATCAGATTTGTTTTTAATTTCTATTAATTTGTATTCTCTATTCTTTATATAAATATAAACCATCTTTAAAAACCTACGTGATATTATCCTAAAAGTTATTTGTCATTGTCGTTTAAAGGCATTAAAAGGCAATGTGTTATCAAAATCAAATAATTTCATATTTGGTGTTCTCTTGATTTTCTCATTACTGTGTTTACTTAATTATTACTCATTTATCTAATAGTTTTATCAAAATTATTCTATATCTCAAAATTATCCTTATTATTTTTTAATTATTTATCAAGATATTCTTGTATGTAAAGGTATTTCTAAAAATAGAAAGAATTAATGTAATAGACCTGATAAATAATTAATTATTTCATAGGATAATATTGAGATTAGTGCCAAACAAATAATAAAAGGTAAGTCACAAAGTACACACAGCTAGAAAATCATGATCAGATTATTTTAGGAAAAGGTATATATGTACAGACAGATTGGTTCAGGCCTTTCCTTTCAATAAATCTGCAAATAAAATTCAGTAAAAACC
>NW_017277171.1:463-729 GCF_001594065.2 Cyphomyrmex costatus | reverse complement strand
TGTAAAATCGTATGTTCTAATTATTCACGAAGTAATTATTGTTAACATAATAAGATCTAGATTGGGTCGCATATTTCTACTCGGCGAATTACTGCCGAATTTACTTTCTGTAGTCGACGGCCAGTTAATAGTCGGTTTATTGTTATTGCGCCGCATATCAGAGCGCGGAAGGTCAACGCTGTAACGTACTTTCTTTCGAACACTTTTGTACAGTCTCTATTAAATATATCGATTTCTCTTTATTGTTATTATTAATTCTGGTGCAT
>NW_017277171.1:0-327 GCF_001594065.2 Cyphomyrmex costatus | reverse complement strand
TTATCTAACCATTTGTGCGAAGAGTGGCACGCTCTCTCGTGCCTGGCGCCCAACGAATTTTTGATAGCGACTAAGATCTTCGCTGAGCGAGGTAACTCGTTAACTTTTGTAAAATCTCGAATCACGCGAGAATTATTCACGAACCGCACTACTGCTCCAGTAAGTATTGTTCATCTTAAATAAGAGCTTTCGCATCACTAGATTTATTTCGGAAAAAGCGACGAAGTTGTGCCGGCACTTAAAAGTACGGTTACAATATATATATATACGACTCCTTTTATCTCCTTATGTGGAGCATAGGACGTCTATAGGCCTCTTCCTCTTTTG
>NW_017277170.1:0-284 GCF_001594065.2 Cyphomyrmex costatus | reverse complement strand
ACAATTGATGAGGAACAATTCAATGTGCCAATAAGAGTTGAAGATAACGAACCTGCATTGAAATAACAGGGTGAAAATAAACGCGATGGTAATCCGCAACCATATGAATAATATAGGACTAAATATGTAAATGTATATTATTGCTATTTTATGTTTATATGCTTTAATTACTATTCACGCATGTAATATCTTTTGTTTACTTCGGTGTGCAGGAGAGGTGTGTGTGTGTGTGTGTGGAATAACAAATAAAAATTGATTTTCAAAAATTTAATAATATTTATTTG
>NW_017277169.1:2642-3526 GCF_001594065.2 Cyphomyrmex costatus | reverse complement strand
TTCCGTGTCCCTCTTTTTTTTTATGCTGCTCACTGGCCGTCGCGATCAGGAATTCGTCCGCTGAATTCGCGGATTCCTTTTGTCGAAATTTCGCGCAACAAATAGCGTCGCTGTTATTTCACGTGATATTCGAGTGGTCGTTCGGAAAACGAGAGGAGACGTTCGCCGCAGTACCTCTCCCCCAGTGAGTAGCATCTCTCCTCCCCTCAACGATTTGAAAGCAAACGGTGTTTGAGCGCTGCCACATTCAGTTGCTCGATGCCGTGCCCCTCTTTTTTTTTATGCTGCTCACTGGTCGCCGCGATCGAAGAAACCGCGAATCATAGATTATAATTCGCGCCCATCGCGGATCGTTTAGTCGAGATTCCGCCCGGCGACAACGTCGCGCGGATCTTCGCATTATTATCGCACCTACTCCTTACAAATAATCGTTTTGTCTTTTTCTTTTTTTAATTACATCAGGAGCACGGTAAGATTGCTCCTCCAGCGAGCAGCATCTCTCCTCCCCTCAACGATTTGAAAGCAAACGGTGTTTGAGCGCTGCCACATTCAGTTGCTCGATGCCGTGCCCCTCTTTTTTTTTTATGCTGCTCACTGGTCGCCGCGATCGAAGAAACCGCGAATCATAGATTATAATTCGCGCCCATCGCGGATCGCTTAGTCGAGATTCCGCCCGGCTACGACGTCGCGCGGATCCTTTCATTATTATTGCGCCTACTCCTTACAAATAATCGTTTTGTCTTTTTCTTTTTAATTACATCAGGAGCACGGTAAGATTGCTCCTCCAGCGAGTAGCATCTCTCCTCCCCTCAACGATTTGACAGCAAACGGTGTTTGAGCGCTGCCACATTCAGTTGCTCGATGCCGTGCCCCTCTTTTTTTTT
>NW_017277169.1:0-1869 GCF_001594065.2 Cyphomyrmex costatus | reverse complement strand
ACCACCGTTCCGTGGTGGTGAGAGACCATCCTCCTTTCCATCTCTGTTCTCTTTCCCTCTCCTAGAAAGACTCCTCCGAAATGATGAAATTCGGCGTCATCTGAGGGCCTCATTAGCCCCTTCCGGGCAATCTTTCGATATATATCTATATATATATATATAGATATATGCATATATTTGTGTACTGGTATATATATATATATGTACAGAGACGGCGCGGTCTCGCTAGCGGCAATAATCATTGCCTATATCTAATATTCTCTTATATCATTATTATATTATTATATTGTCTTATCATTCTTATTATTAATTATTCCAGTCTTATGTTTATACTCTTATGTTATTCTGATAATATTACTATAGTGTATTGTTATAGTATACTCTTATGATATGATAGGTTATCCTTATCTTATATCTTATACTCCAATATTATTCTCTGTGATTTCGGCATCATATTATATTATTATTGCTGGAGTATTATGTTATATTATTATTCTATATTATTATCTTCTTAAATCATTATCAATGATTCTCATATACGGCAACTTGCCCTGTGAAGTACACACGCCGAGGCGAGAGACGATCGGTGCTTCCGCTCGGCCCACTATCGCTCTCGCGCTCTGATCGATCCTCTCCTCTTCCCACAAATCCCTCCACCCATATACAGAGTCAGTTTCCAAGCTAATCTAGCAATCCCGATCCCGCACGCCGCGTTCGGAACTAGGCGAATAACAAACGCACGAAATCCCGGACGTAACAACTGGTGACAGCGGTGGGACAATTGTGAGCGTGTACAATATAAGAAACCGTTAAGCCCCGCGTTAATCGCGCGTTCCGATCCCGCACGCCGCGTCCGGAACTTGGCGAATAACAAACGCACGAAATCCCGGACGTAACAACTGGTGGCAGCGGTGGGATGATCTCATCGTTGTGAGGTCGTCACCTTTAAAATATTCATTCCCCCCTTTTCCGTTAATACTAGTATGATTGATATAAACGATAGTTAATTTTCGTGAAGGGGCGTAACGATTAGTGCCACATGGTGGGGTTGTCTAAAAACCCCCCCCCCCCTTCCTCTGATGAATATCCGCATGTTGATACGTTTTTTGAACTATAACCACACTAAGTTGCGGTTTATAATTCGGTGCTATGCGATTAAATGTCACCAAAAGTTGTTTTATCTCGTAATTTTCTATATAATCTAAATCACCGTCGCCAACTTCATCGCGACTCGCGTATATAGATATATACGCTCTCGTATTAATATATTATATCAATACCCCTCGACTAATCTTCTAGATCTTCTCTTAAAACAGTAATATTCCCCCCCCCCTTTTTTTATATATATATATATATGTATATATTATTATTATTACTCCGAGGAAAGGGATATCGTTAAGCTAATAATTGATAGCTAGCAACTGGTAACGATATGGCTATCAACATCTGGTTTAGGCCGTCCTTCCCGCAACTCCATCACGATATATAGTTATGCGCTCCGATATCACCCCGCTTTTATAAGCCAATAGGTTTGTCTGGTCCTTTTCTTTTTATATATATATATTAAAATAACGAAACGACTGTAATTATATTAATTAAACGATGGATAACGACGGTGATAGCTTCGACGACGCCTCTCCCCCGCCGGGCGAGGACGCGCCCCCGTTCAGCTTCGCGAAAGAAATCGCGGAGGCAAAGAAAAGAGAAGGAGAACTGCGCCAGCGTACCGATACCCTCGAGGGTATGCTTCGGCTGCTTATTGGTTCCCTATCGGGAATTAATCAGGGACCTACGGCTTCTGCACCTTCCGCCGCCGACTCAGGGGACACCCCCGCTCTCTCTAATCTAGTAAGCGCCTTGCAGACGCCC
>NW_017277168.1:135418-136486 GCF_001594065.2 Cyphomyrmex costatus | reverse complement strand
ACGCGAACGCTAATTTAATCTTTAAATTCTTTAAAATGAAATTATATGAATCATGTCAATCTCTCACTGTAAGAAATGAAAATTGAGAGTCTTGAAAAAGATGCTCAATTTTCGAAAAAGAGAGTGACAGTTTGATCTTTAGATTGACAATTTACTTTAAAAGTTATCGAGAGTAGTAAAACCTTTGACTAATTATTACATCTAAATGAATTATACATATAATAGAAAAAGTACAGTTCACGACCTCACAAGATTATTCTACGAACGCAAAACGTTTTAAATGTTTCAGTTGTTTGACATTAAATACGCGTTATGTAAGTTACTTGCTATTTACCATTGTCCACGCTCTTACACGATCATTGCGTGAACGCAATTTAAATTATTATCTTACGAACGCATAGCGCCGATTCGTGTTATGCGAGCGCCACCAATTCAGTTTTTTTGAAGTGTGTCGCTGTCGACTTTCTGAAGAGCTGTTAGTTCCGTTTTCAGGCGTAAGCCAATGCGCATGGGCACTGTTTCGTGTTATGCGAGCGCCATGCGCCGTAAGCCAAGGCCCATGGCGCTGATTCGTGTTTTGTTGGCGCCACCAATTCAGATTTTTGAAGTGTGTCGCTGGCGTCTTTCTGAAGAGCTGTTAGTTCCGTTTTCAGGCGTAAGCCAATGCGCATGGGCACTGTTTTGTGTTATGCGAGCGCCATGCGCCGTAAGCCAAGGCCCATGGCGCTGATTCGTGTTTTGTTGGCGCCGCCAATTCAGATTTTTGAAGTGTGTCGCTGGCGTCTTTCTGAAAAGTTGCGAGTTCCGTTTTCTCATATGTGTACTTATCGCTGCCATCTTTCTTTCAGTCGTGTCTTCGGAAGTTAGTCGTTGACGTTGTTGTGCGGTTATTTTCGTTGTTAGACGGGAAAGTTCGCGAGTGTTTCGTGCTTTATTATTTTCGTTTTTGGTTTTATTTTGTTTTTCTATTCTATTTTTTAGTTGTTACACGGGAGTGTTTCTATAATTTCTTTTAGTTTCTTTTTTTTTTTACTCTTATAGCCTTGTCTCTCTCTCTCTCTCTCTCTC
>NW_017277168.1:132284-135238 GCF_001594065.2 Cyphomyrmex costatus | reverse complement strand
TATATAAATAATACTATTATATACATCGAATTTATATACATATTAAAGCAACTATATATCAAGGTTATATTAAAGAAATAATATAGAAATTGAAAATGCGTTTTATAATGATATATATATTTATTATTTCAAATTTTTCATGAACACATTTTATTATATACATTTTTATTTATTCTATTTTAATTTATTGAAGTATTATTGATATTGAATTATTCGTAATAACTACAATAAATTTTATTACTATTTATTTATCATTATTTTATGAAAATCTAACACATTAAATCGAAATATAAAACTATTATTTAACAAACACATTTTTTTTATAATTTTATTTCAAGATCCATACTATTAAACAATGTTATAAATAAAAATACTTATAAATGCAACTGATTTATCCGAAGAACTCAACTCGTTCATGATTAATTAGTGGTACATAGTTATTGCCTGATGATCTAAAAGCTGACAAAGGATATGGAAAAATTAAATTATTAACTTTTTTTACACACTTTTCATGAGTTTCGGTAAAACAGTATGCATTATATCTCCATTCAAAACTCTCAGTTTGCAATATCTTAATTACAAATAGTTTAAAATCGCCTTGAACGTAAATTTCATATATTTCTCCGAATTCCGGTAACTCATTTTCGTTACATTTTAACAACAATATTCTTTTTGGACAATATGTTGTACCATGAATAACAATTTTAGGTGAACGCATTAATTCATATGTAAACCATTCGCCTTCATTAATTATTTCTCTAAATATTATTGCATATGGAAGATTGGAAACTAATACTATTTCTCCTGGGGTTACATGATCACCTTTGTATAAAAATTTTTTTGATGGCATGCCATGGTAAACAGCCAGTTTGGTACACAAACGTGATTGATGCCGATAAGACAGTGTCAATGCCATATTCTTAAAATTTCTTACTACTGGTACAAGTGATTTAAAATAGGAATGGCAAGCTTCAAAACGAAAACACCACGATTGCCTAGCAGGTCCAAACATTCTTATGTAGTGCGGAATGTGTATTAAAAAATGAAACTTGGGTACTAATAAATCTGGATATAAACTTTTGAAATTAAGTAAGAATGTTTCAATTATTCTGCTTAATAAGATGATTGAATCTTCGTGGATCTGATATGCTAATGTAATATTCAAAATTTGCAATAAAAGAACAAAACAATGAGTATGATTTATAATTCCTTCTGTATTACAATTAATTACCCATTTATTAATTAAAAATAGTAGTGTGTGAGCAAGAACAAATATTTGTCCAGCTTTTTGACGTAAACAACCATTATCTATTAGATGTTCACGCTGTATAAGACCTGGCTTATCTTTTTTTAAATGCTGAAAATTAAACGTAGCCACAGAATTATTGAAGTCATTAATGGTGAATAACTTTTCTTCAATAATGCAATATCTTAAAAAACTTCTGATCATAATTTCTAGAGGTCCTTCAATTATAATATGCATAACATCTTGAGGCAAACATACGGTAACATCTATGTATAGACTGGAGACCAAGGGACTTTTTGCATTAACACCGTACAATTTCTGCCAAAATGTTTTAGCTGATTTTGTTATTGTTGGATCTGTCACTGCTGTAACATGTAACTCGTGATCAGCTTTATTTCGTAATGTAAAATCGTCTTCGCGAAATCTATCTTTCCACTCCTCATTTGTCACCATACATGTACGACATAGTCGATAAAAAGCTGAAGACTCTTTGAAACCTCCCAAAAATGCAGCTGCAGGAGTATCACAAGCACAAAAGAGTAAAGAACCCTTAAAATTTTTAATTTTACCTCTTACATTAATAGTAACGCCTTCTGATTCTAACTTTTTGATATCTGACATAAACGGTTCCATCATTTTGTTTAAAGCACCGGGTTTTTTCAAATATTCTGTTTTCGTAATTCCATATAATTGAAAAGCATTCTGATTTGATCGTAATTCCGGATGTATATTACCAAGTGTCCAATAGAACATTGACATTTTATGAATCTTGGATGATCCTCCAAGAGGATTAGTAATACCCAGATCATCATAATAAAATATTATAGCTAATGATTTATCATGGTTGCTAAAGAATTCACTCGTACGATAATAAGATCCATCCTACACAGTACGATATAGTCCATCATTATATTGTTTAGGATTTTCAATATTTGACAATATTTGTTCGTTCATAAGAAGACTTTTCAAATTATCTAAAAATGGCACTACGTATGCGTCATATGTAACATCAATGATTTCAGGAACGATATTCATTGAACTTTTTATATTCTTCCATTTTATACCAGAACCAAGAGAAATTTTTGTTGGAGGTATCATATTAAATTTTTCTTCAAGCATTTTATCTAATCTTTTTTTTGTCTTTATTTCAGAAAATATTACAGCAGAAGGATACTTTTCTTTATATACTTTTTCAATGTCATTAAAATTAATTAAACATGTTTCAGGATCACTTATTTTAGTTCTCTCTTCTTCAGAATCATTTGTTTTAGTTCTTTCTGAAAAAATTAAATAGAAAAAAATTACATAAATACACAAAAAGACACTTATAAAATATTTGAGTAAGCTTACCAATACAATATTTGAATAAATGTCGAAGAAATTTGTAATGCCATCAATTATTTGGTCGATAGCTGTTTGAGAAACCTTACAGTTCTCACGCACATTCATAATAAATTGTACTGCATTCCACTGAAGTAAGTCAAAATCTGATGTTTGAATTGGTTCGTCTTCTTTGTCTGCGTGTTAATTTTATAAAAAAATATAATTAATTTAAAAAGGCAAATAACAGTTTATTACAAAATAAATTACGAGTAATATATTACATGTTGTAATATTATATGTATATTTATTAATAAGTATATTTGAAATATTAATTTTTTAATTTTTAAAAACAAAGATATAAAAAGGCGGTAAATCTTCGGAATAG
>NW_017277168.1:106058-132259 GCF_001594065.2 Cyphomyrmex costatus | reverse complement strand
ACTACCGTGTCTCCAGAAACTTGATTTTATGGGGATTTGGTTTTATAGGAAATCATATATATTACTTGTTTTTTCACTCGAACTTTAAAAGATAATGTTTTACAAACGTCAGCTAGTTTTACACGTGTTAGATGATGATGAACCTACAGCTGTAAGCCTGGAGATAAAATACGTATCCATTGCATTACTACGTCATGAAATGTAGATACATGCTTTGCTTATCACATGTATACTTGATGCGAAATTCACTCGTATCTCCTTAAAGTAGACGTAATGCTTTACGAGGATTTATAGACGATATTTAAATCTAAAATGTATTAATTATTATTATAATCTTTAATATGATGTGTAATATTGATTTACGTATTTATTTTATTATGTCATCGTAAAATAAATGTATAAACGTGTGATGATATATAATGTTTAAAAATTACATGCTTATAAAATTTAAAAGTTGACCTTTGTAATTTATACAAATTCATACATTAAACTTTTTATTACCGGTCTCAGAGATGCATGTGATGCATTGTCATCAAAAATTACCACGAAGAAGTCTCTCGAATCAGATGAGAGCGGCGGGATTTGATAACATGTAGAGAATATTTTTTACATCATTTAGTTCTGCGCCAGCTTTGAAAAGAAGTGCATTAAAATGGATCTCTACAAGATCATAACTGAAGTGCAACGTGTTTTGATATCCCGATCACCATATCTACGACGTGTTTGTAATAGTGCACGGCGTTCACGCTTACAAAATCTTCCGCGGAAAGCTTTATTAAAAAAATTTAAATTCTTAATAAGTCACTCCATTTTACGTATTATTGTAAAGTGTTTTAATCGTGGATTATTCACTAACGACCGCGACATTCTTCATATCGTTTATAACGAAATCGTGCAACGTTCCGTATCATCTAGCTTGTCTTAATAAACTATGTTTCTTGTCTAACTATTACTTTCGCATTAGTATTTTCTTTACCGATTTCCGACGCTTCACATAATTTTCCGCCGCCCCGTTCCGACGCGAATACTCCTTCCGCCGAACCTTTTTTATACGACACGCAAATTTTCCGACGAGCTAGTCCGAGTATAAAAATCAGGTAGTTACAATGGCGCCCGAACAGGGACTCGAACCCTGGATCCTCAGATGGGCCTCCGGCCACCTTTCGGCCTCCGGCCACCCCCTTGCACCCGCCCGTGTGTGTGTGTGTGCGTGCGTGCGTGCGTGCGTGCGTGCGTGCGTGTGTGTCTGTGTGTATTCCACTCGTTATATAACGATTATGAGTCTATTACTTGATGTTTTACACACACACACACAAACACACACACGGGCGAGTGCAAGGGGGCGGCCTTCGGCCTTCGGCCTCCGGCCATCCCCCTGCACCCACACCGTCGTCAGAGGTCTGCACCGACAGTACTATCATAGCAACAGTACAATCGTAGAAGTCGTGTGCCCCTGTGCAGGGGGAGGGGGGGGTAAAAATTACTTCGCGTGGAAGGTCAAAACCTATGTAGAATAGTATTTAATACTGTATATATAGCAGAAATAGGACGTTATTTTTGAAACTTTTCTTGTTAATATCTTTTTAACGAAGGGCGAGCGACGGCTAGTTGTTAAGGCAAAGTTACTCAGGGTCATGACCTTGACAACATATGTCAAGGTCAAGAAGATCGGAGCTGTTTCCCCTATTCCGAAGATTTATCATTTAATTTTTAAATAAAATAATTTTTTGTGTAATTGTATTTTACCTTCATTGTATTGTTCATTTACGTTTTCTTGATTTATCGTATCTTTTTGAAGTCTTCCTGTATTTTGACTAATATCTTCATTAAAGTTATCAAATATTTGTGAAATATCAGAATGTCGTCGTTGTAAATGTTGTTTAAATGATTTCCACTTTCGATATGTGGCACCACATCCTTGATAATTACAATGAACCGTAAATTGTGGATCGTGTTTGTGAAAACGTATGTAATGACGAATTAATTCGTTATACAAATTACATTGAAAAAAACACATTGTGCAAAAAAATTGTTTTCTCGCCTTTCCATACTGAACAAAATCGACTTTATTTATTTTAAATTTAATCTAAAATAAATCAAGATAAACCACTGTTCTTTTAGGATCTTAAATTTTGAACTGAAGTACACTGGAGCTATAAGTTAGAATGAAATACAATACGCAACAGTTGCGAGTCTGCTGAACGCGACTATTAGCTCTTATTCACTTATGTGACGCAAACAAACTCTCACTCTAACTACGTTTGCTATACAGATATCTTGCGCACTGAACGTGGATAAACGCTTGTGCGCGCCAAAGTCATAGAGAATGACTGCGCGATTCCGTATCTAAGTAGTATCAAAATGTGTCGACGAAAATGAGAGAGAGGGTCCGTGGAAGACGGCCATCTCTATCTTTTTCTATTCGATGGTGTAATGGAAGAGAGAATGAGAGGGAGATGGCCGTCTTCCCTCTCTCTCATTTTCGTTGACCACTTTGACACACGGATCGCGCAGTCCATTCTCTATGTCTTTGGTGCGCGCGCAGCATTCTCGAGTATTCCGTGAAAAAACAAATGTTCTATCATGGCTGCCTTGGAAAAGTAAGGAGCATGTGCTGCACATATTTTACTGTTTGTTGCAGTGTATTACTGCACTGAGAAAAATGATTTGATTGTATCAACAAGATGTATTTGATTAAATGCATTTTGGTTAAATCTAGCAGAATTTCTGATTATTATAACGGAACTCGAGATTTTATAACTAGACCGTTTAGTAGATTATACTACAAGGATTTGTTTAATATTTTCTAGTTGGATCTACAAAATTTCTAGTTATATTCACTAGCGTACGCAACATTACCAGAATTCTGGTTAACGTGCCGCGCAAGTCGCGGCGCATGAATGCTCGCAAGTGCGAACAGAAACAAAAAGACGCATGCAGAATGATTGCCGTGGCGGACGCGTGTTCGGTCGAGTACTTTCTATCGCGTATATTTTTGAAAGTGTTTTGTATGTTCGTTTTCATATTTTTTTTTGAGTGCCTATTTACGATTTTCATTTAAGACGTGATCTGGCAGTATTGTCTTTCCATTATTGGGAGGCGGGTGCCATTAAATTTACAAGAAGAAGAAGAAGTGATTACCGTGTCTCCGGATATAGGTATTATGGCTGACGAAAAAACCTGTGTTCTTCTTCGCCAATGGAACTTCGAGAAATATTTAGAAGTTTTTAAAGGTAATAATAATACATTTAATTTTTTAATCTTTGTTATAATCGCTTTATAATATAATATTACTTAGCACATAAATTATGGACGTATTTCGTTTTACGCATGATATGCATGTTGCATCATTTAGATCACTATTTCATTCGTGCATTTTTGTTGTATAACAAATGTTTGCAGAATAGAAAAATCTTCGAATTTTTCTATTTTATAGCTAATCAACAGGCTTGAAAAATTTATGCACAAATGAAATAACGGCTTTAGAGTACGTTTCCATTGAGCATATCATCCATGGCTATGTTCAGATTCCCACCCGAGTGCCACTCAGGTATCCTTCTATCCTTATTGTTTGCCAAATGTTAAACAAGGATGACATGACACCCAGGGAGCACTCGGGTGGGAATCTGAACACGCCGCATCGCGTCACGACGCGACGCGAAAGAAAGTAAGAGAGGGGTTATGTATATATCTCGCTTCTCTCTTTCTCTCTTTCGTGTCGCGTCATGACGCGATGGACGTGACGCGCTCAGTGGAAATGTACAAATCAATCACATAATTTTTATCAATATCTTTTTGAGTTATTTTTTTTCTCATTATCAAGTCTTCTAATTTTATTATTTAATATCTAAAAAAACGAGAAAGCAATTTACGATATTGTGTTGAATTTTTATTATTTTTTTGCAGAACAAGAAATAGATTACGAAGCGCTTGTTTGTTTAGAAACAAAAGATTTACTAGTACTTTTACCTAAAGCAGGGCCTAGAGCAAAATTTTGTAAAAAACTTGAAGCTCATAAGCTTGCAGAACTTGAGGTTAAGTACAAAAATGTTTATGAGTGATCTTATTTTCAAATGCTACGTATATTGTATTATCAACAGTATCAAAGTCAATCTTGTTTATCTATTTAGAAATCAGATTATTTTAAATGTTTGTTTATTATTCATTATGCATTGCAATGGTATATATATATTTTTTTTGCTTTTTTATGAGTAATAACCATTGAATAATTTCTTTCATAATTTTTATTTAACATTTTTCTTAGGTTACTTTTATTGAGCCACAAACACTGTCTTTTGATGAAACGATTACTGATATTCCTACAATTTCAAACACTACGGATATATCCGAGTATATTGTAAACACTACAATTTGCGATAACATTGAAAATATTCCTTCTTGTAGCAACTGGCAAAGAGAACAAGACATCTTTAAAAAAGACAATATTCAGCTCAATTCTGCATGTACATTACCTGCTAATCAACATGAATCAGTAAATGTAAGTATTAAATATGTATTTAGGAGATATGTGACAAAAGAATTAATTAATAGACAGAGTAAAATGGAATCAGTTTTGTCAAATTTTTAAATTGATCTTGTAATATTAATAATATGATATTCTTATAATTATAATTAATAATAATATTGTTTATATACTAATTTGTATATACATGTATTATAGTAACTGTACTGATTTTAAAAACTTAAAGTTAAAATAATGAAATTAATTTGTTCGTAAGAATGTATAATATGCATTATTTTATTCGTTTTAAATTAAGTATTTTAAAAAATATTCTTAAATATATAATTAGTTTATTGTCCACTTTAAGTTATTTATCTGTGTACGTGTTCATCATAATCAGGAATTCTTCAACTCATTGATAAAGATGTGGATGCAAAAATTGCATATAATATTTTAAAAGATCCAAATGAGAAAAAGAAAGATGCAGCAAGAGCTAAGCTCTGTACAGCAATTATAAAACATGAATTGAATACAAATTCTTTTATGAGGTAAGATTATTAAATATAATAATATTTATGTTAATTACTAATCTATTGAATAACTTATATATGTTTTTTCTATTTTCAGAATACAGCAACAGCGATTAAAGATATTAGCTGAACAAATACAAAAATGTATTCCAGGAGAAGTTGTGGTTTGTTATTAAAATCTTCTGTTTTTTAATTTAATATTTTTACGTTAAATTTGTATATCATTATAGAATATTTAAAAACGGAAAAATACACTGTAATAATTATTAATATTTTCTTATTTTCTATATAAACTAATTACTTTGTTGCATTCGATTATTCTTAATATTTTTTCAGGAAACATTACGTTCCTTACAAAAAAATATTTAATAAAAAATTAAATGCTAAGGGGAAATTATACGACAAATATACAAATTATTTGAGAACTTTGCGATGTCATGGGTTGGTTTCTGCATCAACAATTACGACTGAAACTCAGAATACGCCAGGTATATTTTTACTTTCAATACTTTTCAATATTCGGAGTATTATTATAATATAAAAAAAATTATATATATTTTTTTTATATTTAAACATACTTTTAATTATTTCAGTTGTAAGTGAAAATATTTTAAGCCAATTGGAATGGCTGCGTACTCATAAAGAGCCATTTGATGATGTAAAAGTTAGATGGGAAGCAACTCATGATGCTAGATTTCAAATGATATTAAATAATACACAAACTGTTTATGATTATATACATGAATTTAGTGTTCTCCAACTTAGTGTTGGCTACATGCTGGTAGTAACTGTTTTAGAATAGATATTTATGATAAATATGTCCATTTATTAAATTTAATTAGTATGATTTTGATTTCTCACATACAGCTGTTAATAGATTTTAAAAAGTTATATCCAGATTATGATTTGCACATGTGGAATAAATGGTCTTCTTTCTCGAAAAAAGTATGTGCACTTATGAATTTAGAAGGTATGTGCATGTTTTCAATGAACATGTATATTTTTTGATATAATAAAATATTGTTAAATTATTTTTAACATTTAACTTTACTTTATGATATTTTACGTTCATCTAGATTAATATAAATATTATATCTTGTGAGATATCCTTATCTTTGTTATTAGAGAAACAAAGCAGAATTAGACATTTTTATCCATAGAGGAAGAAATAGATTTACAAAGTAACTGTTGATACTTAAACCAAATTCGAAAACAAATCACAATGACATAAACAAATTATAAATAATTTTTTGTTTATTTATAGATCAAAGTGATATTAATATTTTTACTAACTTGGGAAAGCTTTTTATTCCTACTGTTATACGATTCGAAAATGGAAAAAGATGGAAGCCCAATACTCAAGAAGTATGTGATGGATTTATACTTCATGTAAAAGTAAATTTTTTTTTTAATAAACTATAATTGTTATTTTCTGTTAATTTATTCCTGTTGATTAAGGAATATTTGATTTTTCTATAATAACAACTTTTATTCTTAAGTATTTAAAATCTTTAAGAAATATATATTCTTTTAATAGGTAAATAACGATTTAACACCAACTGTTGAAAGAATTGCTTTAAAAGCACAACGCATGAAATATAAAGTTCAACCATTAATTATTGCTGTTGGATTAACATTGGCGGAATGTAAAGATTTTTACGTTGTGATTGATAAGACCTACTATTGTTTTGATAATTGCAAGACTGCTGTGGATGTTTGTTTTAAAGCATTTCATGCACTGCATGTACATTATCCACCACAGAGTGAAACCATTTGGTTCTTTCTTCAACTAGGACTCTATGAATTAAACACTACTTGGGATAAAATAATACCGCAAGTTAGTAAACAACTTAAAAATTTAAAAGAGATAGCAGAGTGATTGTACTGTTTTGTGGAAAAGTATTAATTATTTATTTAAAGATATATATATATATATTGTATATATATCAAAGATATATCTTATATATATATATTTATTAACTTCTTTTATTTTTGTAATCAAAATAATTTTTCTTTCAACTCATACAAATATTTGAATCAATAAATATGCCTCGTTGTATAGTGGAAACGTGTAACTTTAATCATATTCGTTCGATAAAGGCACTTTTTCTTCATATTCAACTTTATCATAAAGTAAACTTAAAAGGAAAAATTACGTGTTTAGAACACCAATGTTTGAGAGTTTTTAATGGATGGCCATCATTCCGGAGGCATTTAATCTCATTCCATAAATTTCGTAAAGTAATATCAAACTATCGTCCACATGTACAAAGAGCTAATAATAATAAAAACGTGCCAAGTACTGATAATAATAAAAATGATGAAAATAATGCTTATGACTTTGATAAGATTGATGAAAGCGTTAGTGACAATGAAAACTGCAAATCATATGAGGATATTCGTGAATATATACAGGAGCTTGCTTTTTCATTTGTAGCCAAATTTTACTCCAATCCTAATCTTTCTCGGAGTATTGTACAAGATATTATAGATAGTACTCATGATTTTTTAGATAATATTGTAAACTCAGTAAGTTCATCAATTATTTTTAATTTAAAAAATAAGTCAATAGATCAAAATATTTTGGATCAAATACAAAGTAAATTAGAACTTTTGAAAGAACCTTTTAAAGGTATGGAAACTGAATACCTTCGGTTGAAAAAGTTTCAAACTAGTAGATATTATATTAAAGCTAATGATTATATTGTTGGAAGTTATTTTGATGACAAAATAATTGAAGGTAGGATGAAAAAAACAATATGTGATGTTACCGCCACATTTATACCTATGAGAAAAGTTCTTCTGAATTTTTTATCTCTTCCTGGAGTTTTGAATACTATTTTAGATTATATGGATAGTTTGTCGAAGGAAAAAGGTATAATATCAAATTTTATTCAAGGAGAATTGTGGCAACAAAAAATGCGTTTTTTTGAAGGAAAAACAGTTCTCCCTCTTTTCGTTTATTATGATGATTTTGAAGTATGCAATCCACTTGGATCTCATGCTTCAATTCAAAAACTTGGAGCTGTTTTTTATTCAATTCCATGTTTACCTCCTCAATTTCTTTCTCAACTAGAAAATATTTTTGTAGCTCTTCTTTTTCACTCAATTGACCGAATTCAATTTTCAAATACGAGTATCTTTACCATTCTTGTTGATGAAATTAATTACTTACAGAAAGAAGGTTTAGAAATACAAACGAAAGAAGGCTCTTTTCATATTTATTTTACTTTAGGTCTTGTTTTGGGTGATAATCTTGGATTAAATTCAGCTTTGGGTTTCACCGAGAGTTTTGCAGCAACCTATTTTTGTCGATTATGTAAGATATCGAAAAAGGATTCATATTCATGCCAAGTAGAAAAATCAGATCTTTTACGTACTGAACAAAATTATAACAATGATCTCTCCTTGAATAACATGAAGGAAACTGGCGTTAAAGAAAATAGTATGTGGAATAAAGTGAATTACTTTCATGTGACTACTAATATTGCTGTTGATAAAATGCATGATTTTGATGAAGGCATATATAAATATGGAATGGGCCATATATTATATCATTATATTTATAATATCAAAGACATATCACTAAATACTTTAAATGAACGTTTGAAAGGTTTTGATTATGCATCAAATAATATATCAAATAGACCTCCGTCTTTAAAAGAGGATGAAATAAGAAAGAAGAAGTTATCTTTTTCAGCTTGTGAAATGAGTAACTTTTTGCTTTTATTTCCATTTATTGTTGGAGAAGACGTTTCTCATGACGATGTATGGGAATATTATTTAATTTTATGTAAAATTCATGATTTAATAAATGCAAAATATCTCCAAAAAGAATGTGCTGAACTGCTTGGAGTATTAGTAGAAGAACATCATGTAAAATATTGCAATCTTTTTATGACTAATCTAAAACCAAAACATCATAATATGACACATTATAAAACTGTATTGAAAAAAAGTGGTCCTCCATCTCATTTAAGTGTAGCACGATTTGAATCGAAAAATCGATTATTGAAGCTTGCTGCACATGCCACTTGTTCTCGTAAAAATATTACTCATTCATTTGCTATAAAAGAACAGCTCCGTCTTTGTTATAAATTTTCATGTAAAATTGGTCTCGTTGATAATCAAAAATTAGGTTCGATTATTTTTGCAGACGACATTTCATTTTCAAATTCTTTCTTGACGTTTAAAAACTCTTTACCAGCAAATTTTCTAGGCAAGTGTTTAGAAATCTCTTGGACTGAATTTAGAGGAATTATTTATAAACCTAGTATGTGTATAGTTCTTAATATTTCGTCTAATAATCTTCCTGAGTTTGGTATTGTAAAGCATGTTTTGTCTAACGATTCTAATGATTTATGTCTAGTATACCAAAAGCTTCTCAATACAGGATTTTGCAAAGATCTTCATGGTTATAAAGTTGAACCACAATTTCAAATGTTTTGTATTCTTCTTGAAAATTTATGTTATCCATTTCCTGCTATTATTGCACTTTTACCGAAGAGTGGAACTCTTTTAGTTGCTACCAAACATGCTTTATAAATTAATAGTAATATATATGTTGATTAAAATTAAAAAATTAAGAAGTTATTAAAATTAAGAAGAAATTAATTAAATTCAGAAGTTAATTAAAATTAAGAAATTTCTCAAACAAATATATGTAACTATATATATATATAGTTACATATATGTATATATGTATAGTTATATATATTTGTTTTCTTTATAGAAAATGTTTTACTTTAAACGATGTTATTTTAAACTATGTACTTTAAATTTTGTATTTTAAACTGTGTACTTTAAACTATGTACTTATTTTAAACTATGTATTTTTATTATAAAATATATGTGCACTTCCAATACGAATTTATGTTATTGTTCCTGAAAAACTTGTAGGATAATTATTCTTATATAAGCTAACAGTTTACGACTCCAGGAATAAATGTAACCTAAGGAAAATGCCTGTAAGAACTTACGTGCTAAAAAAAATATATTATTTAATAATTTCTTAATAATAATACTAAATTTATTCAATACTAAATATATAATATTAGAATAAATTATCAGTTTTAGATTTCAAATTGTAACTAGACTCTTATTCCCCTTATTTAACGTATTAATTATTATTAAAATAATAGAGTCCTTCAAATCTTTATTTCATAAATTTATTCAGTTATGCTAACATGCATATAATTTTTTAGTTAAAACACAAGTTTTCCTGTTTAATTACTGTAATTTTTTTTGATCGCTATAATAAAGCTCGTCTTTTAATTAAAAAATTATGTTAGCATAACTGAATAAATTTAGTATTATTATTAAGAAATTATTAAATAATATATTTTTTTGGCAAAAAATTTTGGTATATTTAATATGCAGAAATTATTCGATGAGCAAGAAATTCTGTTAAATGTAACAAAAAGGCATTATTCGATCAACAAGAAGTTCTGGTATAATTAACGGGAAAAATTTATTCATTTAACAATAAATTTTGATAGAAGTTAAAAAAATAATTGTTCGATCAATAAGAATTTCTGGTACCATTAACGAGAAGAATTTATTCGTTCAACAAGAAATTTTGATAGAAGTTAAAAAAATAATTGTTCGATCAACAAGAATTTCTGGTATAATTAACGAGAAAAATTTATTCATTCAACAAGAAATTTTGGTAAATTTAACTAGAAAGAATTAATCAAATTCATCCCGTAATTATAACAAGAATTCTGATTCGTCCGTTTTTGAACAGACATACTGGTTCAATCTACCAGATTTCTAAATAATCCAACCAAACTCTTTTTTCAGTGTGTGTATAGTATTTTCTGTATTACTGTGTATTACTGTGTATTACTGTGTAATAGTATTTTCAAGTGAAGATTTTGATACATTTGTCATACATTTGTTAATTATGAAAAAGAAAATATATTGCTTAATTGGCGAACGCTGTAAACGCGTTACATTTTCGTCTCGAGAAAATATTTCCGATGTCGAAATTGTACGTGACCGTTTATTTGAAATCAGTAACGATGATAGTTTGTTACAATCAATGATACATAATAAAATAATTATATTGCAAAAATGTGCATAATAAATTCTGCGATATTGAAGAAGATGAAGAAATTGAAGATAAGAGTGAAGTAAAAGTACTTTTGTTCGAAAAAAAATCGAATCTCGTGACCGAATCAACGTGTGATTATATTCAAAAGAAACAGCTTGATAACAATGAAAATGTTGGACATATAAAGATAATCTATACCGAACCGATCGATAAGTCGCCTATTGATGTGGATGATGACAGTTCAATCATAATAGAAGATATCTGTATGATTAAAGAAACGGTAAATATATGATTCTTTAAAATAATTATTAATGTTTGTTATAAAAACAAATGGTAATTATTCAGAAGATGGGCCTCACTTTAAATTTCAATGAAATTGTGCTCATTTGATGCATTTTTCTATGAAACGTAAGAATCTGACAGTAAAATATCGTGCCTAGTAAATAATCCCACAAAGTGACATATTAATCGTTAAAGTTAACTATTGTTAGATTAAGAAATCTGCACATTTGATGGCGTAGAGGGTTACACAAATTTTCTGTTTTGTATACATAAATTCTCTGCTTTAAAAATAAATTATCTATTTTAAAAACACAAATTCTCTATGCCATAATATGCAATAACCTATGCCATGGATGTAGCAGATTTTCTCCAACATCAACAAATTCATAAAAATGAAATACATTTTGTTTTAATTAAAATTTTTCTTTTATACATATAACTTAAATTATAACGAAAAATAGTTTTTTTCATAAATGACAACGACATTAAAATGAGTGCAGTTGCAATTATATATATATATATAAATTATGTATAACTAATATATATATATATATATATACTCAAGTCCCGTTATACAATATATCGTATAACGGGATTTGAGTAACGATATCTTTTTCCTTCTCAGAATATATTTAATATATATATATTTAGACTATATTCAGAATATATGCATAAAAATACACAAATTTACAAAATTACAGAAAAATATTATAACGTTTCTTTTTATTTAAACAATTTTTTCTACAATTTTGTGAATTATCTTAATAAATCTTAATCAAGTGTGTTTTAAATTAGACATAAATCAATAACTTATTATTTGTGATATCTTTGACTAGAATATATGTATGTAACTAAAAAATTATACAAAATTATACAAAAAAGATTGAAACTCACATCGTTATCTTTTTCTGTATTTAATAATTATATTGTAATTATACTATTATATATGAATAATTAAAAAAAAATTTTAATGCATAAAAGAAACGAATAGAAATATTTATTAAACAAATGTTTAACAGATTCCTATTGATGAACAATATAAAGAAAATTGTGCATCTGTACCGTTCACATCTGACGAAAGGCTAAAAGAGTCACAAGAAACAAAAATTCAAACAAAAGAAATAGAAATAAATATTCCTAAAAAATCCGAATTTATTCCATATCCAGCACTGTTACCCCCATTGACTCATGACTTACAGCTTAAATTGGAAAATGACGGTATATTAAAAGCACAGCGATATTTTATTGCATTTTGGGGGCAATACTTGTGGCAAGCTACATGCACGAAACCGACAAAACAAGACTATAATAATTTTGCATTGAGCATTGTCGCTGCATATCCACAACTTGCCGGTGGTAAAAGTGGTTGTGTAAGTATAATAACGCGATATTAAATTACGAACTTCTTATAATTATAATAAAGAAATTATTTTTTAATTGTCTGTAGGATATTGTTAGAAGTCAATTAAGTACATGGATTCGAAATCATCGGGTTGTTTTAAAAAAACAGACATTAACAAGAGATTATGAAGGCAAGCCTGCAAAAAAGCCAATTGCTCTAGAATCTGCTTTGTACGTTTAAATATCATTATTTAAATTTAAAAATAAGATGAAATAATGTATGATTCTTATTGTTAGTATTTTTTTTAGAATACCAATAGAATCTGATATAACGAATGCTCTTAAAGAATTGGAAAAAAATGTTGTGGAAAATAATAATACATCACATATAAAACGACTTTTAAAAATTACAATGTCCGTGCGGAGACAATGGATCGAGAAAGAATCCAATCGGATTGCTGAAATCATTTTAAAATATCCAGCATTAAAATATTATGAAATAACAAGTCAATTTTACACTTATAATAATCTTTGTTAAGCTATAATAGAATTAAATCAGCAAAATCAAACTGAATCTGTTAGAATATTCAGTACTCTTTTGTATTAAATTTTATATTGAAAATAATTTTTACTTTGTACCATTTGTCTGTCATACCTCATCATATATCATATTATATTAGTACTGTTATATAGACTTTTATTTATTAAATAGTCTCGTATATTCGCAAAGCAAAAATATATATAACAAGGTTATGAAAACGAGCAAAAAATACGTTGTAAAATTTATTAACAGATTCTTTTAATATAATTTATGCTAGTCTTAATACGTTTCCACTATAAGTCTTCCTCAGTTAATACAACTCTACCAACTTCCTATTATATTTGTGTAACTCATATATCTACATTGATCCTATACCTAATAACATTTTCTATGCAACTTTTGGTGTCGATTCTTTGATTTAACATTGTTAGAACGAATTTCATTATTCTATTATATTACAATTAAAAACATAATATTAAAAATTGTACAAGAGAATAATGGAATTCGTTCTGACAATGTTAAATTAAAGAATCGACACCAAAGATTGCGTAGAATGTTATTAGATATAGAATTCAATTTATATAGTATATGAGTTTCATTATTCTATTATATTACAATTAAAAACATAATATTAAAAATTGTACAAGAGAATAATGGAATTCGTTCTGACAATGTTAAATTAAAGAATCGACACCAAAGATTGCGTAGAATGTTATTAGATATAGAATTCAATTTATATAGTATATGAGTTTACATAATATGAGTTACATAATGTGTGTGTATGTGTAATAGGAAGTTGTTAGAGTTGTATTAACTGAGGAAGACTAAGTCCAAGTCGAAACTTATTAAGATTAGGATAAATTATATTAAAAAAATAAATTAATAAATTTTACAATTTATTTTTTTCTCATTTTTATAGCCTTGTTATATATATTTTTGCTTAGTACTGTTGTTGTAATCATTTACTGTTTATTTTATACTTATAATATAACTAATTTTATATTTTTTCTATAGATGCTTTTCGAATTTTTAAATATGAGATCTATAACAGAAGATGTGCTTTTTGATAAAACTGTCTCTATGATTGACAAATTGATGAAATATTTTTCTATGGAGAACTCTAATGAAAAATCAAAAGCATATGTTATAGAAGAATTGTATAAGAAACTTACTAATAAAAAATTTCAAAAACAATATTCTCCACTATTTGTTATAAAAGAGGTAAATATATTATTGTGTGTGTATGTGTATATGTATAATACAAAGTAATATAAGATAATTATAAATTTGTGAAAAAAGGTTATGTCTTCAACTGACATCAAGAGACGCGGTAGTGTCTCGCGCCAAGTGAACGCGAAGCGCGAGACCGCACGTGTATCTTTACGCGAGTCGATGAGTTCCGTGTACCCGAGATTATCGGATCTCACAATAAATGGCTGAATTTATCAACTTTTATCTAAGGTAGGTTTCCATTACATTGCCTTACTGATGAGTCCAGTAGTGGAAACCGGGACGAAACGCCAACTTGTGATATTTTTCGTAATATAAAGAATAAGATTATTGAGATCCGATGTATTTACGAATTTTAAATTATCATCCTTATATTTAAATTAATCAAGTATTATTCGGTGATATTATAATACTACTGTAGTATTTATGCGTTATATGTCTGATGTATCAGCGCGCATTTAAAAGGGGGGGCTACATATGTGGTATATAAGAATTCACTCATACTTATTATTAGCACTTTGATCCAGCTTTGACCGTTATAGGCGTTTAATTCCTTCATTGTTTGTAGACAATTTACGGTCGGTACAAAAATTATAGTTAGTTTATAAGAAATATTTAACATTACAAAAAATGCGTGATATCTCAACAAAATTACCTTTTTAAAAAAAAGAAAAAAAAGGCAATCACTACATTACCTTACTGATGAATCTAGTAGTGGCAAGCCGGGACAAAACGCCAACTTGTGATATTTCTCACAATCTTATATTTTTCAAAGATTTTAATTTATCATTACTTTAACATTACATCGTTAAATTTTAATATGTCTTTGAACATATTATTAAGATCCAATAAGATGCTAAAAGCATCAAAAATTTGTTAGATTGCTTGTGTCAATTTAACTAAAAGTGATATTACTACGGTAGTTGATTAGAGTTGCATTGTAAGTCTGAAAAAATTTCGGCACGCGATAAAGTGACTACATACGTGGTAAATAAAATTCACACATTATATTAGCAACCAAAATCCTGCGCTTGACCGTCATTTGGCCGATTATATTGTATATCATAGTTTCTCGTTTTTAAATAGGGACGGTCCAACACAAATCGTTAATCTATTCTTTATATTGTTTATTATAAAATTTATTTTATTTGCGTTTTTTAATTTTAATTGGACACACTCGGATATATATCAAGCACAAATATATTCTGAAAATTTTTTTAAGTTTTTAACTTGATATAATTATACGAAAATATGATGTATGTATACAAAAATATATAAAATATATTTAAAAAAAAATAAAAATAAGTCTTTCTTTTATTTTAGTATTAGACTATTATATCCGCAATATAAATACATGTTAAACACGTGCTTATTTGATATAATACGTTTAAATCGCGTTTATTAACACGTTTTAAATGTGTTATATTAGATAAATACATTTAACGTATTAATTTGGTACACACATTAAATGAGTTAAAGTAAAACGTTTTAAGTGCGTTGAAATATAAAACATCGAGATATGTGTTAAAAGTGGCTTCAGTCAAATAACACATATATGTGTTTTAAAATAACACACTATGGATTTGCAGTGCGGTAGCGTGAAAGTGAACACCGCGTTCAACGGTGAGTTCATTGCGGGCGATAAACGCACTGTTATGAGTATGAACAGTAAAAACTGCGAACTGTATCCAACGTCGAATGTGCGCGAGTGGTACGTGTCGCGCGTTATCGAACCTACATTGACGTCGCTCGAAGAGTACCAGAAGCGTGACGGCGGGTGGGCGCTCTCGCGAATCCTGAACTTGACAGTGAACGTGAACAAACTTAATCCTATGCACGCGGGATGCTGCGTCGAAATGCCGAAGAAAATTAAGGACAAGAGAGCGGTAGTTAACGTGCGATCTATGGACAATGCGTGCTTCGCGTGGTCGGTGGTACACTGCAAAAATAGGTATGGAAACATATGTGTTATAAGCATTTAATAACATGTTGTTCTAACGCATTTACTGGAAAGCGCGTCAAAATAATTTGTTTTTGTTAATAGAAGTGTGTTTTAATGATATGTCTTTCTATTACGACATATTTAACACAGGGCAGAGACGTGTTACTTTTCTTCAATAATCCCGTAACACACATAGCGTGTGTTACTCCGACACAGAATAATATTCAGTTCGTGCTGAGAACATACTTGAATAATATATCGATAATACAGCAATGGACATAACACACTTTCTAACTTTGGTAACACACATGTAACGTGTGTTGTAAAATATAAGACTTATAATAATAAGTAAAACTGCGTATGCAATAGGAGTCCTTGCTCATAAAATAATACAGTACGTTAAGGACTTAAAGCAAAAGCAATCCAGAAATTTTAGCTTTACATAATATATAATCTTACTTTAAAATTATATACATTAAAAAAAAATACATGTAAGAAAAATATGAACTTAAGATAAACAATTTATTCAAAAATGTTTTCTGGTTTTACAGAATTGTCATACATAGTTATTAATTTGATTTTAATAAGCGATAATATAATTCTGATAATATAATAAGTGATAATATAATTCTTATTAATTTATAAAGCTTATAATCAGAGTAAATACATCATAAATCCTTATAGATATTACTGTAAACTAAAATACTTAACAATTGATATCTGATGGAGACACGGCAGTGTCTCGGTGCTATTTTATCTTACATCTGATTATATTAACTATTGAATAAACTCTGTTCTGCTATAATTAAAAAGAACAATAAACTTTGAATTTTGAAAAAAAAATATAGATAAAGGATGGGGATGTATGAGATCTTTCATTTTTATAACATTTGTATCATCAAGTGGTGAATTTTGTACGAGATAAGCATTTAGAATTGGACAATAATATAATGTGTCATATGTTTTGTATAACAAAAGGAAGTCTTCTCCATGGACATATATTTTCGTTATTTGGCCAAAAATAGGCATATCATGTTCTTCGCATTTTAATAATATGATAGAACCTGGTTCATATGTTGTACCATACACAGTTACTTTCTTTGTGAGCATTAATGATATCGACAGTTGTTCATGTAAATTCGATAAAAAAGATATCAATAATTCACGTTCAGGAATGTCATCTAAATCAAGCATATTACCTTCATTGATCTTGTGTCCAGTATATAAAAACTTAACTGATGATTCTCTTGAAATCCCTGTTAACTCGGAACATCTTAAACTCTCATACCTATGCGACAACGACAAAGGTATATTTTTAAAATTTCTAACGACTCTAGCTAATGTTTTGAACCAAGCATGAGCGGCCTCAAATCTCATACAAAACTGTTGACGAGTTGGACCAAAGAAGATAAGCTGACGAGGAATATGAACAATAAAGTGGAATTTTGGAACCATTGAATTAGGATACAAAATATCAAATTGAGAAAGAAAAATTTGTATGAGTTGTACTAAATAAGTAGCATCATTTCTAGTTACTTCATAGGCAAAACAGATGTTTGTAATTTGCAACAGTCTTGTATGAAGTAAAAGTCTATCGTAAATAGCATTATTTTCTGATCTATTTTCATCTAATAGATTATCATTGATAAGAAATGGTAATACATGTGCAAAACAAAGCATTTGAGCAGCCGTCTGCCTTAAATTTGTTTTAAGGTGACTCATTTTAATCAATGAAGGTTTATCTCTCTGCATATGACCATAATTAAATAAAGTTATGCGATTATTTAATGTGTCTAAAGTAATTTTTCTTTCTTGAATGCAAAAATTAATTAAAAGCCTTGTCTCTACTTCTAAAACACCCTCAGACATGACATGCATTATGTCCTGTACAAGACACATTGTGACATCAAAATGTGGGATATCAATTAATTTACTTCTCGTGTTAACTCCAAAATTTGTTTTCCAATATTCACGAGTAGTTTGAAGCATTTCAGGCCCTTCAATTATTTCTAAGTGATTTAAATGGCTCTCCATATTTCTTAAAGTAAAGGCTCTTTCTGTAAAAAATATTCTCCATCTCTCTTGATCAGTCATACATGTACGGCATGGCTTATCTGCACTAACAGACATTTTAAAACCACCTAAAAATGCTGAAGCAGGTGTATCACCTGTAACCATTAAGAGAGATCCTTTATATGACTTTTCCGTTCCATTAATAAGCACACTAATACCTTCAGTCTGCAAAATTTTTATTTCACTAACTAATTCATTAAGAATTTTATCAAGACCTCCTTTAACAATGTCAGAGTAATATGCAATAGCAAGGAGATTAATAGCACGAAAAGAGGATCTCCACTCTGGATAGATGTTGGCAAGGGACCAATAAAACATGCCAATCTTATGAGAACGTGATCCGAGTGGATTAGCTATTTCTAATTCATCATAATATAAGATAATTGCAAGAGAATTAGAGGTCTTACTAAAAATCTCATGCAATTTGTAGTACTGACCATCCAAGACAGATTTCATAACATCCTCATTATTTCTTGGATTATCAATACAATAACGTACTTGTTCATTATTGAGTAATCTTTGTAAGTTAGAAAGCAGTGACAAATAATAGCCATAAGATTTTTTCTCTACTAAATCAAGTTTAGGTTTGTGCTTCCACAGCATTGTGCGGCTTAGTTCTATAGCTTTTGGTGGAATCATATTTAAGTTATTCATAAGAAATTTATTCATATTGTGATTATTATAACTAGTCCACGAATTTGAATTATTGAGAAGAGTTTGCTCAATAATTTCGAAACATTTTTCAGTTGTAATAAATCCCAATTCAGGATCAATATTTTGACGAAGTTTATGCTGAAAAAGGGATAAATAGCGTTTATAAAAGGTTTTGCTTAATATAAAAAATAAAATTAACATAAAACTTACCAGCAATATTGAAGAAAGTTCATTAATAAAATGTTGCAATCCAGATGCTACATTTTCAATAGCTATCTGAGAGATTTTACAATTATCTCTAATAAAGAGAAGAAATTTCATTATATGCCAATTAAGATCATGTATCTCAATGATTTCGCCACCTGCTGTCTCTAAAATAAAAGATCATAATTACAATATAAAAAAATGTACAAAATGAATAAATATAATTAAAATTCACTCACCTCTGTTTGGTTGTAATATATTATCATTTTCCATTTGATTGATTTCACCATCTGCTATTTCTGAAATAGAAGATCATGATTAGTATACAGTGAAAAAAGTGTACGAGATAAATAAATGTAATTAAAATTTACTCACCTATGTTTGATTGTAATAAATTATTTTCCATTTGATTAACATTTGATTCATGAGAAACGTCTGTTAGCAATTTATCATAGCTATTACGATGCTTTCTTAAAACGTGCTTTTTGAAAGAACACCACTTGATGAAAGTGGCTGTACAACCTGCTACTACACATCTTACAATGAAATGTGGATCAAATCTATGATTCCTCACATAATGATATGTTAAACTTCTTGGAATCACAGTGGAGAAAAAACACATTGGACATTTTAGACGTCTCAATTCCGTCTCCATTCCAGAGTATACAATACACATATAAAAATAAACTATACGATTGGTGCTAAGTATAGTTCACGCAGCTAGTTGTATAAGCTCTTGAATTAGTCAAATGTCTTCTGAGTGACAGATCACAATAACTAAATCTGCATTATGTTCGACTTCGCATGTTCTTTATCTTCATCTATAACCATTAATATTTTCATTACAGTACTTTTTTAACCTTATATTATTGAAAAAAATATTATTGCAATTCTGCAACCTTGTTCTTTTCAAATCCTCGTCTTTTTCAACAACTTGTCACGTAACTTTTCTTAAATTATTCCTATCAGAAATTTCTGATTTGCTTACAAATGTAACTTACATTTGTTTTTATTGCCGAATTGCAAATAAACTTCTTTCTTAACTATCTTCTAGGTGCATGCATTACATCTTCAATATCTTCAAATATCGTTCAATATCTTCAATAATATGATACAATATACAAAGTAGTCAAGGTTAGTTCAACTTTTAGGTTCGGTCTCAACTAAATACATAAATAAGAAAACAGTGTTTTTGATCCTTACTTATAACATATATAGATCAGTTTTATATTAAAACAGTTCTTTGTAGCAAGTATTATTTATACACATAGCGATAATAAATGCAATGTATCTTAAAATGTATCTTTGACGGTAAAAGGCAAGAAATTTTCTGCTGGGTCGACCTTTGTATACACACGTGACCTAAAGCTCGTTCTACATAATACGCCAGCCGATTGGCTGCTGCAACGAACTTTCAAGGCTTGCATCTTATAGAAGTAGCTTTACGTCACGTGTGCACAAAAAAGCGCCAACCACAGGAAATTTCCCGCCTTTTGTCAAGGAAATCAGGATAACTGCATTTACTATCGCTACGCATATAATACTATCGTGACGCTTGCTAATAAAGAGAAGAACTATTTTAATATAAAACTGATCTATATATATTACAAGGTAAGGATCAACAATACTATTTTATTTACTTATTTAGTTGAAACTGAACATAAAGTTGACTTAACCTCAACTACTTATACGATTATATTATTAAAGATATTATAAACGAGTTGCTTGCATGCAGATACAACATCATGGTTAAGAAAGAAGTTTATTTACAATTCGGTAATAGAAATAAATGTATTACGTTCGAAAGCACATCAGAAATTTCTGATTGGAATAATTTAAGAAAGATTATGCGACAAGTTGCTGAAAGAGATGAGGATTTGAAAATAAGGTTGCAGAACTCTAATAATATTATTTTTCAAAAATATAAAGTTAAAAAAAGTACTGGAGAAAGAATATTAGTAGATGTGGATGAAGATGAAGAGCCTGAAGTCGAACATGATGCAGATTTGGCTGTTGTATTCTGTCATTTAGAAGATATCTCCAAAAGTCAAGCATCTGAGAATAAAATCCACGTACAAAATCTCAGCATGCAATCTCCCAATACTTTATTTGTAGATTTAACGAGTGACGTGCTGAAATGCCATAAAATATCGAACGATATTGAAAATATCGATATGAATATTGGCAATGTTAATGATGATATTGTTGGAACTTACGAAGTAATCAAGAAAAATGACGAAAAAATTGACTTCGAAACAATAGATTCAGTAACAGATACAGTAATAAATACAGTAATAAATACAATAACAGATATAGCTATGAAGTCAACAGAAAATACATCAAAAAGGAAATTAAATACGAATATCAAGTCAGGAAAGGTATGTGACTTAAAGTCTTCACATCTTATTCTTGTTGATATTTTATGTGTAATAATATATGTATTTATAACTTGTGGTATATGTATTATTTGCATTGATACTTATATAAGTTACCGGTTTTTTTTTTTAGAATATTATAATGTAATTAAAACGTTCTCGTAAAAAACGCGTTTTATTATAGATACGCAGATATATTATATTGTGTTTTTCTCTTAGAATATCAAAAGACCAAAAGGGCTGCCTTTCCATGTAATTAATGTGCTACCTCATTCTTTATCCGAATATGCAAAACATCCTAATGGAATTATAAGACATTCCTCGGAATTTATAAGACATTATGCTGGTATGTTAAGGACTGAGTTAAATAATCAGATCACTAAAGAGCATTATAAAGAAATGGCGAAAATAATCGCGGAGAGGCATCCCATATTGGCTGATGAAGGAGAAGATGTATCTTACGTAAGTCTCTAGAATTTTTTATTTATCACTTTTTTACATTTTTTTCTTTTCATTATTAACATATAGCTGGCTATACATGATTTTTTTCTCGTATGCAGAATAGCATTAGAAAATGCTTAAGTGAATGCGTAAGAAATTTAAGAGCTCGGGAAAAAAGAAAAATTAAACAATTCGTTAAAGAAGATAACTCTTCCTGCAGTGAGGAAGAAGGCATTTCTTCTTCAAATCTTAAAATGGCATCAATTCAACCTGTTGACATAAAAAGGTTAGTGATCTTGTACATCATATTAAAAACGCGTTTACAACTTTATTAATATGCAGACAAGTGAAATGTAACTAATCAAAAGTGCCTTATATTCCTTTTGATTTGCTGTACTCAACCGTGTTATGAATATGGGTCATATTGTGCATATCTTATACATACATATTTTTATTTTTGTTTTCTTTATTTCAGTTATTTACAAGAAACAGACAAAGAGAAAAAAAAGCAGGAAGAGATGATGGATGAGTTAAAAACATTAACTGAAAAAATTGGTCTCACTTCTCATGTAAAGGCTTTAATGAAAGAGACATTTATAAAAAGAAAAGGAATTATTGATACGTCAGATACTATAAGCACAGTCGTATTTAACTTCCCTTTTCTTTTGAAGGCTGAAATGGTAAATTATTTATTTTTTAGTTTGATTTAGTAATTTGTTGCCCATTATTTGTATCTATACATTAAATGTTATCTCATATGTTTGAATTTTTTAGATTCTCTTTGAATTCAGTCTACGAGTAAATTTGAAACTCAGTGACATATTTGAAAAAATTGATGCATTAATTATGGAATTGTGTTCTTTTCTTAAAATGCCAGATGATACAATTTTAGAAAATAGGAAATTAAATATTTTGCAAAAGATTTACTCAAACTATAAGCCAAAGAGGACAGCAAAAAGTGTTGAGCCACTATTTACTGTGAAGAATGTAATATTTAAATAATTTTGCTCCTTATAGATTATTTTACACTAACATGTCAATACAAAACATTTTGTCTGTTTCTGTAGGCTTCATCGCCTCCTGGTCAGGAATTGGTCACCAAAGAAACTGAAGGTCCACGACTAGTCATTTATGTGGAAGATAAAACAATAGTTGCTGCTTTCATCGTTGCGGATGGCAAAAAAATAAAAATTAATAATCTCTCTACTACTGAATGTCTCACAGTATTATTGGGAACCTATCATGCATGCGCATCAGACTTTCCAGGGCCGTATGTTTCTTCGTTGTCCATTTTTGATTATTTTGCTCTCAATACGCCAAACAATTATTCTTGCAAAATGTTTGACGATTTTAAACGAGATTTTAGGAGATGGCGTTTAAGTATACGTGAAAAAGATCAAAATACACAGCCTACACACAATGAACTTTAAATATACGATACATTTGTATATCGTGTGTATAAGCTATATAATACTCGTATATTAATATCTAATATTAACTAATTCGATTAATTACTATGCTTATAAATTTTCAGTTTTTTTTGTCATTTTTATGAAAAATTTTATTACTGTCTTAGAGAATTGACAAAGAACATAAGTTACTATACATCTATGTTAAAACTCAACAATACAAATGCTAAGACATTGTGTTGTATTTACCTTGTTGAGTACAAAATTATAACCTGAATGCAAAGAATTGATGTTATCTTTGTGGGATATTTTATTTAAAGCAATAATTATATGTATTCTTATACATAATATTAGAAAATATTTATAATAAATAATATTAGAAAATATTTATAATAAATAATATTAGAAAATTATGTTTCTTTAGTTTCTGAGTTATGTGGGCAATACTTACATGTGAAATGTATTAATAAATATGTAACACTTACGCAATAAATTTGACTTTTAATTAATAATTTACGAATTGTTGATATACTGCCCAATTAACATTGCACACACACAAATTTGCCGATTAATTTATTAGACTGTCTCTATTAATACGCAATTAAGATATATTCATATCAAAAATGACACAGATTTCAGGAAAATATAAATCTTGAAATCTTTGCCATTGCTATAAATTAACTTTTAATTGCATAATACAGTTTAGTAAATTATGGCGGACACAAATTTTTTGGTAGTGCGAATTATCCTCATAACACATTTAAAGTGTGTTATTTTTATGCACTTTATATATCTCATTAATACACATTAAGCAACCATATTTTATATACATGGAAGTGTGTTTTTTCAACACACATAAGTGTGTTACTTTAATCTGCCAGTTTTGTGTATTAAAAGTGGAGACATCTTTTAACATGTTTTGAAGTATGTTGTTTAAACACAATTTTGTTTGCAGTGTAGTTGCGTTTTTTTACAAATTTGCGTTTTTATCATTTTTATAACATTATAAGCGGCTAAGTACTTCTAATTTATTTATTGTATTTCAATTATTTCTATGTATATACATAGTTAAAGTTATTTTAATGTTTTAACCGCTTTATTTTATTTTATTTACTATCTGACTCTTAATGTCCTTTTTTTGTTAGATTATTATTTTATATAAAGAGTCCTTTATTTTTCATTTTATTTAGGTAACTTATATTAATAGATAACATTTTTATTTTTAAGAAAAATAATAGATATAGGCCCGTATTCAGAACGCGCTAACATGCTATAGTTTACGTCACGTATACTATTAGCCCAGTCAAATAAGCCAATATTTTGCCAAAAAAAGGAACTAATTTCAGATATGCTGTCCGTTGGTGGAGGGGTGTATTTTAGGGTCACAATGAACGTAGAAAAAGCCCACCCCCGTATCGTGTACGCTAGGAAAGTTACAGTGCAAAAAAGGAGCAAAAATTAGGTTTTTCGCAAATAACTCAAAAACTATAACTTTTAGGGGAAAAAGTGAAGACGGGAAAGTTGTAGAGAATGTAATTTTACGCAAAAAAGGTCCTTACAAAAATTTTGTACGAGCACTTGTAGTCGAAGTAGATTTTTTGTAAGCAAGGGCCATTTTTTGAGAAATGAGAAAGTCTCGAGCGCGTCACGCATTTGTCGTCGATAAAGCGAAAATGGCGCGTCGGATCGGAAAATGGTTCAAATGAAAGTTGTAGACAATTTAATTACGAACAACTTCTTTTTTATAGTTTTTTTTGTACGATCAATATTGGCAGAGATATGAATTTTTTTAACATTTATTATCGTTTGTCGAATATACTTTGTTCATGATAAAATCACTAATAACTCAAAATCTATAGCTCTAACAGAAATTTTACATCCTATAACAGTGAAAGATAATTAAATTTCGAAAATTTTGGTATATATAAAAACTTATTTTGGAAATATGTGAAGTGCGATAATGCTAAAAAACCAAAAAAATTGCCGCATTTTCGTGTATTTTGTAAAAAAAAGTTACTAGTGGTGAGTTGTACGTCAAATATTGCCTCTACATTTTTTGAAGAGAATTAAATTACCTTTAAATCCTTTTTTTATTCATCTGCCTACGTTGTTTTGTTTTCGAGATACAGCTGTTCAAAGTTTGTTTTTGAAATGCAATTTGGAGCAACATTAATGATGTATTGTAAAAATATGTACAAAATAATTTTTAAAAAATTGGATTTCACTTATTTTCAATACATTATAATCATACAAAAGTAATGTAACCATATAAGTTGGTATGCGGAAGTGGCAAGTTATTAAAAAACACCCTCGAAAAGTGGTGTTTTTTGAAGAAATGATAAAGAATAAGAGAAGTCATCCTTTTACTCCTTTTTTTGCTGATATCTTTTTATTTACTGATTTTACGAAGAAAATGCATCAGATCAAAATGAAAGGTAATAAAATTTGCTACAAAAACAGTACCTTGGCATTCGATTATTAATAAGCAGTGTTGTGCTATAAATTATTGAAAATGTCTGCTATTTTCAATTTTCGGCAACATGAAATTTTCAGTCTTTTTCAATGTTAAAAATAATGTACTTAACAATTTTTGAGATTTTTTTCAAGTATTTCCAGTGATTCTGTATACATGTAGGTATCGGTATGCACGGTACCATATTTT
>NW_017277168.1:77874-104658 GCF_001594065.2 Cyphomyrmex costatus | reverse complement strand
GTGTTTTCTATTTGTTTTCTGGCATGCAGAAGGACCTCTGTGCAAAAGGAGAAATGGGAGAAATCATTCTACGATCTTTTAGAAATTTTTTAGTTGTTTCGAGGGTGGTTTTTCGCCCATAAAGGTGGCTTCCGACGCATGTATTCAATCGGGGTATTTTTTATTTATTGTCTGGCATGCAGAGGGACCTCTGTGCAAAAGGAGAAATGGGAGAAATTATTCTACGATCTTTGAGAAATTTTTTAGTTGTTTCGAGGGTGGTTTTTCGCCCATAAGGGTGGCTTCCGACGCGTGTATTCGATCGGGGTGTTTTCTATTTGTTTTCTGGCATGCAGAGGAACATCTGTGCCAAAGGAGAAATGGGAGAAATCGTTTTGAAAAATTCGTTCCAAGAACGTTCCAAACTTCAGTCAGCTTTTGTAGTTAACGGTGAAAGTCTAGTTTACATTTTTGATACTCCCCACCTTATAAAAGCAACTCGAAATAATTTATTAAATCACAATTTTAAAATTGATAATAAAATATACAAGAGAGGGGGCAGTGTTACGCCCGTGCCTTGCTGTCACCCGTGACATACCAAGGAATTCGCTGTCCCTGGAAAGGAAGATCGCGTTGCTTGGCAAAACTCGAAAATGCGACCGTGGATAAACGATTGCTGGAAGTTCGAGAAAATCCCCGAGGACGGCCAAAGTCGACTTTGTCTGGAAAAAATGGATATAAATGGAGCGTAAACCGCCCAGGACGACATTTTTATTTATAGTAATATAAGACTGGATCTGCGTTTCGCCATAAAGAACATCATCGAAGGTGATGAACCGAAAAATGAAGTCAATTTTAATGAAAGGGAAAATTTAGAGAAACCAACACGATGTGCCATATGCAAAAGGGGTAAGGATAGAAAAACCGAGCAACTTTGTCAAACGTGCAAACGCCCGATGTGCGACAAACATCGCTGCACTATGTGTGTGGAATGTGCTGCGACTGACTGAATATGCCGTTGTACTCAATTTTCTACTTCTTATATTTAATAATATTCTTTCTACTATTCGATAAAATAAAGTCTGTAAGACAAATTTGTGTAATAAAATTGACTATCCCTGCCTTAAATATAAAATATAAATTTATTTTCTTATAAAAATCAACATCGAAAATTTTGGGAAAATTGCCACATTCGATCATTCAAATAAATACCTTTTTTTAATAACCCACTAAAATCATTTTTTTTTTCTGAAAGCGCTATATCTCAAGAGCACACAGCTCAAATTTTATTAAAAAATAATTAATTTCGACCGAGATACGATTTTTATAGTGAAAAAAGTCATTTTTCGACAGACAGTTTTTTCAACAATATTTTTCTACCTTTTAAACTAATAATTTATCAGTAATATCATGTGGGTCTCGTGTCAATACCTTTGAAATATGTATTACATTTTGTTGAACCCAATTGAACATTTACTTTTGCCGTGACGAACGTCCAAAGTGCCTGGGGTATTTTTTACCCCGTGTGCCGGTTACGTTGGAAAGCTGACGTGTGCGGGTTAAGGGTTAATAGATTATTTTGACAAATTATTTGATATTTTAAATTCATCTACTATAAATAATTATAAAGAATATGGTAAAGCTTTTACGGGAAATAACAAACAAATGCAGTTTTTAGAAGAAAGTTTAAATTTCATAAAGTATATTAAAGTTGTCGACAAAAAAAATAATAATCGATATGTAACAGTAAAATGCTTTGATTGCTGGCAAATAATAATCAATAGCATTATTCAGCTCTGGACAATATTAAAAAATTATGATTTTCAATATCTAAAAACACGTAGATTAAATCAAGATTGCATTGAAAATTACTTTGGATCTGTTCGACAACAAGGTGGTAATTGCTCTAATCCGACACCTATATAATTTACAAGTGCTTTTAAAAAACTATTTAGTACGAAATTTTTAGAACATTCGGAAACTCAAAATTGTGCTCCTGATAATGATAATATATTAAATATTATTGGAATGTCTAATAGTAAAGAGTCCACAACTTCGGAATTGGCTCCATGTTCGACCTATAAAGTTTTAAAAATTCCGACTCACAATTATCAAACAATGACTTTGTCAGAAGAGAATGCATTTAAGTATGTATGCGGCTACTTAATTAAAAAGTGTTTGACAATACATTCATGTGATATATGTACAAAATATGTAAATGAAAATAAGACTGTATTAGATGAAACTACATTATGTTGTTCTTTTCGAGTTTGTGAAAATGAAGAAAATTTGTTCGGAAATTTTCATATACCTAGTAATGACTTTTATAGTTATTGTTACGTCCGGCGCGATTTTTCAGGCGTGAAATCCGCCTTTAAATTTTTCTCTCTCTCGCACCAATTGTTTCGTGTCGAACGATTCGCCTGCGTGCCTGCATTGGCTCTTGGTAGCGCCGCGCTTATACGAGGGCACCACCTCCTCCCGGGCGACACGCGCCGGCTGATTAATGCAAAAATTTCCGTATTTAATCGAATGCCACTAACGAAACTAATAATTATATTGCGCAGCCTGACAAATGCTACACAGGTGTGCTTCGTATTCAAGATAAGCTTCCCTTCCGAAAGAATTACACTGAAAATCAGATTCAACTACAACTGGAAGATATTTCTTTATTTTATTAAATGCCCCCATGCGAGTGGAGGCAAGACGGCATTGGCGCCTTACGTTCGCTCATATTGCGCTACCCCACACGAATCGCTCCTTATATCTCTAATTATTACACGATTTATAAGCATAATCGATATACGAGAATACTACGCATCAAGCGACACTCGCTAAACCGAGTGACAGATAGGAAGAAAACCCATTATGAAAAACTAAAACTTGGTATGCGGCCTAATCGTAGCGCCTCCACGCTTACTAGCGGAAAAACGACCCGATACGGCGTCTTTTATAAATACAAGCTGAAATTATACTAAGTAACAAAGCGATGCGTCTATCGGTTAATGAGATATTAAATAATTGAGAAAATGATTTATTCAGGGTTGCCACAAATTTTTCATCCTAAAATTTCCTGACATTTTCCTGATTTTACTGACAAAATTTTGTAATTTTCCCTGACTTTCAATAATAAATATTTTGAAATATTTTTTGTATTTTCATCCTGATTTGAAAATTGTTAAATATTTTGTTGATCGAGTAATTTAACATAACAGTGTAATTAAATTAATGTTATAATATAATACTATGAATACTATTAATAAATAATACTATTAATGTTGCTGATACTACATTTTATCGTTAAGTTAATAGTACTTTTTGTCTTTTCCTTTCATGTATGAACATGATTCTTTTCCTCTTCCTCTCTTTCTTTTTGCTACTGTACTTAAAATATAAGGAACATAAATCAATGAATACAGTTTCTTTTTTATCAAAATTATGATCTGTTTATTAAAATCTCAATCTGCTTATAAAAGTTAACATATTTGAAAGAAAAATCATAAAATTATAGAATAATATTTATTTTACTCACTTGTTCATAAGTGACATAGAACTTTCTTATATAAAACAAAAGAACAGACAACTTTAAAATTTCGATGTTTTTAGTAAAGCATTTTAAATCTTTACAAGTTTATGTTAGCTTTTTAACATAACTAAAATTTCAAATCCTTAAAGAAAACTTAAATACTGCAACATAAAAAATTGTACAAGTTTTTTAATCGAATGTTAATGACATCAGTGATGTTATTTCTTCATCAAGAGCACTTAGTTCATTAGTTTTTTCTGCCAAAAGTTTTGCCTTCTTAGTCTTCAATTTTGAAATTTTTGTAAACAAAGATCTTTTTTTAGCAACCGAGTTGGCTTGAAGAACAAAGCGAAATGATTTTATCGATTGTGGCGTCGTGATATAAATAAATTTCTTTATAGCTATGTTATTTTTCCCGAAAAGTGCGCTGAAATCCCTGACTTTCCCTGATTTACTGACGCATTTTTCAAATGCCCTGACATTTCCCTGATTTCCCTGACTTGTGGCAACCCTGTTTATTACCCCTTTTTCGGGGAAATTCGGCGTTTCCACACACCGCGGCCACCAAGCTGGCACTATATAATCGAGCGAAACCAAGCGCTCCTGTTCATTATTGTTCTATCTCTAATAGCACTATAAGGTCTTTTAGTGAGCGAAATCTTAGAGTCTTGATTGTAAATCTCTGTGTGACAGATCAGTATTAGCGTATATCTTCGCGGCGTAAATCCGATCGCTAGATATTTCTAAATACATTACTAGAATCCGGGGTTCGTAAGAACGCGAACGTAAGTGTACAAATTTAATTAATTAATTGAGTAATCAAGGTAGTGCGCGTCCCGCCCTTATTTCATAATTATACATTCTTGCGATTTGCTTTTGTATTGTGCGTAGTGCAGAATCGGTCAATTATCCGAACTCGTATCAGGCGATTACTTATTTTCGTACCTTTTTGTTTTTGTTTCGTTCGGACAATGAATTTACGAATTCGCGGGTCTCTTTCTCTCATTTATCTTTAGTTGTTCATGTGCCGCATTAATAAATTTATATGCATACTGAGTGAACACAATGATGGACCTGTAAGCGTGGGGTTACAGTTTTATAGAAATTAAGAATATTAACGTACTGGTCAGGATCTTACGTTAGACTGCTCTCTGCGAGCCGCGTCTCTGCCTCGTCCCTTCCCCGCACGGAGGGGGCATCGATGGACAGCCAATAGTAATCGATCACGCGGCCCCGAGGGCCCAATCATATCTCACGGAAAACCGCGACGGTCTAGAAAATTCGGGAATCTTCCGCGCGCGAATTTCTCCTTTTCCCTCTCCTCTTTCTTAAGTAAACGGACGCTCGCGTTCCTGTACGAACAGGCAAGATCTCGAAGAGACCTTCTTACAACGGCAAAAAAATGCCTACAGTTCGGCCATTCTGACCTTTTGGACGTCCCGGCCAAATAAATTACAAGTCACAATATTTGATGAACTCTTACAACTACTAATACAAAAACAGTTTCTTAATAATTAAACGCAACAATAAACCTTAAAACTAACGCTTTTGTCATGAAAGTATACGCAGATTACAAATACTTAATGTATATAAGGTCGCATATGATCTGGTGCGATAATGCCAGTATACGGTCGCTGAGTTAATTGAAATCCGTCGACGTCAGCGACGGCGTACCGATCATAATCAAGAACGGCTTTTACAACATAAGGTCCTTTAAATTTTGGTAACAATTTCTTGTTTATACCTGGCGTCGTTTCGACATTACGAATCTCGACATAATCGCCTACCTTATATTCACGAGCTGCCTTTCTTCGCAAATTATATCTATGTTCATTCTGAGCCTGTGCTCCTTCGATTTTCGCAAACGCGCGGTCTCGGATTTCTTTCAGGTCGCGATCATTATCTGAATCTAATACGTCACGTAACAAATCATTAACTTTTCCTCTCTGACTGACTCCGAATAACAGCTGTGAAGGAGTCTCATCCGTCGCTCGACATACAGTATTGTTTAATGAATATTCTACGTCGCTTAAAATCTGATCCCATTTGGAAGGAGTTTCGCTTAACTTTGCCAGCATAGGCGCTATGATTCGGTTGAAGCGCTCAACCTGACCATTAGCTCTTGGCGTACTTACGGCAACAAGAACATGTTGAATATCTCCGTCTTTCAAGAACTCTTTGAACTGATCAGACGTAAAGCACGTACCTCGGTCTGACACTAAACGTTTCGGCTTACTATACGCACGGAAATAATCATGCAAACATTTTATTAATTCATCCGTCGTAGTGGATTTACAGGGATAAACTCTAATAAATTTCGTAAACGCATCTACAATGACAAGAATGTGTCGGTTTCCTTTTCCAGTTTTCTCGAGGGGACCAAAATGATCTACATGTATTGTCATGAATGGTAATTTCTCTTTCGGGATATTGTGAAGGAACCCTTCAGCTTTACCACTCGGAGGTGAAAATTCAATACAGCGCAGGCAATTCGCAATGTGTTCCTTTACTTTTTCGCGCATTTTTGGGAACCAATAAATTCTCGAAATATTATTAACAACTTTATCAATACCAACATGTCCGATATCGTCGTGACAGGTTCGGATCACGTTAGTTTCCATTGTTCGCGGGACATAAAATAATAACTTTTGATTTTTATCTTTTCTGTAAACAAGGCCATCACGCAATTCATACTGTTTTACTTCGCCTTCTTCGAGTTTTTTTCGAATTTTAAGAATCTCAGTATCCCGGTCTTGACAAATAGACAACGTTCGTTCAAACGTGCTCCCCTCTAGTACCAACACGCTGTGGCAACGACTCAACGCATCTACATGGATCATTCGCTTTCCTGGCCGATGTATTATCTCGTAATTATAATTTTGCAAAAATAACGCCCAACGGGAGATTCGCGGGTTTACATCTTTTTTATTCAAGGTAAGACGAAAGCTATCACAATCAGTAATTATTTTGAATTTTTGTCCAGCGAGATAAATATGGAATCTCTTCAACGCATATATTACAGCGAGACATTCAAGTTCATAACTGTGATACTTGGCTTCGGTGGGTGTCGTCCGCTGACTCCAAAAAGAAATGGGTTTCAAAATTCCGTCACCCTGTTTCTGAAATAAAATTCCACCGTATCCACTTGCACTTGCATCACAGTGCAACTCTGTGTCTGCGCCTGGAGAATAAATGGCCAACACCGGTTTGCTCGCCAGACGTTGCTTCAACGACTCAAATGCCTCGTGTTCCGCGACACCGAAAGTGAAAGTGGCATTCTTTTTTATTAACTCGTATAATGGTTTGGCTATTAATGAAAAATTGGGAACAAATCTACGAAAATAACTCGCGAGACCTACAAAGCGATGGACTTCCCTCGCATTTCTCGGAATCGGGTAGCTTAATACAGCGTCAATATTTTCATCGCTCGGTCGTATACCATGCTGATTCACGTAGTATCCAAGATACTTTATTTCGGTTTGAACTAAGTAGCATTTATCCAAACGAAATTGCAAATGACTTTTACCCGCTAACTCAAATAACTCAGATAAAATATTTAAATGTTCATTGATGCTCTCTGTAGCAACCAAGATATCATCGAGATACAACAAGACTTTATGTTCTCGTATAAGTTTTTCAAATACTAAATGTATGAAACGTTGAAAGACACGCGGAGCATTCGTCAAACCGAAGGGCATTCTCAGATACTCGTATTGACCTAACGGTGTCACAAATGATGTAAACTTTATGGATTCTTCATGCATCTCAATATGATGAAATCCGTCTTTTAAGTCCAACACAGAGAAATATTTTTTATTTCTTAAACGATCAATATTGTCATCAATAAGCTCAGTCGGGAAATTATCGCGCACTGTAATCTTGTTGAGCTCACGAAAATCTACACAAAGTCGACGCTCTCCATTTTTCTTTTGTACTAAAACTATTGGACTAGCGTATGGTGAGTTACTTGTTCGAATAAATTTCTTTTGTAACAACTCATCCAAAATTTTCTGCAACGCTTCTTTATCGGCAAAAGATAGTCTACGTGGACGCGCGCTGATTGGTTGATCATGTTTAAGAACGATATTCATTTTAAAATCAGGTCCACTTTTAACCGCTTGAAAGTTTTTAAGATAACTCGATTTATAAATTTCGCGAATTTCATTACTTTTCTCTTGACCGATCGTCGGATTAATTTGGAATTCATCACATCCGCTATTAAATTGTTCAACAAGAGCGACATTCAATATCTGTTTATCATAAGGCTCATCTACGCTTTCTATTTTGACAGTATCTCCGAATGTAATACGTAACCGCGGGCATGCCAGAAAATCTCTATCTAAAAGTACTTTAAATGCCATTGCATCATCGGATACCGTATAAAACTTTATTTTAGTACGCACACCTTGTATATCTACATCGCCATAGAAAATTCTTAGTATCTTAAGACGCGAACCATTAATTCCGCAAAACTGACTGGTATCTTCATTTATCGAATCGCAAACATCGTTTCCAACAAGACTATCGCGAATTAAGCTAATCGGCGAACCCGAATCAATCATCGCATCTATTACATATGTATCTACCTTACCGCGTTCATCGCTAGGAGAAATTTTTACAGTGACCATATATGGTTTTGGCAGTACAACAGACTGTATCACATTCGCCGACGCAGTTTGCGCAGTCTTCGCTCCAGTCTCCGTAGTCGCCAGTTGCCTCCGTTCAGAGCAATCTCTAGCCAAATGTTCCGTCGAACCGCATACGAAACAGGCTCTTTTCTCCGTTGATATCGACGCAGTAAAACGCTTGCAGTATTTAGCGATGTGCCCCAACTCGTTGCACTTGTTACACTTTATTGTCTTCCCTTTCGTCGATGGCGTCTCCGTCTTCGCATTGGATGATTTCACGGCATCTTTCCGCTGTTTACCGTCGTCGGATCTTCTTGATACGAGACTGATTTTCTCAAAAGATTTCAGCAATTCCATCCTTGACTGGAAGTTCATTACTCGCGCCTGGTTCTGTAAGCGCTTGTCAGCGATGCCCTCTATAAGATAGTCAACAAGCTCGTCCTCCTCTATCGGCACTCTATTCGCGAGAATAACTTTTTCGTGATAGTATTCACAAAATGACTCGTCGGTTTTCCACACGCGAGTTTCGAACTCTTTGCGAAGCGACAGTTTACCGGGTCGCAGATCGAACATCTGTTCCATTTCTTTTAATAAATCTTCGATGCTCAATGTCAAGTATTCCACCTTCGAGTAGAACCACGTGAGCGCTCGCCCTTTCAATCTCGAGCTTATCAGGACTCTGATAGCGCTGTCGTCCAACTGATACGAATTCCTCAGCAACTCTAGTTGATTTTTCCATCTCTAGAACGTGTTATCTTTTGTATCAAATTCTGGCAGAAGGTCTTTTATGCTACGAACACCTCCAGTTATCGAGGCGACGCTGCTCGACCTCGAATCACTTCTCGTTATTTCGCGCTCTCGTCGCAGTAACTGCTGCTCTCTCTCCAGTAGCTCTCTCTCTCTTCGAATCAATTCCAACTCGCGTTGCGGATGACTCTCAGATTCTTCTGGTAATAACGGTAAAGGTCTCGATCCTACTTCCGTATTGGTTTACGGACTCACCGATTCGTCCGCCGTTTCTTGTCTTGCATCTTGCATCCGCCATTGACGCACTTCCGGTCGCCGCACGGAGGGGGGGCATCGATGGATAGCCAATAGTAATCGATCACGCGGCCCCGAGGGCCCAATCATATCTCACGGAAAACCGCGACGGTCTAGAAAATTCGGGAATCTTCCGCGCGCGAATTTCTCCTTTTCCCTCTCCTCTTTCTTAAGTAAACGGACGCTCGCGTACGAACAGGCATGATCTCGAAGAGACCTTCTTATGAGTATACAGTACCCGTTTATTGTCGAATATCGCGTTCGTGTCCTCTCTTTTTTTTTGCACACGGCAAGAAGCCTTCCGTACCCGACGTTCGTACGTGACTCGCCGCGCGACAAACTTTATATCGCCAGAGAAACCGTTCACATCGATCACATCGATCACGTCGATCCCGTCGATCCCACTTCTGAAGAACTGTAAGCGTGGGGTTACAGTTTTATAGAAATTAAGAATATTAACGTACTGGTCAGGATCTTACGTTAGACTGCTCTCTGCGAGCCGCGTCTCTGCCTCGTCCCTTCCCCGCACGGAGGGGGCATCGATGGACAGCCAATAGTAATCGATCACGCGGCCCCGAGGGCCCAATCATATCTCACGGAAAACCACGACGGTCTAGAAAATTCGGGAATCTTCCGCGCGCGAATTTCTCCTTTTCCCTCTCCTCTTTCTTAAGTAAACGGACGCTCGCGTTCCTGTACGAACAGGCAAGATCTCGAAGAGACCTTCTTACAACGGCAAAAAAATGCCTACAGACCATAGTTTTTTTTTGTCGTTTTGTTAATTCGTTCCTTTCCTTTTATTTTATTTCTTTGTGTTGTGCGTATGCGCGTGTACGTGATTGAGTGTGAACGAATCTCCCCCAGTGAGTAGCATTTCTCCCTCAACGATTTGCAAGCAAGCGGAATTGAGCGCTGCCCTATTCTGTTGCTCGTTTCCGTGCCCCCTTTTTTTTTTATATGCTACTCGCTGGCCGGCGCGATCGAAGTATCAGCCGAACCGTAGGGCGTAGACTATAATTCGCACTACTCGCGCATTCGTTAGCCGAGATTCCGCTCGACGGCGACATCGCATCGCGTAGATTTTCGCGCTGTTGGCTCGCATTCCGCACAACTTAATAGTCGTCTCTTTTCATCTCTCTCTTTCAATTACATTACTAGCATGGTAATTCTCCCCCAGTGAGTAGCATTTCCCCCTCAACGATTTGCAAGCAAGCGGAATTGAGCGCTGCCCTATTCTGTTGCTCGATTCAGTGCCCCCTTTTTTTTTTATGCTACTCGCTGGCCATCGCGATCAAGGTATCTACCGAACCGAGGGCTGTAGTTCCGCCTGATTATAATTATATTACTCCCCGCTGTACGATTGGGATGTTTTTGGCGTAACATCTCTTCGCTAACATTACGATCGCCTTTCCTCCATATCGAATTAACGTTCATTTAATCTATAATCGTAAGCCTACGTATTTATCTATCCTCTCCTTCCCCTGATTGTAATGATATTCACGCATTCGGTAGGTTATGCCCCGCACCCGACGAGGGCGAGGGCTGGGCAGAGAACCCGGCAGAAGAGGCTCTCTGGTGGGAGCTCACCCGGTGCGGTGAGTTTGACCCGTCCAAGGTCTTTCCGCGGGAGCCGGGTGTCCCGGCTTTGTGAACTTGGCACCCGACTTGCAGAAATACTTTTTTTAAATTTTTTTTTCGAAAGACCTTCGTATGTAGTTGAATGTAGTAACATTCATTTTGTTTGTAGTAGCGCAGAAACCAAAATATCGAGACTTAAAAAAATGTCATCCACCGACTTTAAAATTAAACAATTTTGATGATTGTTTCTTATAGAAAATCGTTTGTAGTAGATTGTAGTAAAATTATTTCCGTTTGTAGTTGCTCCGTTAGCGAGATATAATTATTTAAAAAATTTTAGAAAAATAAATTTTTTTAATTTTCAAGATACCACAAATCCGCTTGCGCGAATTGATTCAGAATCGTTTGTAGTTGTTTGTAGTGATTTTGCTTTCGTTCGTAGTTGCACCGTTCGCGAGATATAGTTAATTAAACAATTTTAGAAAAATTAATTTCTTCAATTTTCAAGATATCTGAAATCTGCTTGCGGGACTCGATTCGGAATCGTTTGTAGTTGTTTGTAGTGATTTTGCTTTTGTTTGTAGTTGCACCGTTTAATAGTTATGATAAATTTACAATAAACAAAAAACGTAACTTTGTCAATTCTCAAGAAATTTCAAATTTGCTTGCGGGACTTGGTCCGCAATCGTTTGTAGTTGTTTGTAGTGATTTTGCTTTTGTTTGTAGTTGCACCGTTTAATAGTTATGATAAATTTACAATAAACAAAAAACGTAACTTTGTCAATTCTCAAGAAAACTCAAATCTGCTTGCGGGATTCGGTTCGGAATCGTTTGTAGTTATTTGTAGTGATTTTGCTTTCGTTTGTAGTTGCACCGATCGCGAGATATAGTTAATTAAACAATTTTAGAAAAATTAATTTCTTCAATTTTCAAAATATCTGAAATCTGCTTGCGGGACTCGATTTGAAATCGTTTGTAGTGATTTTGCTTTTGTTTGTAGTTGCACCGTTTAATAGTTATGATAAATTTACAATAAACAAAAAACGTAACTTTGTCAATTCTTAAGAAATCTCAAATCTACTTGCGGGATTTGGTTCGGAATCGTTTGTAGTTGTTTGTAGTGATTTTGCTTTCTTTTGTAGTTGCACCGGTCGCGAGATATAGTTAACTAAACAATTGTAAAAAAATTAATTTCTTCAATTTTCAAGATATCTGAAATCTGCTTACGGGACTCGATTCGGAATCGTTTGTAGTTGTTTGTAGTGAATTTGCTTTCGTTTGTATTTGCACCGTTTAAAAGTTATGATAAATTAATGATAAACAAAAAACATAACTTTGTCAATTCTCAAGAAATCTCAAATCTGCTTGCGGGATTCGATTCGGAATCGTTTGTAGTTATTTGTAGTGATTTTGCTTTCGTTTGTAGTTGCACCGTTTAAAAGTTATGCTAAATTAACGATAAACAAATAGCGTAACTTTATCAATTTTCAAGATATTCGAAATCTATTTGCGGCATATCCTTTAGAATCGCGTTTGTAGTTGTTTGTAGTGATTTTGCCTTCGTTTGTAGTTGTACCGTTTGCGAGATATAATTATTTAAACAATTGCGTTACGAGTGATTATTGTTAATCTTCAAGATAACGCAAATCCGTTTGCGGGGCTCGATTCATTACCGTTTGTAGTTGTTTGTAATGATTTTGCTTTCGTTGTAGTTGAGCCGTTCAAAAGTTATGATAAATTAACTATAAACAAATAAAATAACTTTGTCAGTTTTTAAAATGTGACGTAAACGTTCTTATCTATTTTAGTTGGCAATGAATAAAATTTTTCGTGTACAGATTTTGTCATTTTAAAGATAAAATTTTTAATGTCTCAACGATCTCCAATTAATACAAAAAATCTCCACATTTTATTTATGTTTACGTTTTTTCAAGAGGCCTCGCCTCTCTACAGTGCATGATGCATCGGTGAAAAAACGCTTGTGGGCCCGCCGTGTCTAAATCCCATGATCGCACGTGGTATGTTGCCGAAATCGTCACATAGTTCGGTTGCGGTCGGCTGACGTCGTGTCTCTTCGAGCGCTATCATTCCAGCAAGTATAGTGTGGCTGCGCAGGTCCTGCGCAGCGAAGTGGGATAGAAGAGGCTTGGATATTGGTACGCGGTCACATGGTGTGGTGGCAAGGTGGTGCAGCTCTATATAAAGGAAATAAGCGTTGCGCTGCTTTCTATCATTATTGTCCTAACGTTGTTAGCTAGCAGTTCGCGGTGATTTAGCTTTGCAAATAGTACAAAATGCCTCGAATGCCAGCGAATTCACCCAATGAAATTTATGTAGCCTTGAAAGACCTATGGTTTCTTGATAATACAGGTCAACTTTTACCGTGGACAGATGACATTTGGCAAAAAGCAGTTAATGCGATGCGAAATAAAATGTCAAAAGACTATATTTATCTTTATTTGTCAAAAAATAGGAATGATGTTTTCAGTCGAATACATGGAATTAATACATGTGATTCTACCAAAAACAAAAATAGTAGCGACACAACATTAGATAATACACGAGATGATTCAAATTGGTCAATGAGTACAATAAGTTGCATATTACCAGCTCTACGCACATCAATCACAATTTTAAAAAGCGAATGGAATTCTCTCAAATCGCATATTGTAAATTATAAGCAACGCGAATACGAAGTACTCGTTATTGGTTGGACTGACACACTTTACGATATTTTATGGAGTCATTTAAAATTATCCTGTCCTTATTCTTTCAAAAACGCAAAAATAAACAGAAATTCTGGCAAAATATTTTTATCAATTAAAGGAAGTTACTCAGAATGTGAATCGAAAATTCATATTTATTGTCAAAATGAACCGATTGATGTTGATCCGATTTTACATATTTCCTGCACTTTCGATTCTCGTGGAATAGCACATGATGAAAAGCGACAAGTACGTGGTGATAGACGTATGCGTATTGGCAAAGAACTGCAAGGTACATCGACTTATGCGTGGCGACGAAATGAAGCTAACAGATTAATGGACTTTGGAGACGTTGTACCAGCCAATTTACCTTCAGAAGATGTCGCACGCAAAGCGAAGCAGGAAAATAGAGATAAAGAATTACAATTATTTAAAGTTAAAACGGCTCTTGCATCAATATGGGACATGAAATACAGTCAAGAATTCAGTGGCTGTATTCACGAGATCGGTCTCGATAAATTTTATGTTATGTATTGGAGTCCCACGCAGCTTTTTCTATACAAAAAATTTCAAAATGAAGATGCTCTGAGTAGTATTAGCATTGATGCAACGGGCGGATTGGTAAAACAAATTCAAAATCTGGACGGATCGAAACGAGTCGTTTATCTTTATCAGGTTGTATGTGGTTATCGCAAAAAAATCCTGCCTTTATTTCAATTAATTTCTGAAAAGCATGATACTAATACATTAACGTATTGGATGCGAGAGTGGTTGCGTTGTGGAGGATCATTTCCGAAACAAGTAGTCGTGGATTACTCATTAGCACTCCTTATGCGACTTCCTTAGCATTTAACAATAAAGATCTTAAGATGTAAGTTGAAAATTGTATCTTTTTTGATAATAGCTCATCATCCATGCGTATTAAACATCCTCTATGTGTCATTCGTGTTGATATTGCGCATTTAATTAAATTAGTTGCGCGTTGGAGCTGCTTCGATCACGAATCTATTTACAAAAAGGATTTTTATTTACGTTGTATTGGCCTTTTGAGTACGTGCACAGAGATTGATGAATTTATTCAAATATGCACAGATGTCCTATCAATAGCTTTTTCTACTCACGAAGATATTGAAGATAAAGATAGCCATTGTGTCGCTGCTCATAATAGAGTTATAAAACGTTTAAAATCTTATAATCTATCTGATGATATATCGAAAAATTCTGAAAACAGTGATACAAATTTGTTAGCATGTTACAATGATTTCGACAAGGAACCATTACAATCGAGCAGTGCAATCGATATAATTATGGAAAAAATAAAAATGGGCAGTACTAATAACCTGAAGAACGGTCGATTAAATCCGTATTATTATGCTGATTTGAGTTCGCGTCTTTACAAATTATCTAAACATTTCGTTTTGTGGACGGCTGTAATGACAGCCAATAATAATCAATCAAACTCTACTCTCGTAGAGTTAGAAGATAAATACGTTACTAGTTCGACTCGAAGCGAAGAATATTTTCGGGAATTAAAACATCTTATATTCAAAAAGGGAAAGACTATCAGAATGGACAAATATCTCGTTATCCACCTTAGGTCTATAATGGGAACGAATAAATTGTTATGTGCGCCAGAAAAAAAAAATATGACAGAAAGTCCTAAAATTATACCAACAACAATGGATCCTATTCAAAAATCACTTGAGCTTAATGATGATTTTATTGATAATTGGAATCCCTGTAAAACGTCCTCACACAATGAAATCAGGGATTCATCATCCAATCTTTCGCCAATAAAACTGACTGAAGCAGTAGGAACCGACACGGGAGAATTCGCGTGTGTGAAGTTGGCACCTCATCTTTTGGCACCGCAAGTTTTCACACAAGTACCATTGGCACCCGCAATAGTTCTATAGTTCCTGATAGGTTTTAGGACCAGTACCGCTGATTTACCTAAAAAAAATAGCACTTGAAAATTTGAGGTGCTAACTTCCCGTAGCACCGTAAGATTCGAGAAAGTCGATTTTTTTTACGGAATCTTACAGTACTTGAAGAGTACTAGAGTTCCTGATAGAATATAACAATAGTACCGGCCAATAAATATTAAAAAAAAAATTTTAAAAAAGGAGCTAGCACCACAAGTTTTTAAAAAATTCATTTTCTTTACGCTATTTTTTAGTACTCGAAGAGTACTATAGTTCTTGATAAGTTTCAGTGACACTACCGACCATTTTAATATATATAAACGATCTTTTAATCTGAGAGTTGGCACCGCACGTTGGCCAGTACTGGCCGTTTAGGGGTACTTTACTCTTGACGTGCGGTGCCAGCGAGAAACTTAAAAAATTATTTAAACATATTAAATGAAGAGTACTCGGGTCGACACTTGCATATTTCTTCGGAACTAATGTAGTACTGTCGGAAAAAGTCGAAAAGTCGGCCAGTACTGGCCGTTTAGGGGTACTTTACTCTTGACGTGCGGTGCCAGCGAAAAACTTAAAAAATTATTTAAACATATTAAACGAAGAGTACTCGGGTCGACACTTGCATATTTCTTCGGAACTATTGTAGTACTGTCGGAAAAAGTCGAAAAGTCGGCCAGTACTGGCCGTTTAGGGGTACTTTACTCTTGACGTGCGGTGCCAACTCTCAGATTAAAAGATCGTTTATATATATTAAAATGGTCGGTAGTGTCACTAAAACTTATCAAGAACTATAGTACTCTTCGAGTACTAAAAAATAGCGCAAAGAAAATGAATTTTTTTAAAACTTGTGGTGCTAGCTCCTTTTTAAAAATTTTTTTTTAATATTTACTGGCCGGTACTATTGTTATATTCTATCAGGAACTCTAGTACTCTTCAAGTACTGTAAGATTCCGTAAAAAAAATCGACTTTCTCGAATCTTGCGGTGCCACGGGAAGTTAGCACCTCAAATTTTCAAGTGCTATTTTTTTTAGGTAAATCAGCGGTACTGGTCCTAAAACCTATCAGGAACTATAGAACTATTGCGGGTGCCAATGGTACTTGTGTGAAAACTTGCGGTGCCAAAAAATGAGGTGCCAACTTCACACACGCGGAGAATTCGAAGTCATCAGTCAAATGCAATCACAAAACAACGATATTCTCGTACACCGAAAAAATTGTATTCTTGAAAGATGTACTTAATATTTCCTCTTAACAGATATAAGAATATTTCCTCTTAAATTAGGAATATATTTTTTATTTGCGAATGGGATCGTTGCTATCACGCGCGTTTCACGCGGTTTTCGATGATGTTCACATGCATTTGTTTTCACGCTCAGTCTGGATATTCACGGTGGCGTCCACGCGGACGAAATTTTCACGTAGGCACGTGTTTGCACGTGTTTGTATCGTTCAGGAGATATTTGAGGTTATCGTTTAAAATGGGACACCCTATATTCTCATTTTAAGAATATACTAATTTTTAGATGATTATCCTCTTAAATTAAGAGGATCATCTCAGCGCTTATTTTAGAGGAAAACATACTATACGTAAGTGGGATATTCTTAAGTTAAGAATACAATTTTTTCGGTGTATGTGACGAATCTTACATTGATAATCCGGATGACTTAAAAAAAGATGTTACAAAAATTACATCTCAATCAGAACAGTCTACTATTGACTATGTCTCTTCAGAGACATCTTTTCTAAATGAAATTGAGAACTGGAAAGGCCTTAACAAAAAAACAAATCTTATTAAATCGACGAGATCATGTATAAAGAAACGAGGCAAATATCTCACTGCGTGTCCTGATTTAGCTATTATTCATAAACGTCCGAAATTTACCCCAATGTTACCGTTGCTTGTAAACGGAAATTGTTTGAAACCAGTAAACATCGGTAAATAATTTATTAGCGTACGAAATACATGTGCGTTTGATTCCACCATTCAAAGCGTGTTAGTTGCATGTCACGATTTTGCATCATATACCGAATATTTTACAAACAATAACTTTTATCTAACTAAATTTATTCAGTCAATAACACAAAAGGGTGTAACAGCGGAATTGTATAAAGAGCGAGGACGTATTTTAAGTACTACTAAAACAATAAAAGATGGGATATTAGATTGCATGATTAATATTTCATATCTACAAGAAAAATTCATCCTCCATGATGTACCGTCTCTTGAAAAATCCATTCGATGCGCCGATTGCTTGTTCGAGAATACGCAGACTTTGCCAGTTTTACATATTAATCCAATCTCAATATATAAATACAGCATAACAGGTTTACAAGAAGCCGTGAATGAAACTTGTAAACTCAAGTCTACAAACACATGCTTTAAATGCAAAGGTACTAATATTACAAAAAGTTTATCAGAAGGCAATCACATTATACTTGATATCGAAGATGTTGGAAATTCTCTACTTGCAACACGACGCGGTTATCCGAATTGCAGAAGACAGTTTACCATTGAGGAAATACCAGATAAACTATTTTACGGTAAATATATGTATAAATTCGTTTCTGCAATTATTTATATTGATCAACACTATTTTGCAATCATTAAACGCGTTACTAGCAAGTGGGAAAACCATAATGATCTACAACAACGAATCACGACAATCACTGCGCGAACGCGTTTACAGAAATACTCTACCCAAGTGGGAACAGAATACCATAAATCAGCATTGACTCCTGGCGACGCGACGTACCGATTGTGTACTGAAAACCGGATTTCGTTTTTCAGTACTAGTTCTATATTGGGCCAGTATTAAATAAACAACATTATGGTACTATTCCAGCGTGTGAATCGGTATTGTATAATAATACTGAGCTAGTATATTATTAGTAGATTTTCGGTATGATATCTCTACAGAAATTGATAAAGAAATGTCTTTATATATCAGTATAGAAACAGTATATTGCCGATATATCATCGATATCATACACCGAAAAAATTGTATTCTCAACTAAGAGAATTATATACTTTGTATATCTTCTTAATACGTATTCTTAATAAATGAGGATATTTTCTTCTTCCTGTTAGTATTTTTAGAATATTCTCTTGAAACTAAGAATATAATCTAACTGTATAAGAATATATCCTAACTGTGATAAAATTGACGATCTACCGTACGCCGGCGGCCGGACGACGCCGGTCGCTGCACGAGTTCGTGCCAGTTCGTGCCTGTTCGCGTGGAGCTTGCGACGCGAACAAACCTTTAGTTGAACTTCACTAATTATCCAGTGCCAAGTATGCCACTGTGTAATCAGTGACTCTATCCACTGATTCAGATTTAGAGAGTGGGGACCTATATATTATAAATAGTACAGTGCATATACATAGTATACCGATACGATGGATGAAAAGATAGTGAAGTGGCTCGAGGAAGAAGAATTAACCGATTTGACGGATATGTTTATAAGTAAGTTTCTGAAGTATTACATTTATGCATGAATTACGTTCTTATATCCTTGATAGTTCTTATATCATGATCGGCGTAAAAAACGCATTCCAGTAAGGTTGAATACTTTAAAATTATTTTTTTCGTGTTTGTGGAAAGTCATTTTCTTTGTCTCTAATCTTCCTTTGTGTGGTTGTGCATTGAAAATAGAACGAGAAGGCTAAGTGTAGCCAAGCCAACAAATAGATACATGTCAAATAACGATTTAACGGTTTCAGTATTTCGATGGTATCAAAAAGTGGATATGTAGGTTATTAGATTGCTAACCTGTCGCTTTCAAGCTTCTCTGCAGATTGTAATACTATATATTATTTTATACTATGTAACATTAAAATTTCATACTATATAATATTAAAGAAATGAGAGAAGAAATTATTAGAAAGAAAAGAGACGGATACAAAATATTATACTTTTCTTTCAATATAGGCATTGCACAAATTTAAGATATGTTCCAAGTAGTTCTTTTATATTTTTCATTTTCCTTAGGTCAAAAAATAAATAATATGAAAAGATTACTCGCACTAAATGAGGAATTAATCAAAGAATTAATACCTCAGATAGGATTGCGAGCAGGTTTTCTTTGTAGTTGGAAGCGTTTGGTGACAGATATGTCTGTTGTACAAGAAGAGGTATTTTTCTTTAGCAAGCATGCACTTTAATTAACTTTGCATTTTAATCTTTCTAAAAATTTTAAAACACATTTTGAATATTTTTAAAATGGATATCTAAATATATTGAATGGTAATTAATGCTTTTGATTTTTATTTATAAATTTCTAAGGAAACTAATATACCGTTAGCTATACAAGAATTAGTCCCTTCAGAAAATATACCAATACTTGATGTATTTGAAGTATCTGAAGATCACACAGTACATGTAATACCAATATTACGTGAGGAACTTGGAACAGTGGTAAGATGGTATCTTTATCTTAAATTAAACAAAATTAATTATATATAATCTTATGTTAATATGGTATTAGGTATTTGAATATAATAACAGTTTATTAGTGACAAAATTAAAATATATTCATATATCTGTAGAAATAATTCTATGGATCCATAATTACATATATTTTATATATAGACTTTTTATATATAGACTTTTATATATAAATAACTTCTGGATTGATACATTCTATATTTATTCCATATAATTTGAAAGGAACATATAGTTGAATGGTATTCCATTATTTTTCTTAAAATAAAGCATATATGCCTATAGATCTAGTTATAAAAAACTTTTAGAAAAAATACTTTTCTGTTATGGATTTTGTTTGGTAATAGATAGCTTTATTAAAGTAAAAAAATGTTTTATAATAGAAATTAATTTTTACCTTTTTAGAGCAATATTAAGCCTACAGATTCAGGCAGACTATTTCCATCTTCGCCATCTGTTTCAAATTCTCAAGGAAATATAAGAAAACATGCAGAAGAGAGTCCTCTACCCCAGTACAGCCGACATTTTCAATCGTTTAGAGCATGCGAAGAGTTAACAAATTTGGTATTCTCATTTACATTCAGTAATATTTTTAAAAATTAAGTGTAAAAAAATTAATCTTAATATTAACTTTTGCTAAAAATTGCATACAAAGCCACGTGTACATTCACAAATAATAAGTAAATATACAAATAGCCATTTATTGTGCTTTGTATGAATAGAATAATGTTCTCTTTTGGCTATTACGCTGCGACCTAGGTATACTTATAATTAAAATGTGTTATTGACAAGTGTCAACATTAACATCTTTGTAATTTTAAAATTGCAATCTAACTGAATAATACCTGCAACTATATGTTATACATAATATTCTGTTCCTGTACTTAATTTAAAATTTTTAGATATTTACATTTTCGTTATGTGTTAATATATATTTTTATTTCTTATACTTTTTATCTTTGTAGGACTTTGAAGAACTTTTTAAAAATTATTCTTTAAAAAGTAATGCTGCGCTTCAGAATTTTGCGAAAAGAGGAATGCTCACTGATTCAGATAGATCTGCAATAACTGAAGGTGTGGCTAATGCAATCCTGAAATTGAATAGTTTGTAAGTATTAGTTTTTTAGATCTTCCAGGGAACAAAAGCAAAATGTTGAATTCAATATAATTTTTTGTTTTCTTTAAATAGACCAACAGCTTCAGAATATAATATTGTAGCAACTAAGATATGCAAATTATTTCCATGCGAAACAAAGGTAAGGTTTAAGTAGCGAATTATACAGTGTGTCCGTAAAATCATGGTTAGGTTTCAAAATACTATAATTTAGTAAAGTAAGGTTTTGTGTCTCTAATTTGCTTCTTTGTTAAGTTGTAACATTTTGAAATCTCATCAAGGTTTTACGGATATATTTTATATAAAATTTTGATAGATTACATTAGATTTTTCAAAGTGAATAAATCCTTCTCTTTTTAAATTCAGAAGCGTGATATCTTTTAAAAAATAATCTTTAGAAGATTCTTAAATTTCTAACAAAAGAAAACACAGAAAAATTATTTTTCAAAGCAATTATAACAAAGTTTATATAATAAAATTGTAAATATTAAAAAATTTTATTATTGCACAATATCAAAATTTTCTATCTTTCTTTATCACATTTATTTAACTTTCTTCTTAATTATTAATGAATTTACAATGGATTATCAATAGATCTTTTGTCTTAAATTTAGGAATCTTATTACTGTCCACCAGTAGGCAAACATAGGAACGCATCGGGGAAACTTCCCGATAAAATAAAAAATATAAAATATCAAGTTAAGAAAGCTGCTAGTTCTTCAATAGCATCTTATTCCAAAACAATATCTTTTATTCACAGTCAAGGACAAATCACTCATCCTGCAAAGTTAGCAGGTAATATGTGTAAATGTATTTATTACTTTGTCCTCATTTTTTAAATCAAAATATTGAAATCTAAATTTTTTATCCCTAAATCTATTTTTTCTTATTAGCTTCTGATATAATGATAAAATAATTTTGTGAAAACACTTTTTCGTGTGTATACTTTAATATAAATATCAGCAGGGTAACATTTTATTCTTTTGGATCACACTTTTAAAACTATCAAATAATATTAATTTTATGTACAAATATACTTTTTTTACTCTTTTTATACTGTTTTCTTTGGTAAAAATATTCATTTTTTTTTACGTAATTAGAGATTTTTAGCTTTTTGAACTATTTATTTCAAATAAAATCTCATATATGAGATTTTTCAGGCAGTTGTGATCCGAATAATTCTGCAATCAAAACTGCAATTTCTTGCTTGAAGCATGACAGCACTGAGTCTTGGCCTGAACTCTTGCGTAATTGGTCAATAACACATCCTTTAAGATTTCAATATCTCAGAAAAACCAGACCTCTGGCGTCACAGTCACAAAGAGAATCTTCTGCTAAAGTATCACAAGATTCTAATGCTTTAGTAAATGATTATTTCCAATATTGGAATGTGCTTCAATTGCCTAATGCATATCTGTTGGTGAGAACATTAAATTTGCATATTTTGAATGTAATATATACTTCTTTCCGTCTTAATTTCTTTGCTATCTAAAGAAAACGTACGCTTGACTTAATTAATTTACAGATTCAGCAAGATTTTAAAGAATTATATCCTGAAAGAGAAGATGGTTTGATATCAAAGTAGGATACAACCAAAAAAGCTTTGATTGATCTTCTTAATGTAGAAATTGCGAAATCAGATCAATACAGCAGAAAGTTACTTGCAGATTATATTGCTACCGATACGGGTATTAATGCAGATACTATATTTACTATTTAATTTTTTTAGTATAAATATTTGTTACTTTATTTTATTTACTTAATGTACACTTTTTTAGACAAAAATGATGTGATTTTATTTCATTTGCTGCCATCACTTTGCTGCAAGAGAACAAGGAGTGCAAGTGTGAGTGCACCATCTGTGGCAGAGGCTATAAAAGCTTTTATACTCCATGTTCCTGTAATTATAATTTACAACAAACATTTCTATTTTATAATAATGTACATATAAAATCTATCAACTTATAATTTTTAAAAACATTTCAGATTCCAGGAGATTTAAACCGTCAAATTAATACTCATAGAAAATGGTTGGAAAACAAAGGTCTGAGTTTACAGCCAATGTTGATGTTTATTGGATCTAACTTATCAAATATTACTGCTTGTTATGTGCAAATAGACACTGTGCGGTATCACCTTCGCACTCCACTAAAAGCTTTGGACACTTGCTTCAAGGCATTCCATGCATTAGACGCTGAATATCCAGAAGAGTGTAGAGCGGTTTGGTATTTTATCCAAAAGTATTTTTTCAATTTATATCTAGAAGAAGACGAACAGATTCCTCGAGTGACAAATGTACTTAGTTCTTTGAAAGGATTGGTATCAAAAAGTGATGCTTAAAATTGCTATGTATTAATATTTTAAAGTAGTAACTAATATCTGAATATATCTCATATCTGTAGTACTCCATATATAAATATATGGTATTTGATATTTCTATTAAGTGTATGTTTTTTTTTTCATTTTCTTTCATTTTCTTTTATTCTTTTGTCCTTTATTTTTTATTCTTTTCTTATTTTACAAAAATGATTTATATTTGTAGCGAGTGCCATTTGGGTTTGCCTTCCATTAAAGCATTATGCTTTCACTTACGAATTGTTCATTCATATAATGTTTTTAGTACATATAAATGTGCTCAGGATAATTGCAGCAGAGAATATAATTCGATAAAAGTTTTTAAAAAACATTTAAATGATAAACATCCTGCTCCTATACTTGATGAAGTGCCATTACAAATTCTTAATCAAGAGCATATAGACGAAATGTATGAAAATGTAGAGATAAATTTTAATATAAGAAATGCTCTTCAACAAATTGATAATGATCAAGATGTACAGATTGACAATATTATTCATGAAGTTGGTTTTTCTGCTCTTGATGTCAAGAAAGCTATATTTGAGTCATCAAGAGCTTTAGTTGCAAAATTATATGCTTCTAATACATTGAATAGAACTCATGTACAAGAGATTATTGAACTTTTTTCAGAATTTGTTTCTGGTGATTTTATTACAGTGCTTCGGTCCAAAACTTTGTCTATGCTGCAAGGTATTCCTCAAAGACAGCACAATATGCAGCATTTAATGGAGATGTTCAATACAATGCAGAATGTATTTCAAGATTTGCAGACCGAAACACAAAGAGTAAATGCACTTAAATCAAGCCAATCTTATGTATGTCCTCAATCTTATAGAATTGGGGTTGTAGATAAAATGATTAAAGTTGGAGAAAATACAATTTTAATACCAACAGAATTGACAGGTCAATACATTCCAATGAAACATGTTCTGAAAAAATTTCTTGAGTTGCCTGGTGTTTTTGATACCATTTTACTTAATATAACAAACCTTGATAATACAGATAAGTTTACTAATATTATTCAAAGCCCTCTATGGAGAAATATTAAAGAATCTTATTTTAAAGACTGTCTAGTATTGCCTTTATTTTTATATTTTGATGATGTAGAACCTGATAATCACACAGGCTCACATGCAGGTGATCACAGTCTTGGAGTATTATATTATCAAATATCTTGCCTTCCTCAGCATCTTCTGTCTACTCTTGAGAACATTTTTGTATCCTCTATATTTTTATCAGATCATAGACATAATAATAATACAGATACCTTCCGTCCTGTTATAAATGAACTCAAAGACCTTGAAGCCAATGGTATAATGGTACATACAACGACTGGAAATCAGCAAGTATACTTTTCTTTGTGCTTGGTTCTTGCTGATAATTTAGGATTTCATTCTATTACTGGATTTATTGAATCCTTTAATGCAAATTTTTATTGCCGTTTTTGCAAAGAACATAAACGAGTAATGAAGAAACAAGTTAGAGAAAATGTATTACTTTTACGTAATGAAGAAAATTATGAAGCTGATATTTTCATCAATAATGTATCATTAACAGGTATCAAGGAAAGATGTATTTGGAATGAGCTTCAAAGTTATCATGTGATTACTAATCTTGTTGTAGATTTAATGCACGATCTCCTGGAAGGTGTTTGTCATTATGATTTATGTGCTATTTTGGAGGAATTGATTTCTGTCAAAGGATATTTTACTATTCAAAGTCTTAATGATCGAATACAAAATTTTGATTACGGTTTTGATACAGGTAATAAACCTTCTATTATCACATTTGAGCACATTCGCAGAGAAAAACTGAAAATGTCTGCATCAGAAATGTTATTCTTTGTTCGACATTTCGGCCTTATAATTGGAGATTTGGTGCCTGAAATAGAAGAAGTATGGCAGCTGTACATCCGTCTTATTCAAATATTAAATATCGTTACTGCTCCATTTGTAGATACAAATATATCCAACTATCTTGCAACTTTAATAGCTGAACATCATGAACTATATTGCAAACTGTTATTCAAAACATTAAAACCTAAACACCATTTCATGGTTCATTATCCTCGAATTTTGAATTTAATTGGTCCTCTTATTCATGTATGGTCAATGCGAATGGAAGGCAAACATCGGCCAGTAGTAAAACAAGTAGCTAAAGCTACAACTTCTCGAAAAAACCTACCACTAACAATTGCTACGAAATATGCACTCAGTCTCTCAGCTCGCTTTTTATCCAAACAGGGCTTACAACAGGATTTAATTTTCCATTTTAAAGAAAAAGCTTTGATTGAATGCGATAATTACAATAATTTTCAATATATCTTACCTCCTGGTCTTGAGAATTCTATAGTAATTCAGGAAGTAACAATTTATAATATTAAATATAAAAAAAATATGGTTCTTGTAAGAAATTATCAAGAAAATTTGCCTTTATTTGGATTATTGGAATGGATTATAAAATCATTAGATAATGAAATAGTAGGGTTTATTCTGTCAGGTTTTGATACCATAGGTTTTAATAATCATCTTCATTGTTATGAAGTAGCACCAAATATGGAATGGTTTTATGAAGATTATCAAAATCTTATTTCATTTTACCCAACTTACTGTAGAACAGCTGCAGATGGAAATTTATATGTAGATTTTAGACATATTTTATAAAAATAAAATTAATTTACTATTATTTATTGTAACGATTATATATATAATTGCGTTTCATAATGTGTATACAAAAAAATTATATTATGTGAAGTGGCTCGAGGAAGAAGAATTAACCGATTTGACGGATATGTTTATAAGTAAGTTTCTGATTAACCGATTAATAGAATAATAAATTCTGTGTAGCTCGATCATATATGTGTATGTATTTTCATATCCTATATAGCACAGATGTCCAAGGGATGTTCTAAAGAACATCCTAAGAATGTTCCAACGTTCTGAGAACGTAGAAACATCTCATGGGATAAAGTATGCTGTATAGGATATTCTTAATATAAGAGTAACTCATCTTACTAATTTTCTTAATATATTCTTATAAGTTTAGAATATTTGGTACTAATCTATTCTTTAGCAGAATTCCCTCTAAAGTTAAGAAAATCCTTTTAGTGCTTATTTTAGAAGAGATTATTATAAAAATAAGTGGGAAATTCTCAAGTTGAGAATACAATTTTTTCGGTGTATTAGTACTGAAATTGACAGAAGAAAAGTATGTCAAGCAACAATACCGAACCAGTATATTGCCGGTAGATTTTCAGTACCACGTCTATATCGAAATGATCAAAAGTAACGTTCGGGTATCAGCATTGAAACGGTACATTGCCAGCGGATTATCTGTGCCATATTTGTATAGAAATTGGCAAAAGAAACATGTCAAGCCACTGTATCGAACCAGTACATTGCCGGTAGATTTTCAGTACCGCGTCTATATCGAAATTATCAAAAGTAACGTTCGGGTATCAGCATTGAAACGGTACATTGCCAGCGG
>NW_017277168.1:65447-66943 GCF_001594065.2 Cyphomyrmex costatus | reverse complement strand
TTAAATTTCGTTGCTTTTTTCAAAAAGATAACAATTAATACTCATCTCCATATGTTTCTAAACACGTATGAGTTACATTTTGGACGAATAAACGGAAATATTCGATGTATGCTCGAAGGAAAATTTTGGTGACAATGCTATCACTTTTGGCTAGGTCACTTACAACGGACATCGTGTGTATTGCATCATGTGCGTCGGTCACTAAGTGATACATGGTGATACATTCGATCCAATGCACCAGTCACTAACCGTGGAGTCACAAATAGGGCAAAATTAAAATCAAGCGGTCACTAATGTCTACATTTACATAGTTTGCTATTTATTTTTTTATATTTATTAGATTATGTTTACAACCTCAGTAAAGCATGTTTTTCGATACAAAAATGATTAATCTTGAGTTCGGTATAATTGATTCCTGATTTTAATCACTCTAGAGTATTTTTCATTCGTATTAACTCATGCGATTTTCTTATAAGGTCACAAACTGGGACATTTACCTTAATTTTTTACATTAAATTAAAAAAAAATTAAAAAACAATTTTTAAACTTTTCTTGATATTTTTTTTGGAAACTAGAGAAAAAAACACACAATTTAAAAAAAAAAACGTTTTATTTGGATTATTTTTCGCAAAGTTATATGCATTTGAAAATTTCGAATTTTGAAAACTAGAAGAATAGGATTGTATAGAACTATCTGAATCACAATATAAGTTAGAAATTAAAAAGGAAATTAAGAAATACACATAATCTCTTTATTATATTATAATACAGCTATATTTTTATTTAATCTATACTTTTAGCTGTAAATGAAATATTTTGATACAAAGAAAATTATGTCAATATAATTAAAACACAGAAATATACAGAGTAAAGCTTTGTACACAGCTCAATTAGAACAAAATATATACGATGTTTAAGGTAAACTAAATATAGCTTTTACTCTTGTATTAAATAAAAACACTCAATGTGTGTTCTACAACCACATTTATAGCTGTCGTAATTAATAACACATGTAATTGTTATATAATAGAATAACGTACCCAATTTAAATGCAAAATAACGATAAAAGTAACTGTAAATTTCGTTACCGTTATCCAAAAAATATAACTCGTTACCGTTACAGTTTCCCGAAAAAAAAGTAACGCAGTTACCAGTAAAGTTACCAAAAAAGTAACTTGTTTAGGTTACAAGTAACGAGTTACTTCCATTCCCTGTTAAAATTTAATGATGTGATGTTAAGTAATGATAAATCAAAATACGAATTTTATTTTATTTTTTTTTAATTCTACTTACGGCAAACATCTGTGGATATTGACAAAGATTCGTCAAAAACACTTTTATTCTTGGAACACAATTTGTTGCGAACAATATCCTGTATGTTATGTACATTGTTATTCCACAACCTTGTATAAAACATGCCACATTTGTAATCATTTTTTATTTTCAATTTTTTGGAAATCTGTAAATATAATATTGAAATATTAAATTATTAAAAG
>NW_017277168.1:38470-62202 GCF_001594065.2 Cyphomyrmex costatus | reverse complement strand
CTCTCGGCGCGCCTCGCGGACGCAAGGCAATATGGCGCGACTCGGCATGAAGCGCGTTCCGTTCATCCGCTCATAAATCTGTCTGTATCTCAAAAACTACTGAATTCACCATCTTGGAACTTAGAGACTTTTTTGTTAGGAAAGAATCCTTCTTTTTTTCTAAATTTTTTCTATTCGAATCGAAGATACCCATCTTTGAGAAAAATAGACATTTAAGATTAATTTTGAAAAATAACGCCAAATTTACAAGTTTTTTAAATAATACTTATTTTATTATGAAAGTACGTGAAAAAAGCTTTCCAAATCACTACTTTTTTGTTCAAATCGGAATATTGTAAGACAAGTTATGTATCTTACAAAGTACATCTGATGGTTGGAGTGGACAAAATTCAAGCCCCTGTAACTTGGCAACCCGTTGCACTAGCTCAACAAAATTTTAACAGAAACTTTGTTGTTGGTAGGACTATTGATTATAAAAATTTTAAAGTGATTGGAAAACTTTCCTATTTTCAGGCTGGTTGAGTTCATGTGGAATGCCCCATATATATATTATTAGCTGGTAGGCGATCGGCGCGGTGGTCTCACATGCGCAAAACACATGCAGATCGAATCCAGCACACCCAATAAAAACTTTGGGCATCTTCCATTCCCGGGAGAGATGGATTGGCCGTCACAGCACCCACAAATATGGCAGTCGTCGTCCCGGAAAGGGCTCGTAAAGATTTCTCCGCTTTCCAAAAAAAAATTTAGATTAAAATTTCCTTTCCTCTCGTGTCCTTCCGGGAACGCAGATACGAGAACGGACGTAGGAAATTTTTGGCGCTCGCGCGGTACTTCATATGTGTATACGGTGCCCTTACGGATCAGCGAGGGGGACGAATTTTTTTTTACTGTCGTCTGTGATCTCGAACATCGTCCTCCAGCTCTTGGATTTCACCACCGGACGCTGGGACGGACGTAGTAAATTTTTGATCGCGCGAGCGGCGCCCGCGCGCACTCCATGTGTACATACTTCGTATGTGTATACGGTGCCCTTACGGGTCAGCGAGGGGGACGAATTTTTTTTTACTACCGTTTGTGATCTCGGACATCGTCCTCCAGCTCTTGTATTTCACCACCAGACGCTGGGACGGACGTAGGAAATTTTTGATCACACGAGCGGCGCCCGCGCGCGCTCCATGTCATACTTCGTATGTGTGTACGGTGCCTTTACGTCTCAATACAACATTTTCTATAAATACGAAGTAAAATTATACAAAGTATCAAAGCGATGCGCCCACCGATTATCGAGATATTAAATATTCGCAAAGGTGATTTATTGCCCTTTTTTTCAGGAAATTTGGCATTTCCACACGCCGCGGCCACCAAGCTGGCCGCCCTATATAATCGAGCGAAACAGAGCGCTCTCATTCATTATTGTTCTGTTTCTAATAACGCTATAAGGTTCTTCTTGAGCAAAATCGTAGAGTCATCCATATAGTAGATCTTGTGCGACAGACCGATATTAGAGTATATTTTCGCGGCGTAAACCCGATCGCTACATATTCGAGATATCATTGTTAAGAACCGAGATAGTAAGGACGCGAGCGTAAGTGTACAAAATTAAATAATTAACAGCATAATTAAGGTAGTGCGTGTCCTGCTCGTGTTTCATAATTTACATTCTTGCGATTCGTGCGTTGTATCGTGGTGTAGTGCAAAAAATCGGTCGATTATCAGAACGCGTATCAAAGCGATTACTTATTTTCGAATTCTTACATTTTCCGTTCATTTTTCTTTCGCTCGGATAATTAATGCGCGAATTCGCGGGTCTCTTTCTCTTGTTTATTTTGCGTTATATATCTGTTCGAGTAATTAAAGATTATATAATTATCAATAGCCCAGTCAAATGAGCTGAAATTTTGACATTTGAAGGAAATAATACTATATACCCTGTAACCAGCGCGAAAGGGTGTGTTTTGGGGTTGTAATGAAGGTACTAAAAGTCCACCCCCGTACCATTGTCGTAGCAAAACTGAGGGTGCAAAAAAGGCCCAAAAATTTGATTTTTTGACAATAACTCAAAAAGTATCAATTTTATCAAAAACAAAAACGTTAAGAAAGTTGTAGCTCACGAAATTCCGCACATTTTCTTTTTTTATTTGCCTCTCTACGACCAATAGGAGCCGAGATATATTTTTTTTTAATTTCGCCTTTTTTGAGGCAAAACGATTTACGCGTACGCGCGCCGCGCGTTTATCGCTTACATCTCGAGAATGGTCATTCGTATCGAAAAATGCTTCAAATAAAAGTTGTAGAGGATTTAATTACGAACAATTTTCATTTTTTAAACATTTCCGTACGATTAATATTGACAGAAATATGATCATTTAAACATTTTTATAAGACTGCACAATCGCTGTACGTTTAGCATAATAAGTCGAAAACTGTAGAGTGTACGCACTTAGTGTATATAATGAAAGTTGTAGAGAATCAAATTTTGAATCAAAATGTACATATACAATATCGTTCTGGTAATCAGTATAAGATGATGCGGGAAGAAATCATGAAAAATTGCCATTGTCAAGCGTTTCTTTGCAAATAAGTATGTTTTGACTGCATTTAGACAGTAATGCGCCTAATGATTTTTTGAAGAGAATTAATTTATCTAAAAAATGAGCACCGGCTGAACTTCCTACGGTGAATAGTTCGCGAGTTACAGCTGTTTGAAGGTGTAACTGAAAATTGACATTTTATTAACAATTCGGATTTTCGCTTAAAAATTGCGGTTAAAATTTTTTTAAAAATCGGTTTTATCCTATTTCCAGTACTTTATATATATACAAAGGTAATACAATACCATAAATCGTTCACAAGGTGCAGTTTGTTGTAAAAATACATCATTGAAAACTGTAAATTTTAAGAAAAATTGAGTCGAAATTATTTATCTATTCCGTATTTCTTAAATATCTTCGTTTCTGTTCATTTTACGACAAAATTTGATAGAAACTAATTGAAAGCTTATAAAATTTCCTATCAAATTAATTGTATCAAATTTTGTCGTAAAATGAACAGAAACGAAGATATTTAAGAAATACGGAATAGATAAATAATTTCGACTTAAATTTTCTTAAAATTTACAGTTTTCAATGATGTATTTTTACAACAAACTGCACCTTGTGAACGATTTATGGTATTGTATTACCTTTGTATATATATAAAGTACTGGAAATAGGATAAAACCGATTTTTAAAAAAATTTTAACCGCAATTTTTAAGCGAAAATCCGAATTGTTAATAAAATGTCAATTTTCAGTTACACCTTCAAACAGCTGTAACTCGCGAACTATTCACCGTAGGAAGTTCAGCCGGTGCTCATTTTTTAGATAAATTAATTCTCTTCAAAAAATCATTAGGCGCATTACTGTCTAAATGCAGTCAAAACATACTTATTTGCAAAGAAACGCTTGACAATGGCAATTTTTCATGATTTCTTCCCGCATCATCTTATACTGATTACCAGAACGATATTGTATATGTACATTTTGATTCAAAATTTGATTCTCTACAACTTTCATTATATACACTAAGTGCGTACACTCTACAGTTTTCGACTTATTATGCTAAACGTACAGCGATTGTGCAGTCTTATAAAAATGTTTAAATGATCATATCTCTGTCAACATTAATCGTACGGAAATGTTTAAAAAATGAAAATTGTTCGTAATTAAATCCTCTACAACTTTTATTTGAAGCATTTTTCGATACGAATGACCATTCTCGAGATGTAAGCGATAAACGCGCGGCGCGCGTACGCGTAATCGTTTTGCCTCAAAAAAGGCGAAATTAAAAAAAAATATATCTCGGCTCCTATTGGTCGTAGAGAGGCAAATAAAAAAAGAAAATGTGCGGAATTTCGTGAGCTACAACTTTCTTAACGTTTTTGTTTTTGATAAAATTGATACTTTTTGAGTTATTGTCAAAAAATCAAATTTTTGGGCCTTTTTTGCACCCTCAGTTTTGCTACGACAATGGTACGGGGGTGGACTTTTAGTACCTTCATTACAACCCCAAAACACACCCTTTCGCGCTGGTTACAGAATATATAGTATTATTTCCTTCAAAAATGCTCATTTGATTGGGCTACAAGTGAACAATGATGGACCATCGTTTCTTTCTGTGTGTTGTGTCGTCTAGTTAATTCCTTCCTCCACCAGTGAGTAGCATTTCCCCTCAACGATTTGAGAGCAAGCGGGATTGGCGCCACCTCATTTTGCTGCCTTTTCCGTGCCCCCTTTTTTTTCTGACACTACTCACTGGCCGTCGCGAACGAGATATCCGCCGAATCATAGAATATAACACGCGTCTGATCGCGCATTCTTTCGCCGGGATTTCATTCAACGCATATATTTTCGCAAGTACTCGCGGTGCCGACATTTCCGCGCAACGGAAATACCCGCGTTTTTATTACTGATTCTCTTCTAAATTACATAGTTTCCCCCAGTGAGTGGTGATTCCCCTCAACGATTTGGAAACAAGCGGGATTGGCGCCACCATATTTTGCAGCCTTTTTCCGTGCCCCCTTTTTTTTTTGTTGTAAATGGTTCTCACTGGCCGCTTTAATTAAGTTGTCTACCGAAATTAAGGCAGCTGATGAAATTCTTCTCGTGATTCCTACAAGGATAATTAAAATTACAGCTCCCATAGGATATTTGCTCTTTTCCCTTTTATTTTATTTTTATCTTTGTCTCTATCTCTTTTCACAATGGGATTTATTCGTTCTCCAGGCTATGAGTCGCACCCGACGAGGGTGTAGGGCTGGCCGGGCTGCCCAGCAAAAGCGGCTCTGGTGACAGTTCACCGGGTTCGGGCAGGTTCGCGATTCGGATCTCCCTCCCGGGCCCGATCTTCCGCACCCTCCGAGCCCGATCGTTGAGCGGACCGGGATAATCCGCCCTCCGCCACTGCGACCCCGTAACGCGGCTGCACTCGCGGTCCCAAACCGCGTAAAACCTCCGGCTGGTGACCCGACCGCGCCCGTCAGGATCCAAACACGGCCGTTACCGGTCAGTCGCCAGGCCCCGGTCATCGCTCAAGGACCGGCACCAACATCCGCGCCGTCAACTAAATCGGGCCCACGCGTCAGAAGTGTGGAGGCTCTGCCGAGGAACGGGTTCATAGCCATCCTGTTAGCGGAGGAACTCGATCGTCCGGCTATTGCGAGGACTAACCTCGCCACCTGGGGCCCCTTCAGGGCATGAATTTTCTCTCTCCTCTGCCTCTCTCCCATCATTCTCACTTTCATTCGATCCTGGAAATGATGAATCTCGATGGAGTCCGAGGGAAGCTGAAGCCCCTTCAGGGCATGAATTGATAATAATTTCACAACTACACTGTTCGATGTCTCAAGTGTTTGTTGGACTCTCGTTCCGGTCACAATTTCTATCTCCGTATACATAGGCCGATTTCATGAGTAATGCCTAGCTTAAATAGATTCATTTATTAGTTTCTCAGGCTCCTCCAGCCGTTCCTTCGCGTAAAGCAACTTTGAGTTTGATACACATATATGTGTACACTAGGGTGGCACTTAGGACCAAAATTTTTCTTGACGCCCCCCAAATCAACTCCAAAAAATTCAAAAAAAATCACTTAATTTTTGCAGATTTTTATCTTCACTCCTAATGGCCCACCAGAGCCCTGTAAATTAACATTGTTTTTACATAAGAAAAAAATTTTTTTCAGTATTTCTACTGGCATTTTTAACGCAGTCGGTCTAAAAATCTACCAAGTGAGATATCTTTTCTTGGATGATTTCCGAGTGCAATGAGCCTAGTCCGAGCAAAAACGATCCATTTCCGGCCGAGTTATTCCACTTTGAACTTTAATAATTTTTCACCCAAAAAATGAGAAGAACCTAAAATCTCTCAATAAAATTACAATAGCTCTGTTAGAATGCATTTTAAAATTATGAATCATTGAATTTCGAATTCCTTATAGTTTTCTGATTAAAATGACCACCTTATATAAGTTAAAAACGACAATTTTTAGCTGAGTAGTAGCATTTTTTATGAAGAAATTTTTTTTAGCTAAAATCTGCGTAAAGAAAATAAATTTTTAATTTATTCACTACAACTCGAAAAAAAAAAATCCGACGATATTACACCATAGACGAACGTTTTACCCACCTTTTTCCGGTTTGAATTGCCTACTTATTGACCTAGGAAAAAAAATTCTGACATAGAAGAGGTCGTTCGATTTTTTTTTCTCTTAAACGCATGAAATCTAGAAACAGTCATTTTAATTTATTTTTATCGTTTAAGGCTCGCATATTTCTTTAATTGTAATAATTTTATTTTCTGTACCAGTTTGAGACTTTCTCATAATATTTACTTTCTCATGATATTCCGTAAAACGCGAGTTGTATAAATCCATTTCATAGCGTGTTCCAAAAGCTCATTTGCTTCCCCCATAAGAATAACGTGCATTTTTTACTCGTAAGAATTTCTGTAGTAAATGTTATTTAGTTAATAACTATAATAAAATAGCATATAAATGAGAAACTAACATTTTTCCTAGAAAGTACATTTACTACAGAAATTCTTACGAGTAAAAAATTTTTCATACAATAAAAATAATGTGTGATAAAAAATTAATTCTTTTGCAATTTTTATGAAAATGCACGTTATTCTTATGGGGGAAGCAAATGAGCTTTTGGAACACGCTATGAAATGGATTTATACAACTCGCGTTTTACGGAATATCATGAGAAAGTCTAAAACTGGTACAGAAAATAAAATTATTACAGTTAAAGAAATATGCGAGCCTTAAACGATAAAAATAAATTAAAATGACTGTTTCTAGATTTCATGCGTTTAAGAGAAAAAAAAAAATCGAACGACCTCTTCTATGTCAGAATTTTTTTTTCCTAGGTCAATAAGTAGGCAATTCAAACCGGAAAAAGGTGAGTAAAACGTTCGTCTATGGTGTAATATCGTCGGATTTTTGTTTTTTCGAGTTGTAGTGAATAAACTAAAAATTTATTTCCTTTACCAGATTTTAGCTAAAAACAATTTCTTCATAAAAAATGCTACTACTCAGCTAAAAATTGTCGTTTTTAACTTATAAGGTGGTCATTTTAATCGGAAAGCTATAAGGAATTCGAAATTCAATGGTTCATAATTTTAGATGAAAGTTTAAAACTGGTACAGAAAATAAAATTATTACAGTTAAAGAAATATGCGAGCCTTAAACAATAAAAATAAATTAAAATGACTGTTTCTAGATTTCATGCGTTTAAGAGAAAAAAAAAAATCGAACGACCTCTTCTATGTCAGAATTTTTTTTTCCTAGGTCAATAAGTAGGCAATTCAAACCGGAAAAAGGTGGGTAAAACGTTCGTCTACGGTGTAATATCGTCGGATTTTTTAAATTCAGTGATTTTTTTTGAATTTTTTGGAGTCGATTTGGGGGGCGTCAAGAAAAATTTTGGTCCTAAGTGCCACCCTAGTGTACACGCATTTATGTATGTATATATATATATATATATGTATATATGTATATGTGGATATATATAAACAGCGTAACTACCGTAAATACTTAACATAATTAAATCCGTATACTTCGTATGGTAAATAGGGGGAGCAGGATCATACTTTCGATAAGATTAAATATCTTTCATTCAATGCACAGCTAATCACAGTATAAAAGCGTCTCACTTCAGTACGCAGTAGCTTGCCCAATGACGATCGTATGTCGAGGCGAGAGACGATCGGTGCTACCGCTCGGCCCACTATCGCTCTTCGCTATCTGATCTCTCCTATCCCTCTCCCACAACTCCCCTCCTCGTTACTCGTCTGATAGAAAACCTCCGCGGAAGATTCCCCGCGCGCAACCATACGTCGCGATCCCATGCACCTGCGTTCGGCAACTCGTGAATTACAAACGCGCGAAAAACCCGGACGTAACAGCGATATTTGAGTGTCATTTTCAAACCTTTCAATCGCCACTTACACACATGAAGGAACGACAACTGAAAGACGATCGTAGAATCGAAGTCGCGGGAGAACTAATCGTCAAAAGGAAACACGCCAGCATATGGAGAACCGAAGAGGCCAAGCGATTGATGCAGTTTGGTGGAGAAATTCCGCCGATGCTTTACGACACTACAATATTACGTAAAGCGAAGCAGCAAGAATTAGACAGACGCTTAGATATACACTCACAGAAAGGATTTCTAATAACGAGACAAAAAATATTCTTGACCTATTTAATCTTATCTTAACTTTATGCAGTATAAAATTAAATTAACATTAAAATTAAATCAGTAATTCCTATTCTTCTCCCTCGCGCGAATTATATAAGATTGACTTATTATCTTAAGATAAGTGTAACACATCTAATTTCAAATTTATATATTCTTACATTTAGAATAAATCATTATCAAGAGACGTCTCTATAATGCTACAATTCGCACCGCGGCTCGCGGCTCGGTTCGCGGCTCGGCTTTTGTTTCGAAGTTCGGCTCGAGGCTCGCGACTTGGCTCGCGGCTCGGCTCGGCTCGAAGTTCGGCTCGCATTTCGGCTCGATAGTCTAGACGCACCGTGTACTACGCATTATCACCAGTGTTCGATCTTATCTGGATAAAATTATCTAGATGATCATCTAGATGAAATTTTGATGCCATCTCATCTTTATCTAGATAATAAAAATATTAATTATCTTTATCTGCATTTTAGATGAAAAAAAGTATCATCTTTATCTAGAATAATGTTTAGATACTTTGGTTCATATTTTACATTGCTAAAAATGTGAAAATATTATAATTTTTTCTTCTATGCAGTTAATGTTTACAGAAAAATTTTCAGCCTCAGGAAGAGAGTGAGTGCATCTAATATAGCATATATAATCATTCACATTGCTCTCAAATGATCTTTTTATTCCTGCACTAGGACACTTAATTCTGATTGATTAACCCAGAGCTGCCCAAAGTCGGTGTTTTTTTTGCTCGAAATCGAAATGTATCGTGTCGGTATTCACGCTCTACTGTTCCTACTTCTCACTTCGTTGATGTTTTATCGTAGTGCGCGATGCTCGATTCATGGATGACACTAATCCGAAATCGAAAAAAGTTTTTGACCTGTGTCTTTCACTATATTTAAAAGAATGTTATTATTAATATTATAAGATACACTATTATTCATAACCGTAATGATTATGACATGCTTGCTTTCATGCAACTAATATAGAGGAAAAGGACTGTATAGAATTTTTATGTGTTCTTCATTATTTTTTTGAAAATTGTGAGAGACATTGTAAGAGACAAACGAAGTATTATCTACATATTAAAATTGTAAAATTTAATATTTCACGGTGGTCCTCGATTGAATTCAACCCTGACTTTCCTGCACCTCTGATTTTCCTTCTGGAATTGGTTTTGGAACATTTCAGGACCATTTTGCAATAAATATTAAAATCGAAGAGTGAGCACTTTTTTTTAAATCGAGTTTTTATGTTTCAATGTGAACGAATTTTAATTATTTTGCATATTTTTTAAAATTATATATTTACATGCGTTTGTGCGTGTGCCTGTATGTGTATGTGTGAGTATGTGTGGATGGGTGTGGTGGTGTGTGTGTGTGTGTGTTTTTTTTTGTACGTAAACAATCGCGCGGTTACGTGTTATATGCGTTCATAAATATATAAGTATAGTAAGTTCTTCATTTTATATTTTAGTTTCAATTAACTAATTGCTATTTGTTACATATATATTTAATTCGAAGAAAATATATACAATAATTACATTTCGTTCAGTACTTAATTACCTTCCACATGTACGCTTGAAATGATTATATTGAAACTATGGATTAAAACTTAAAAACTCGATTTAAAAAAAAGTGCTCACTCTTCGATTTTAATATTTATTGCAAAATGGTCCTGAAATGTTCCAAAACCAATTCCAGAAGGAAAATCAGAGGTGCAGGAAAGTCAGGGTTGAATTCAATCGAGGACCACCGTGATTTTTTAATTATTTTGAGAAAAAACTGATTCTTAATTTATAAATAGTCTTAAAAATAAAAAATTATCTGGAATTTTTTAGATGAATTGTCAGATAAATTTATCTATATTATCTAGATTAATTTAAATGTAATCATCTTTATCTTATCTAAGATAAATTTCCAAATTTTCATCTTATCTTTATCTAGCTAATTTTAAAATCATCTATGCACAACACTGATTATCACAAGGATCAACAAGGATCATATAGGCCTGCAACTCATCCGTCAAAAGCCTTCTAAAAAGAGAGTAACTGGCAAGGTTAAGATAACTCAACGAGACTATTAAATATCGAAAGTATATCATATTTGAATAACATAAACGAAAGTTCGCTAAAATTCGCGTTGCGGAACATAACAAAATGGCGCCTGAAAGGCGCGTCGCGATTGATTTACGTTTCATTTTTTTTCATATCGATAATACAATGAAAATGAACAAGTCAGTAGTGAATTTTATTCAGAAAATTGTGCTCTTTAAGGTGATATTTTTATACTTCCGTAATATGAAGTCTGAGATGCAAAATTTCGCCGAAATAAATTTTTTTCTAAAAATTTTGCGAGTTTTGTGTGCTATATTACAATATAACTTTGTTGTGTTACATTTTCGTAAAAAAATGTTCAAACAAAAGTTGTAGAGCACATTTTTTTACATAAGAATACATACGTGCAATATTTCCAAAACCATCATCACTGCAAAAATCATTATACATGGAAAAATGGATTACTGCACTTTTCTTACTATTTGTTTGTGCATCGTTTCTATCTATTTTCGTTACATAAGATTTTCTTGCTTTTAACAGCGATTCATAAACTATATATACTAACTAATTTGAATAAAATTATTAAAAACTTTTGAATGAAAAAACATTAATTTTTGTTCCTAATTTTAAATAATGTTTTTAATATATTAAAATAAAAGCAGTTTCGCCGATAAAAAATATTGTTTAATCCTTTTTATTGATCAAATAGGAGAGATTTGTACAAGAGAACATTTTTCAGTACTCTGAATTTTTTATCAAAATTATATGGGCTGATTCGGCTGATTATTTATCACATAGGAAAAAGCATGAGGCATACCGAATTCCGACGAGTGCCTGTATTTTTTGGATTATAAGAGCGTATTATCTGTCCTGTAAGAAAATCGTTCAATTGTTTTCTCCATGTAGGCGGCTTCGTTTCTCGCAAGAGAAATAGTTTTCGTTTTAGTACAAGGCTAGATCAATATTTGACGAAAAAAACTTAAATATAAAAAAAAAATTAAAAATACAAAAAAAATGCACTTTAAAAGCCCAACTCGAGACCTTCCCGCGGTAAAGTGCGTTAGTAAATTTTTTAATTGAAGCTAACCGAGCTCTGGCTGAAAAAAATTATTGTCTTATTATTAAAAATGTGTGTGACTAATATCTATACGGTTTAATTATTTAAGAAGTTTAAGAATAGTTATTAAACAACAAAATCGTATCTAACTAAAATATAACTAAACCGTACAGAAATTGTGCACAAATATTCCGAATAATAAAAAATGTCAGTAATCCGTGTCATTATTTCTCATCGTTCTTGAATATTAATCGCAATAATGTTGACGGAAATCATTGTCGGGCTCTCGACATTTGCGCATGGTATTGCCGACGCACCAACATTTTTTCATGTGTAATGATTTTTGCAGTGATTCGATGGTTTTGGAAATATTGCACGTATGTATTCTTATGTAAAAAAATGTGCTCTACAACTTTTGTTTGAACATTTTTTTACGAAAATGTAACACAACAAAGTTATATTGCAATATAGCACACAAAACTCGCAAAATTTTTAGAAAAAAATTTATTTCGGCGAAATTTTGCATCTCAGACTTCATATTATGGAAGTATAAAAATATCACCTTAAAGAGCACAATTTTCTGAATAAAATTCACTACTGACTTGTTCATTTTCATTGTATTATCGATATGAAAAAAAATGAAACGTAAATCAATCGCGACGCGCCTTTCAGGCGCCATTTTGTTATGTTCCGCAACGCGAATTTTAGCGAACTTTCGTTTATGTTATTCAAATATGATATACTTTCGATATTTAATAGTCTCGTTGAGTTATCTTAACTTTGCCGGTTCAGTCACGAAAATGAGGGTGAGTTGCAGGCCTAATACACCGACGTCTTTTACGTCGTCACGTAGTTTTCCTGTCCCAAGAAACGCCTAGACGCATTGCGTCGGTGCTCTTGCCAAAGAAACATCGTAATACTGTCTTACCGTGTATACGTTATCATTTGGAATTAAACTGCGACAACGTAACACGCAATAATACGCGAGTAATATTGAGTTATTATTGTTTCATCCTGTGTTTGTCGTGTGTTCCGAAATTTATAAGCCTACAAGAAATACTTCAGAGTATCGAGATGTCTCATCTTGAATCTCATTTCGCAAGTAAGTATGTAAAGATAAACGTTCCAGTGACCGGACATGTCCACAAGGACATAAATAAGCCATCCGAAATTATACGCATATGAGAGAAGGCGTAAGAAATGAGAAAAAAGCAGAGAGAGGATTGAAAAGAAATGAGAAGGCTTGAAAATTCTTGGCTAAATATTTGTGTCCTCGTGCTTAACCTAAGTCTGGACATACAAAAATTTATTTCTATTAATCGTAAATGCTTTTATTACAATATTATACTTTAATTGTATTTAAAGCCCCAGCTATATCTATCGTAATGTTTATCGTAAGCCCCTTACGATTCTTACGATAGCCAATTATATATGTTTTTTTACTGTGTATAGAAATTACTGTTTTTCTAAAAGTTATATTTATTTTAGTTTTTCAATTTTCTCTATAGATGTTCGAGATTACATTTTGCTAAATATTTTATCTACTATATGTAAGCCAAGTGGCAGAGTAAAAATTGGAAAAAAGGTATTAAAGCCATCAGTAGAAGAAGCAAGAGAAGCAAGAGAAGCTTTCATTCAAAAAGTAGCTGTAAGTATATGAAACATTTTTTTTCTTACTTGTTCTATTATTTTGTTACTTTCATTTTGTTGTTGCAAACTAATAATTTTGTGATTATTGTTATAGATTGGTAGTGATGTATTGAATGCTATAAAAAGACGAAATGATTATTATGCCTCCATGAGTGCTACAATTCAGCCTTACATAATTGTTGTCGGAAATGTGGAAAATTCAATCACTGCTGCATATGTCTGTATCAACAATGACGCTGAAGCTAGCAGCCGAGAGTAGCAGCCAACTCAGGGCTGAATCGCACACAGGAGGGCCGGGCAATCAAATTTTGTAATATCGGAAAAAAGAGTTGTTATTAATAAATTATATAAACAATCTTTGATATCTCGGCCCCACGTTCGCCTAGAAGCATCAGATTTACAGTAACCTTTATATTTTCAACAACAATTAAAAAATTAATAACAATTTATGTGAACAATCACATATGTCTCAGCCCCACATTCGCCTATAAACATGCGAATTTACAGTAACCTTTATCTATGCATTTGTAATACACTCATAAAAGTTTTGAAAGGGTACGCGGTTCTTAACAACAATTAAAAAATTAATATTAATAAATTGTATCAACAATCTTTGATATCTCAGCCCCACATTCGCCTAGAAGCATGAGAATTTACAGTAACCTTTATGTATGCATTTGTAATACACTCATAAAAGTTTTGAAAGGGTACGCGGTTCTTAACAACAATTAAAAAATTAATATTAATAAATTGTATCAACAATCTTTGATATCTCAGCCCCACATTCGCCTAGAAGCATGAGAATTTACAGTAACCTTTATGTATGCATTTGTAATACACTCATAAAAGTTTTGAAAGGGTACGCGGTTCTTAACAACAATTAAAAAATTGTTATTAACAAATTATATAAACAATCTTTGATATTTCAGCCCCACATTCGTCTTGAAACTTGAAAATGTAAATCAACCTTCACGAGGCTGAAGCTAGCAGCCGGACTTAGCAGCCGAACGTAGGAATCCAGTGGCGTAGAACACGGCGGGGGCAACAAACTAAAATTAACTATTTTCCAGGGAATGGAAAGTTACTTTTTAAAAATAACTAGTTACAGTTACTCGTTACCGAGTAAAAATGTAACTAGTTACAGTTACAGTTATCGCTTTTTAAAAGTAACTCGTTACAGTTACCGTTACTTAAAAAATAACTTTTCGTTACTTTTCCGTTACTTTTTTTAAAATCAATTTAAAAATGTACTTTTGCATTTTTTTTTTATATGTAATACTAACAAATATATAGTTTTATTAAAAAAAAAAAAACAATGTAGAATGGCTCAAATAATAAATTAAATAAAAGTAAAATGAGAAGGGTTACGAGCCAAAAATGAAACAGTTTATTTCCGATAAGAACGACGATGACAATGTAATTAAATGTATAAATATATTAGAACAATACATAGATAAAACAAGATAAAAACAAACGACGTTTCGACACTTATTGTCATCGTCTTTTAAACTATTTCGCTTTTGGGTTCGTAGCCCTTCTCATTTTACTATTATTTAATTTATTTTTTAATTTTTTTTAAACACAATTTTGTAATTCTAAAACCTATAAAATATGCAGCAAACTGAAATATGTGTATGTCCTATGTATTACATAGAAGATAGAAGTGTAAAATAATTACTGAATCATAACGGCCGAATGTCTAAGGGCTTTCAAGTCTTATTGATAAGCGCTATAAATAGCATGTATCCAATCGAACCGTATTCAATCGTGTGCAAAGTAACGACAAAAGTAACTGTAAATTTCGTTACCGTTACCAAAAAAATGTAACTCGTTACCGTTACAGTTACCAAAAAAAGAAAGTAACGCAGTTACCAGTAAAGTTACCAAAAAAGTAACTTGTAACTGTAACTTCGTTACAAGTAACGAGTTACTTCCATTCCCTACTATTTTCTAATACGGATACTTACAAATATTAATTAATAATGGTTTCAGATTATAAATACATTATTACATACGTCATTTACGCATTGTTAACGTTTTTAAATATAAATAAACAATAAATATAAATAATCATGATTCAAACACGTGATAGTAATAAATTAATATCTCAGAAACGAAAGGTGGCCAAACGCTGAAACTTTTTTTACACCTTCTCTAGATGTGTTCCTAATGAATTAAAAAAAAATCAGTGTTTGGCCACCTCCAGAATATAAAAAAAAAATTAACTTTTCGTAAAACGGGTGTACACAGTCTCATTATTATTTTATGTATAATTTATGAAGAAAGTGTTTTCTCAAATACTGAATTTTAATATAGTAATAGTTTAATGTTTTGGAAAATTCTGAGGCTGTGTATTTCGTAACGAACGCGCTGTTTTTATTAGCGAAGGCGTGCATTTTTGATCGTATCGTAGTACGTGCCATTTGAACGACAGGACGCATTTCTCGTTACCGGGTTGTTTAGCAAAATGCTTATTTATTTCATCAGTCCACCCTGGTTTGAACCGTGGTGCATTCGAAACCCAATATTTATGAAAAAAAGAAGCAGGCAGGATAAACGTTGTACAGAAACTATTTTCAGCGACGTTATCATTGTGAAATTCTATACGGGCGAAAAGGTACAAATCGGTAGAGAGTGAGGTAGCTGAAATATCAGGTGGAGTGATAGTTGAATTAGGAAATGAAGTACTCGGCGAATTTGCGATATTCCATGTCTCACTTACGACAGTAGCATTTTTAATATTCATCTGTACCTGTTTATGCAATATCTGATCTTCGCGAAATTCAGAGCAGTTTATATCATCAGTATCCGTATCGAAAGAATAAGGCGTAGATGATGTATCATCTGAGACATTATTAAAAGAAATTACAGCATTGGAATCTGCTGATTCCTTACCAATCATTTTAGGAATCGATTGCGTATTTTTCCGCAAAAGGTCGTCAAGTATGCCATTTTTATTGAATTTAACTTTCAAATTCAAAGTTGACGGTTTAATCTTTTTTTTCAAGACATTGCATACATTTTTCCAAACAGAATTATTACGATGTTTCAATTTTCGATCATTACGATTAACAAAAACGTCATATTGGTTTAATGCATTCAAAATATCTTGTTTCGATAGGACAGTTTTAGGTGCCATGACAAACTACAATTGTCTTCGTTTACACGAATGAAAATAACGAAGAACAATATATAGCAGCCAAATTGAAAAGACAGCAGTCGAATAGCGAAAAATTACCGTTTGGAAAAAAAGTACGACTCAGACAGGTTGATAGTCAAACACGGATCGTGTTGGAAAGAGAGGGAGAACAACCGCGTCACACGTGTTTTCGCTACTGTACAGCTCCGACAAACGAGCGACTTTGCAGCGCAACACAGAGTAACAACTGAAAACGCCGATTCTGTTTTCTTTTAAAGCGCTACTTTTTTTCACCTTCTCATATAAACGAGTCGACACTTTTAATGTAAAGTTACGAAGGTGCTTGTTTTACTTCAGACCTAATCTAAACGTGGATTGCGGGTAAAAAGTATGAAAAAAGGCCTCTCCCGGAAAGAAAGTTGTTATAGCCCGAATGGCTATCACTTATTTTATTAATTATTTCATTTCAACCGGCATAGCAACCAGCACCGGAAATGCAAGTCTGCACATTCTTTAAACCGCGCGCGACAAAGCGTCGATCTAAGATCATAGCGCGCGAAATACCTAAATGCACTCGGCATGGCAGCCGACAGCGGAAGTGCAAGATTGCACATTCTTTAATCACGCGATCGCGCCTCTAGCGCGACGAATATTACCATATATGGTCCGATCGAAGACCAAAAAGCGACATCATCAAACTCAATATAAGCGACCGCCTAATTGCTGAGCACAGAGTCTTGTCTTGAAATCTAAAGGTAACGATACGTTACGCGCGTCGCGAGAACCGAGTCAAGTAACATCCGCGATACCGTCGCCGACCGGTTTACTCATAAGTCACGAGCGATAACTTTAAAATATATTCATTTAACTAAACAACTGTATTAATTAAATGAAAGTTACAGTTACTAAAAAGCATTGTAATCTTTAGTAATAAATAATTATATAAATAAAGGGGTACAACATTTGTAATCAACTATCAAATTGTTAAATAAAAAGGGTTATTTTAAATAGAAGTGTGGTGAAGTGAGTGTTTGTTCAACGACCTTTTACTATCCTCGTCTTTCCTCGTGGGTTCCAACCCTTTGAGCGGATCGAATCCCAAAATAATATCTTGTTGCACCGAGAGGTACAACAAAGTTATTAAGAAATTATCTTCGAGGAACGAGAGTTTTCGTCAATCTGCTGACTTAAGTTGTTAATAACTTTTTTCCTGAGGGGCCTTTTTTTTAAACTGTGCAGATTACTTCCTAATACCTTCTAGAATATGTTTGGAAAGTATAAAAAAAAGGCCCCTCCCGGAAAGAAAGTTATTAAGTGAGGAACGAGAGTTTTCGTCAATCTGCTGACTTAATTTGTTAATAACTTTTTTCCTGAGAGGAGCTTTTTTTTAAATTGTGCAGATTACTTCCTAATACCTTCTAGAATATGTTTGGAAAGTATAAAAAAAGGCCCCTCCCGGAAAGAAAGTTATTAAGAAATTATCTTCGAGGAACGAGAGTTTTCATCGATCTACTGACTTAATTTGTTAATAACTTTTTTCCTAAGAGGAGCCTTTTTTTTAAACTGTGCAGGTAATTCCCTAATATAGTGCAGAACATGTTTGCAAAGTTATAAGAAAAGGCCCCTCTTAGAAGAAAAGTTATTAATGGATTTCCAAAATCTATCATGTTTCTCGAATATACATAGTATGTAAGTCTAGGAAATCATATATACTATTTATTTATCGTATTTTTTTTGTTGAACCTGAAATATCACTTTGTAAGACTGTTTTCATGTCACACATAACATTTCTTTTGAAATAATCTGCTTAGAACGGTTTATTTGCGCAATATACGCTGAAATAATAACCTTGTTGAGAACCACTGGTCGAGAGCGGCGCGCGCGCGGCCGTCTGCTAGTTCCGTCTGCTAGCTTCAGCGTCATTCAACCTTCAAGTATAGATTCTCAATACGTTGGTAATAGTTTTGAGAGGGTCCATGACATTTAACAAAAATTGTGTAATTAAAAAATGCTATTTTCTTTTATACTAACAAGCCCTTGCCTAAAATGGTGCATGACTGGGCAAAATAGCGTAGATCATTTTTGAGCAGCGAATTCCGAATAAAAACTTTATCGGCAGCAATACTTAATAACCGATAAGTTTGCTGAGAAGCGCACTTGACACTTCTGCACAACTAATTTTATCTACATATATTTACAACTTCAAAATTACTCATATTTGCATTTCTCTAAATTAGGACAGAAACAATTTCGACAGAATATTTGTAATTTGCGACCTTCAGAACCTTGTATGCAATTTTCAGGCTCGAATAATGATTTTATGGACGGCAAACTTAATGTAATATTTCTGCTTGTCGACTACTTATGATATTCGGTTACATAAAACCAACAAACAGTTTTAGTTTTTTTAATCGAAACACACGAAGTTGTAGAGAATTTAATTAGGACCATTAAAAAAAAAAAGTCGTTTGTTTTGGTAAAGAATTACAGTCTAAAATGTGATTTGTCCACGGAAAGTCGATTATGCCCTACTGTGCGGCGTGGCAGGTGTTTTCGAATTTGTCCGTGCGAATTGGGATCTGAGTTTGTACGTATTTAGAACAGCGGAATACATTTTTTTATGGTTTCATACTTTATTGTCTTTATCGGCGTGTATTGGACGTTCGAGATTTCGTCGGTAGATGCTGTAATTTTTTCGAATGTTGAGTGGGATTTGAGTTCATACATATTTGGAACAGAGCGATCCATTTTTTATGATCCAAATTATCTTTTATGACGCTTTTATCCGCGTTATAGGTTTGAGATAATTATTTTTTAGAGTACCGAAGAAAAAATTCTGTTACTTTCGCATTTCTTTCGAATGATCCGTGATTTATTATAAAGTTATTATTTTACATTCTATGTTTTCGAAAATATTCGTATTTATTTTTTCGTAATTTTTTGTTAATGTGAAGTGCAAATAAAAGTGTCAATATGTTCATTTCTTATGAGTTGATCGCAAATGTAATTGCAAATCGATATCCTCATTGGGAGGTCGATGAATCTCTTCAATTCCTTTTAAAATCATCGTGGAAAAAGGATGGAAATGTGTGGGAAATGATATGCCAAGAGCTCTTACCTGGTAAAAAATTAGTAACGATCAGGAAACATGTACCAAAAACATACCAGATGTTCCGCAGAAATAGAAATAAAATTCGTGCAATTTTATAGAATAAGAGAAATAGTTCTCCGAAAGGGCAAAAAGAGATAAACGTGTCTAATCCTTCTTTAAACAATAACGACGGAATTAGGACTGAAGACTCTTTATTATGCAATAGTGAGTCTGATAGTTCAGCGTGTGACAATAAATTTTTGAATTCTAATTCTATTCATGACATAGACATTAACGACGAAATTAGGACTGAAGACTCTTTCTTATACAATAGTGAGTCTGATAGTTCGGCGTGTGACAATAAATTTTCGAATTCTAATTGTATTGATGATATATAAATACAACTCCATCATCCGATAATTTATTAAATAATTCTAAAACTGTTGTGCTGGTTGATGGACAATCAATCGCGAACGCGTCGCCAACAATCATAGGTTCGTCATTTATGTTGCCCTCTTCGTTTTGGCAGACTTATTGGAATGGTGGACGCAGTTTAAAAAGTGGTTGGACTGATGCCTTCAATGACGAATTTAAAAAACAATATCCATTGTGCGTTTTGTCATTTAAGTGGCATAAATGTTGTTCAGATTGTTCGCAAAACCGTAATATAACACAGCCACAATTTCAAAGCGCAGCTAAATGCAAAATGGAATCTTGTGCATCATTCAAATTCACGGTGTCGTCTAAAATCTGTAAGCCATTTAGCCACACACATGTTGTGGTCAACATGAATAAAATGATTGAACATACATCAGGGGATGTTCATCGCCGGTTCGTCAAGAATGAAAAACGAACATTGATTGCCAAGGAACTGCAAATACATAGTCCTTGTGAATTGAAATTTAAATTAATCGACAACGTTTCACCAAATGTATTAAAAGCCGGCAATCGAAATGATGCTCTAGATTCGGTGATTTTACAAAAAATATCGAGTGAGAATAATTGTAAATACGATCTAGATAAAGATCCAGTCATGGATTTGAGAATGGAAAGAGCAAGCAGAAAAAAGAAATATCAGGAAAGTACGTACAACCTTACGTATAGTTTATTGCATCTGAGCCATTCTACGTCATTTCGTATGCAGAACAAGTACTCGATTTGGTCATTGAAATGTTGAAGAATAGGCAAGTATTTGCATATTTCGATTCAACTGCCAGTATAGTTAAGCCACCTCCTGGTGTAACATCGCAGATTCAAGTATATGCGTTAGTTTTAGCTGGCAGTGAGGATTATTGCGCATTGCCGATAATGGAGTTGATTTCTTCAGTCCATGGAGTATGTCCAATTACACATTCCCTGGACTTACTAACGTACGACTTGAAACGAATGACAACCTTACGACCTCTCATACACAAAATCGAGACCGATTTTTGTCTTGCTCTTATACAATCAGCTTTAAGAGCGTTTAACAACATATCGTTGTCAATTTATCTGCAAATAGCGTATAAGGAAATAAATGGAACAGAAGGTATGGCAAATATGATCATTATCCACATATGTTCGTCACATTTCATAAAAACCGTTCTACGTAAGTCAGACAAGATTTTTGTTAATGAAAGTGCGCGAACATATGCGGCAAAGAGTGTTTCAAAACTTATACACTGTTTGTATTTAAAAGACAGCCGAGAAATTGTGTCAGATGTAATTAAATTATTCGGTCTTGAAAATGAAGCTAGTGATATAATTGCGGTAAAAAAACGGCTTGCGGCGTTTGAAATTTTAGAGCACACCGAGAATGAGTCGAATGAAGAAAGCCAGCCCTATGAGTACGTGGAAGAAAATGAGGATACAAATTTAGCAAATACGCGAGAGTCGTCTCCATTTTTTCAGGATTTCGATAAAATAAGAAACGCCGTTCTTTCGAACACACCTATGCTATCACTCGAGAAAGTAAGTGTCTACGTGTTTGATTTCGAGGAAGTGAGTGTCTAGGTGTTCGCTGTCGAGAAAATGGGTGTCTAGGTGTTCGCCTTCGAGGAAGTGAGTGTCTAGGTGTTCGCCTTCGAGGAACTAAGTGTCTAGGTGTTCGCCTTCGAGGAAGTGGGTGTCTACGCGTTCGACGTCGAGGAAGTGAGTGTCTAGGTGTTCGCCTTCGAGGAATTGGGTGTCTACGTTTTCGACGTCGAGGAAGTGAGTGTCTAGGTGTTCGTCGTCGAGAAAGTAAGTGTCTAGGTGTTCGCCGTCGAGGATATGGGTGTCTAGGTGTTCGTCATTGCCCTACGAGCGGAGATATCCCGACGCAAAGTCCGAATCTGTGAATTTTCACGTTTTATTTTTTTAAGATACGTCGTCATCGTCGTCGACCAGAGAGAAATGTACGTCTCGTTTTTTCGGTCGACGAAATAAATGTCTAGGTGTTCGCCGTCGAGGAAGTAGGTGTCTACGTGTTCGCCTTCGAGAAAATGGGTGTAGGTGTTTGTAAGAAACAATGTGTCGTCGTCGCAATCGTTATCGTCGTCGCCGTCGTCGTCTTCGTCGTCGTCGCCGTCGTCGTCGTCGTCGTCGTCGTCGTCGTCGTCGTCGTCGTCGTCGTCGTCGTCGTCGTCGTCGTCGTCGTCAGCTACGGAGAGAGGAAATGCATTCTGGAAGTTTTGGCGCAAGAGATATAAATGTGTATCTATGGGTGCGGTCGAGTTGCCACTACGAATGCTTCGAAGCGTTTGATTAACCAATCAGAAGAAAGAATTTTACAAATTTATAATTATTTTGTTTTTATATCATTTTATGGTTAGGTTATTCTCTTTCCATTCATTGGTGTAATGGGAGAGAGAATGAGAAGGAGATTGGACGTCTCCCACAGTCCCTCTCTCTCATCCTTATCGACCATTTTGACACACGGATCACGCAGGGACGCAGGACGGTATTCATAAGGGTGCAGTCACATGGAGTCAGAAATAACGGAACGGAACAGTAACGGAACATTGATAGAAAAGAGATAGAACAATCCTATCTCTTTTCTATCAATGTTCCGTTACTGTTCCGTTCCGTTATTTCTGATTCCATGTGACTGCACCCTAAGTCAATTCTTATTTGAAGACTGTCTTGAATTTGACTCATGCATAAGAAAATGGGCCAATGAAATTCCTTATGCACATGTTTTATGCGTTATGCAAAAGTCTGTGCTCCTCGCTTAATAGACCTGTTCTTTTTCTCTGCACTTTTCCCACAGTGCAATAAGTTGAAGTAAAACAGATGTACGTTTGTTCACTTCAACTTATTGCACTCTGAATTGGTACAGACCACTGTCTGTACTCAGACAAAAAGAACAATCCTAATGTCTTAAGAAGCGATTGCAGCCCTTTGATTGGTTCGTGACATTTTAAGAAGACGATCTTGAATATAAGAATTGACTATGAATATCGGCCTTATGTCTTAATGTATGGCGAGAAACACACACTTTTACATAACGCAAAAACCATATACATAAAGAATTTGATTGGTCCATTGACTCATGCATAAGAAAATGGGCCAATGAAATTCTTTATGCACATGCTCTATGCGTTATGCAAAAGTGTGTGTTCCTCGCCTAAGAGCCCAAACACAAGCTTTTTCATAACACATAATACATAGTGCATAAGAGAATCAGCCAATCAAAGTTCGTCGTCGTCGTCGTCGTCGTCAGCTACGGAGAGAGGAAATGTTTTGGCGCAAGAGATATAAATTGCACCAGTTCATCATTTTTCCTTTTCCCTTCTCCTAGAAAGAAAAGGAAGAAAGATTAACTCAGGTGCACTCAGTGCGCACTAGTGCGCACTAGTGCATCCAATCGAATTCGCCATAAGACGATTTTGAACTTAAGAATTGACTATGAATACCGGCCTTATGTCTTAATGTATGGCGAGAAACACACACTTTTATATAACGCAAAAACCATATACATAAAGAATTTGATTGGTCCATTGATCATGCATAAGAAAATGAGCCAATGAAATTCTTTATGCACATGCTCTATGCGTTATGCAAAAGTGTGTGTTTCTCGCCTAACCCAACACAAGTTTTTGCATAACACATAATACATAGTGCATAAGAGAATCAGCCAATCAAAGTATTTCTTTTCGTTGAAGTAGAAGGAAAGGAGGGGGCTTCAGATTGGTTGATTCTTTTATGCACTATGTATTATGCGTTATGCAAGAGTCTGTACTCCTCACTTAAAACCGCAGCACACACTTTTGCATAACGCATAATACATAGTGCATAAAGAATTTGATTGGTCTATTGACTCTGCATAAGAAAATGGGCCAATGAAATTTCTTATTCACATGCTTTATGCGTATGTAAAAGTGTGTGCTGCGGCCTTTAGGCCTATCGCACATGAAATGCATAACTGTGCATAAGCATAACATAAGGCCGCTGGACCAATGAGCATCCAGCATAAAGAGGCCATATTGATTAACATAAGATGCTTATTGGTCCAGCAGCCTTATGTTATGCTTTTGCACAGTTA
>NW_017277168.1:7265-38440 GCF_001594065.2 Cyphomyrmex costatus | reverse complement strand
GTGCTGCGGCCTTTAGGCCTATCGCACATGAAATGCATAACTGTGCATAAGCATAACATAAGGCCGCTGGACCAATGAGCATCCAGCATAAAGACGCCATATTGATTAACATAAGATGCTTATTGGTCCAGCAGCCTTATGTTATACTTATGCACAGTTATGCATTTCATGTGCGATAAGCCTTAAACGTAGTCCGTGTCTCCAAATTGAAAGCGCTGATGTCGTATCGATATAAACGTTTGCGATTCTCGAAATGAATACTTGAATATTTCCGCGGTGAATTGAAGGAGGAGAATCACTGTCTAATTTATGAATTGAATCACATTTGTCCGAGTATCTTGCGTCCGTCCTGCCGCAACTAGTGTGTAAATTAAAATCTTCCTCTTAGAATAAATGATTGGGCGCTGTGGCGTTGCTAGCAAGAATGTTTTCTTAAAAGTGCTCACAATTAGCTGCACAGCATATACAGTTATGGAGAGCGTTTTTGGGACGATTTAACGATATTAGCGTGTCCATTCGTATTAAGTGTGTGTAGTATTCAATGCATTTTTTGCTAAATTATCCTGAATTGAGAAAGGATATCACAGATATTCACTATGAAGTCGTTGTGGCTATCGTGACGACTGCCAGACGAGACTTTAAAGTTGTGTCAGACAGTGAGGATTTGCTCGAATTTGTCAAAGAAAGGACTTTGGATAAAAAGGTAGAATATTAAAGTTAATTTGTTTGAATTGTAGTGCTGTAGTTTATAATGCTTTCTTGTACATAATATGATCTTTACTTATGCAGATATTTAATTACTAGTGAAGTAAAATAGTGAGCAAAATTCCGAAATTATTGACCGAGATTGGTGCAGAGAGAATCAATTACCCGAAGAGACACGATGTAGATTGGAAGGTTTGAAGTGCATAGCACGTTGGTTATTAGGATTGAAAACTGACGTACTGTCAGTACAAAAGACGTTCAGAATGTTGAATGCTTTCATGGTGAACAAAGGTTACTTGTCTCAGGGATGCTTGAGGAAAGCTGAAATGAGTTGATTAAGATTACAAGCTGGTTACTCAATGTTAAAAATATGCGAACGGATGTTAAGATTACAAGCTGGTTACTCAATGTTAAAAATATGCGAACGGAAGGGTGATCAATTCACTACAGAACATATAAATATACAGGCTGTTTACAAAAAAGTATTCAGGATTTATATGGTAAGATAGTACCTACATACTATACTAAGTTAGAAAGTATTAAATTACAGCAGTTTTCTAGTTTATAATTCCTTCTTGTACACGATATGATCTTTACTTATGCAGATATTTAATTACTAGTGAAGGAAAATAGTGAGCAAAATTCTGAAATTATTGACGGAGATTGGTGCAAAGAGGATCAACTACCCGAACTATTATTGACGGAGATTGGTGCAGAGAGGATCAATTACCCGAAGAGACACGATGCAGATTGGAAGATTTTTGAAGTACATGGCGCGTTGGTTATTAGGATTGAAAACTGACGTACTGTCAGTACAAAAGACGTTCAGAATGTTGAATGCTTTCATGGTGAACAAAAGTTACTTGTTGTCTCACAGGGACGCTTGAGGAAAGCTGAAATGAGTTGGTTAAGATTATACAAGATATTACAAGCTGGTTACTCAATGTTAAAAATATGCGATAATTTTATATAAATATACAGGCTGTTTACAAAAAAGTATTCAGGATTTATATGGTAAGATAGTACCTACATACTATACTAAGTAAGAAAGTCTTATAGATAAAAATTTAATTGTTTTTCAGATATAAACAATTTTATACGTTAATATTTTACTAGGAATCAGTAAATTGACATCAACAATTGTATTGGATGGACAATACAAGAGATTACCTTATTGGACCTGTAATTTTCCTAAATAGGCTATCAGGTGCTATTTATCTAAATTTCTTCCTTTTTACATCGTATGCGACATCGTAGGAGCCAACTAGTCAATCATAATACTAACATACAAAATTATTTATATCACAGAAAAGGCTCAATTTTTGATCTATGTTTATTAAGGTTTTTCCCTATAACATACAAAATTATTTATATCACAGAAAAGGTTCAATTTTTGATCTATGTTTATTAAGGTTTTTCCCTCAATATTTGTGTACTATCTCTGTATAAATGCTGAATGCATTTTTGTCGACACTTTGTATAGAACGTATTATTATTTTGTATTACGGAACCCGACGAAGATGGATCATTCCGTTTCGTCGAATCTTCTCCAAAGGCCCGTAAAGGTGAACTTAATGCGACCGGCTGTTTGGTAGTAAAAATCTGTGTATATAGTTGTAGTAATTGTTCTGTTGCTAGATCGCTGGTCTTGTATACACATTCTCTCTGTACTCGAGTAATCTGTAAGTGCTAGTATACATTGTGCAGATGTATCAAAATGTATGCGAATGCGCACGATACTTGTGTATATGTATCACTAGCTTGAATATATTTTGTACATTAATAGAGATTTTGAAACTTATCTGATTAATTCAATGAGTCAAAATATTTATCTGGTTATCTCAATATATTATTTACTTTTTGTTTCTTTTGTCAATAAAATAATATATAGTCAATACTATAATGCATGTGATGTACATTTATAATAAAATTAATAGAAATAGATATAGAGTAGAACTAGAATTTTTCTTTTCAAGAACTGAATTAAAAAGTACAAAAAAATCATATTTAAATATAACAAATAGAAGATAATTATGAAAATAACTTTATATTATATTATTATATTTTTATTATTATATTGTGTGTTATTATAGTATTATTTTATTAATAGTCGTAGTAGTATTTTATTATTAAAATCCAAAGATATGTGTAGATTAAATGAATGTTTTTTTTAAAGAATATGCAACAGGATGCACAAAAAGAAGGAGCCTTAGAAAGAGACGCTACAACACCACTACTATCAGTGGCATCTACGTCATCAATAAATAAAATACTTCAACCAATCTTGAAGAAGAAGAAAATTGAGGGATCTGTTTCTAAACAGAAAGAACTTTTATCTCTAGCTTGTGATTATTATTTAACAAAATCATCAAAAGAAGATAAAAATGATTATTTGGATATTGGAAAAATCTAGGCACAAAAATTGAAGAAACTTGAATCTTATCAAAAAATTTTGGCAGAAAAGGCAATTAATGACATTTTATTTGAAGCCCAGTTAGGGACTTTGGATAAAAATTCCGTCAAAATTAATTGTAACTCAAATGTTGGATACGGTAACTCAAATGTTGGATACGCATTGTATTCTTCTAGTTCATTATCTCCAGATTTTTCTAGTAGTCCTACTCCTTCTGCCACATTATCTCCTCTTTCATTAAATCAAAATATTTCTATTCAGGATGACAGTATCATAATTTTGCCCAGAGACAAGGCAAATACGTAACTTTTAAACTTTTTTTTAATATAAGAAACGTTCTTTAATAAATATCTATTTGTGTGTAAGGTCGGAATCAGACTATACATTAAAAATTGAGATTGAAGATTGAAAGATTGAAATTTGGCGAATCAAAATAATAAAAGCCAAAATTTCTTTATTCTCATTGGACAAATTTCAATTTTCAATCTTCAGCCTCAACCTTCAATGCGTAGTCTGATTCCGGTCTAAAAGATATTATTTTTGTACAACTAATATTATATACTTACAACTACATATTACATAATATTAATACTATTAATTTTTTTATAAGAATATTTTTATAAGAATTTAATTTTAAATGTTAATTTTTCCAAGGATACACATCACTTAATATATTAATTTATAAAACATTAGGTACTTAACCCTTAAGGCGCACACGGGGTCCAGGTGACCCCATTTTTTTTTTTAAAGCGCTACAGCGCTTAAGCGTCGAAAAAACAAGTGTTTTGAAAGGTTTTAAAGCATTTTTATTCATTTTCATTTTTCTAAAAAATTATTTCCTGATCGACTGAATTAACTTTCGGTCATTCTAACCATTAAACCTTAAGAAGAACATTATAAAGAACACTCCATAATTTTTTCACAACGAAATTCTAAATACGGTAGGTTACACAGATCATTTTAGACGCTGGGGTCACAAAGACCCCGTATGCGCTTTATGAAATTCTGAGGTACGTGTGCGCCTTAAGGGTTAATAAAGATATATCATTTGAAATTACGTGAAAGCTATTATACTTTTTATTAAAAATATTTAATAAAATAATAGTATAATTATTATTAGTGTTTTTTCATGTCTTACCTTCATATAATCTTGTAATACGAAAGTCAACATTTGACATGTTTCCAGGACTGCTGAACTAATAGATGATGGTGACATTATAGCAGAAAACTTTAAATCTTCGAAATTACTTCCAGTTGCCAGATATCGCAATGTTACTGACAATCTTTCTCTAACTGATAAACAGTTTCGCATATTCGTGTTTTGTCTCAATAAATAGGGCTTTACCATGTTTAACAATTCTTGAAATTTATCTTCACTCATTCGAAAATAATTTTTGAAATCCTTTGTATAGGTTAACCGTATTTCGATTAACAAAGGCTCTAGCAGGTTAAGAAGGGTCAATCGGCCCCCAAACGGATTATGACCAGCATGTCACCAAAAAGTTCGTTGACCCGAAAAAAAAATTTGGAGAAATTTTTAATTCCGTACACCACCCCTTTTCGGAGATATTGCCTTATGAAGTATTTTCATATTTTATTTTTGTCACGAGACCTATCAGATATAATTTTATTTAAAAAATTTGAGCATACAAAACGTATCAAAAGGTATTTGAAAATATTTTTTGCGAGATGTTCCAACCTAACCATAATTTTTAAAAAATTCCTGAAAATTTAAGTGACCCCCTTTTGTTAGTTTATGATTGGCAACCTCGCAAAAATTCAAAAACATGTATTTTGAAACTTATTTTCACCCTGAATTTTTTGAACCCGGCATCATGCCTAAAAAAATTAAAACTCGCCTAAAAAGGCAAAAAATCGCAATAAAATATATATCAAGTAGCCATAAAGCCTTAAAAGGCTCATAAGATAGTCTGCAGACACAGGTAAGATAGCAAGATAAACCTAAGATAGTTCAACGCTCTGATTAAAACAATTATGCAATATTATGGAAGTCTTAAAACACATCGCCTTAAGACAATCGTAACAAACTAAAATGGCACATTCGATACATATGCACTGACACGGTGCTGCCCTGACACAGTACTGTCCTGACACGGTGCTGCTCTGACATGGTGCTGCTCTGACACGGTGCTGCCCTGATAGGGTGCTGCCCTGACACGGTGCGAGTGCAAAACTACACTAATTAATAATTTAATTAATAATTTAATTTTTAATTAATAATAATTAATAATAAAATAATAATAATAATAATAATTTAATATTCTTATTTTTAATTAATTTTCGACCTTTCTTCTTTTATTAAACAACATATTTTCATCATCACTACTACTACTACTACTTGTTTCTAATAATTTATCTATAATAAATAATATTCTTTCTTTATCCATTTTGTAATTTTTTGCTGCCTAACTAATTTTATTTGTCCAAACACCAAACTGCACTGACAAAAATGTCAGTGCAATATTTCTTACACTCGTTCGGTTCTTTCGGTTGGTCCGAATACAAATTCAGTACTACACTAGGTCAGTTTTCATTTGCCGAATACGATAATCTAAGCGCACTGATACGGTGCGCACATTCCGAATGCGTGGCACCAAAAAAGTTCGCACTGGTGCGCACTAGTGCAGTTTGTCGAATTCGCCATAATACAATTCTGAGACAGCCCTAAAATTCGATTAACATTACTATTCAGCATTAAAGCAGTCTTAAAACTCTAAAACATTTACAAAATATCCTTGGGGCATTCTTAAAATACTCAAAATGCCATAAAACGAAACTAATGGCGAATTCTGCAGGCTATCTTATGAGCCTTTTAGGACTTTATGGCTATTTGATATATATTTTATGGCGATTTTTTGCCTTTTTAGGCGAGTTTTAATTTTTTTAGGCATGATGCCGGGTTCAAAAAATTCTGAAAGAATTCAGGGTGAAAATAAGTTTAAAAATACATGTTTTTAAATTTTTGCGAGATTGCCAATCATAAACTAACAAAACGGGGTCACTTATAAATTTTCAAGAATTTTTTAAAAATTATGGTTAGGTTGGAACATCTCGCAAAAAATATTTTCAAATACCTTTTGATACGTTTTGTATGCTCAAATTTTTTAAATAAAATTGTATCTGATAGGTCTCGTGACAAAAATAAAATATGAAAATACTTCATAAGGCAATATCTCCGAAAAGGGGTGGTGTACGGAATTAAAAATTTCTCCAAATTTTTTTTTCGGGTCAACGAACTTTTTGGTGACATGCTGGTCATAATCCGTTTGGGGGCCGATTGACCCTTCTTAACCTGCTAGAGCCTTTAAATGCGTATATTGTTCCCGTTTTTTAATCCAATATTTAACCCATTGTTTACGTTTTGTTCTCTTTTTTGTCAGTAGTGCAAAATTATAACAATACACGCTTTTTGCTTAAGATCCATGTCGCCGTAACAGTGTATACGTTAAACCACGTAAAACTGAATTGAAATATTGTCAATAATACTGATCGTGTAAGGTTGCACAAAAATACTGATGCATACTGTCAGTAATACTGATCAATAATACTGACTCAATATTATTGACCGTGTACAGAGGACTTAAGAAACGATCCTTTTTATTGTATGTATTGGCTGGAAGAGCAACAGATATTGTACAAATTGCATAATAAGCAAATTCTTATTTAGCCGTTGACGCAACTGGCAGTATTGCAAAGAAGATCCAACTTTCCGGAGGAAAAAAATCATCGCATATATTTCTGTATTCAATGGATATGCGTTAGTAAAATGGAAAGTATAGTGGTTTTCCAAATAGTAAGTTGCAAGCATGATGCAGCATTAATTACATACTTCTTTTTGGAAATACTACGCAGTGGCGCGCCAATATCACGGATTGCAGTTTGTGACTTTAGTAAAGCCATTTTAACAGCGCTTTCCCGTGCTTTCGCAAGATCTGCCGATCTCTCAGATTACTTGCAAACATGTTACAACATACTAATTAAAAAACTACTACAGCAGAAACCTTCGTGTTATATCAGACTAGACGTTAGTCATGTTATAGCTATGGTAGCGAGATGGAATTGTCTTAAAGGAAAATCTCCAAAAATTAGACAATTTTTTTTAAGAACGTAGCCCATGCTTGCCGAATGACATCATTAGAAGAAGTGCAACGTCTCTTGAAGTCAATACTGGTGGTGGCTTTAAGTGAAGAAATTGGAAAACGCGATGATAACTGTTACGTCCGGCGCTCTATTTTCCGGCTCAATTTTCGCCCCTGAGTCTTCCATCTCGCTCACGCTCATTATTATCGCGCCGTACGTTTCGCCTGCGCACCTGATTAACTCCGATTAGCGCCGCGCTTACGCGAGGGCACCACCTCCCGGGCGCCTCACGCGAATTAATAAACTATCAATAAGTCAGGATTAATTAACGCCACGATACAATTCAAAGCACGAAGATGCCGACCAGCGCCTCCGGCACAAAGCTATGCCGCGCTATCGTACCTAAATCGGCCTTTCTTGCCGAAATCATCAATTAACAAGCTGGCGAGACAAGAATACGAGTTTACTGCGCGTCGCGCGAAACTCGATGATCCGCGTTGACAGATAGGGCGAAAACCTATCTGGAAAAACTAAAGTTCGGTATGCGGCATTATCACGGCGCCTCCGCGCTTCCCAACGGAAATCCGACTCGACACAACGTTTTGCATAAATTCGAACTGAAGTAATACCAAGTATCAGGGCAATGCACTCATCAGGTGCCGAGATATTAATTATTCGCAAAAGTGATTTATTGCCCTTTTTTCCTAGAAATTCGGCATTTCCGCACGCCGCGGGCCACCAAGCTGGCCCTATATAATCGAGCGAAACGGAGCGCTCGGGACCATTATTGTTCTATTTTTCGATAGCAATACGAGAAGTTCACGAGCGAATCCAGCAGTCTTTAAAGTCGTATACGATAAGGTGATATTCAAGCAGTATAATTCAATCGCGAGATACTCCGAAGGTACGCTACTAAGAGCCGAGAGTCGTAACCACACGAGCGTAAGTGTAATAATTAATTAATTACTCAAATAGTGCGTGCTTCGTCGTGTTCGACATATTCTCGTTCCTTTCAACGATTTTTGCGCTTGTATAGTGCGTAGTGTAATTCTATTAGATATTCAACTCGAAGCAAGCAATTAATTAATTTCTTACTATTAAATTAGTTTCTCTTATCCGGATAATTAATTAATTCGTAGATTGTCGGTCTCTTTCTCTAGTTATTCTTTTGTTCCTTTTTTTTCTTGTTTGTTTATTCGCGAGTCACATTAATAAATTTATACACATAGTTCAGTGAACAATAGTGAACCATCGCCTTTTTTTTTGTTGTTTTGCTCCTTTCATTTCATTTTATTTTATTTTATTTTTCTTGTTGTGTGTATGCGCGAATGTGCGTGCGTGATCGAGTGAGTGCGAATCCTTCCCCCCAGTGAGTAGTATTCCCCTCAACGATTTGGAATCAAGGGAACTGTGCGCCTCCCCACGTGGCAGCCTTTTCCTCGCCCCCTTTTTTTTTGTCTTTGCTACTCACTGGCCGCCGCGATCAGGAATTCGTCCGCTGTATTAGCGCATTTATTTTTCGCCGGAATTCGCGCAACCGGGAGTGTCTCGATTGCTTCGCGTAATATTCGTGCACGCGTCGCGTACCATAAGTGACGCTCGTCGCGATATCTCACCCCCAGTGAGTAGTATTCCCCTCAACGATTTGGAATCAAGGGAACTGTGCGCCTCCCCACGTGGCAGCCTTTTCCTCGCCCCCTTTTTTTTTGTCTTTGCTACTCACTGGCCGCCGCGATCAGGAATTCGTCCGCTGTATTAGCGCATTTATTTTTCGCCGGAATTCGCGCAACCGGGAGTGTCTCGATTGCTTCGCGTAATATTCGTGCACGCGTCGCGTACCATAAGTGACGCTCGTCGCGATATCTCACCCCCAGTGAGTAGTGTTCCCCTCAACGATTTGGAATCAAGGGAACTGTGCGCCTCCCTACGTGGCAGCCTTTTCCTCGCCCCCTTTTTTTTTTGCTGCTACTCACTGGTCGTCGCGAAACCAACCTCAGTCGCGATATTCAGACGTCCATTCCAGGAACGTAATTTAATCTACATTCTTCTGTAATTACTCCCTTTTAAATTCTCGCGCTTCCTCTTTAAGCATACTAATCACGGATACCAGCGTATTTATATCCCCACTTATTTTCCCACTTAACCACAATGGCAAATACTAATCCTACAGGTCATGGGTCGCACCCGAAGGGGATGTAGAGCGGGGTGGCAGGCCCAGAAGAGGAGGCTCTGGGCCCGGTTCGCCGGGACGGGCGAGTTCGACGGGTCCGCGTTCCCTTCGGAACCGAATCGTCCAGGGCCGTTGCGACCGATCGTGGAGGCGACTGCCAGGGCTCCTCCTCCTCCTCCTCCTCCGCGTCTCCGGGTTTCAGGCCCACCTACCGCATCAAGGCGGCCGAGGCCTCCGGACGCGGATTCGGCGGCCCCGGTCAGGATTCCAACGCGTCCCCTGCCGGTGGCCCGCCAAGCCCCGACCGCGGTACCCGGGCTGGCGCTCCCGCCCGCGCCATCGCCCCGGGCACGACCGCGAATAACCTCCGTCGAGGTGATACCGCAAATCTCGCGGTATATCAAGCTTCGGGTCATCACCGGGGAGCGGGTTGTTCCGGCCCTAGCTCGAATCACCACGTTGACCCGGCCACGCGAGTCCCTTCAGGGCGACGGAGGAGCATAGGCTCCTTATTACCTTCCGTTTCTCTCTCTCTCTTCCTCTCTCACTCTTTTACTTCCTCTAGTGCCTTTCTTCACCTTTTATCCACTGCTATCCACCACTCTGACATGATGAAATTCGGCGTCATCCGAGGGCCTCATTAGCCCCTTCCGGGCAATCCTTTGCGCATCAATATATATATATATATATAGAGGCGACGCGGTCTCTCTTTCGGCAATAACTATTGCCAGTATCTAATAGTCTTATATTATTATTATATTATTATATTGTCTACCTTATGTTTTACATTCTTGTATTATTCTGATATTATTATTATTCCACTATATTGTATTATTATACTATACTCTTATAGTATGGTAGATTATTTTTATCTCATATCTTATCCGCTGATACTACATTCCATTGTTTATACATTCTATTATATCATTATTACAGTGGTATTATACTGTATTATTATATTATATTACCTATCTTCTTAAAATCATTATCAATGATTTTCATATACGGCAACTTGCCCTGTGAAGTACACACGCCGAGGCGAGAGTCGATCGGTGCTTCCGCTCGGCCCCACTATCGCTCTCGCACTCTGATCGGTTCCCTCCTTCTTCCACAAATCCCTCCACTCATATCCGAAGAGTGTTTCTCCGGCCGTCGGCCGACTCTCGAGCCCATACGCCGCGTTCGGGAACTCGCGATTTACAAACCCGCCAAAAAAAAAACCCGGACGTAACAATAACACATATCTAAATTCTGAGATTCATCTGAGATATGTGAATACAATCATAAAAGGAAACGTAACTGAAATAGAAGAGACAACTAATGAGGAAACCGAAATTGAAATGGAAGAGGATGAAGATCTCACCAGTTGGATACATTGGACTGAGTCAATAATAGAAGATGCGAAGACTATTGCTTCTAAATCACAATACGGAGACAACGTAAATGCGACATTCTACATGCCAGAAATTATAAAAAGTTTCAAAATTCTCTTGAGGCATATACCTTTGTGGACAGGTACAATGCAACCTATTTTTACAAATGACGAGAATACTGCCACTTTGTCCTCTGTAGAAGCCGAATTTGCCAATCTCAAACGCAGAGTATTCGATGGTCAAGTGCCTATGAGAGTTGACAAATTTGTTTTGCGTCATGTGGAATATCTATATGGTATAAATTAACATTAGCTTCCAATAAAATAAATCATTTACATTCTGAAGAAGATACTAATTCAGTCGTCACACAAATTAATGAAACAATAAATACTTCAATCAATTTAGTTGCTTTGCCAATCAATCAAGAACTGGATAAAAATGACGAAATAGTAACCAATTATGATTCCTGGAATAAAACTGAAAACTGAAAAGGTCTTCATAATGTTAAAAATTGTGACAATAAAAATACTTCTAGTAATCCCAAGAAATCAAAGAAACTTACTTATCTCGATGATTGTCCAGAATGGGATCACTTAAATGATGCAGTTGGTATACCATTAATTAAAAACAGTAGCATATGTACTTCTGTATGCATTGACAAAACCTACTTTGTAATTTGTGAAACATGCACATTCGACTCCATTTTACAAGTGGTCTTGCATACATTTGCCTCGAATAGTGCATATAAAACAGTAGTAACAACGGTAACAAGTAATCCTACATTAAGTTTAGCATAGGATATAATACAAAGTGGCAAACTTTGCGACATTACATATTGCGAGGACAAATACTGTGTTCTACGCCAATTTTTCAAGTAACATCGTACACTCAACAAATGTCTACGTTATAAATGCAAACTGTAACGCTGCGCATTTAGCAGAACATTTATTTGAAACGACTCCAAGTTGCACAAGAACGAAGACCTGCAAAGAATGTAAGCATTAAGTATCCGTAAGTTACCGTTAGTAAGTATCGATGTAAATGAAATATTACATAATGGTTTAAATGGCATACAACAGTCGATACAAAAAGCAGCGTTTACGAATGGAAAATGCTATACATGTAAATCTGACGCCATTGAAAACATCGAATACGGACCTCACCTTCTAATCGACACGAGTATCCTCACAGATGATACATATCTCCACGAAATTAACGTTGAGAAAAAGGTATTCCATTTAGGCGATATACAGAATATTGTAAACGTCGAAAATCAAGATTATCGTCTTGCAGGTATAGCATCATATCGAGGATACGAAAACAGCGGTCACTACGTAGCTTACGTTAACAATTTTATTAATTGGTATAAATATGATTTGCAAAATAAGCGATACATAGTAAGTACTGATGAAATTGTTACGCCACATGTGATTATGTTTACAAGGATATAAATATATTCATTAAATTTTATATATGTATATTATATATTTAGTAAAACAATAAATTTTTCCTCTTTATTTCCTTATATCCTTTTTAAAGAAAGAAAAAGACTGTCGCGAAATGTTTTCACTGAAATAATGTTTAGAAATTCTAAACATTCTTAAGAATAGATGAAGATAGAGATAAATACGATTTATGTGGATGTAGAAGTCTAATAAGATTTCTAGGTGAATTAAATCTACGTTTTAATAGACTGTGCGCTAATAACTGTCAAATTTAAAACACTATTATAATACAAATAATTCCTAACAAATTAAATTGTCAATAATGACAAAAAAGCTACCATTTTAGAACTATTCACATCACATTTGCACATGACTAATCACATTTGTTGTTCAGTAGAATATTAAGACGGTCTTAAAATAAAAATGGACTATGAATATCGCCCTAGTAGACATTAAAACATACCTATCTAATTCCACTACAGTGTAAATTCGATTTGATAATAAATTTTAACATCTTTAAAAACTTACGTGGTATTATTCTTATTATTTACTTAATTCTAATGAAATGTATCATTTATTCATTTGTATAAAACATTTAATATCAACAGTCGGCACCAAGTTAAATTCTATATTCTTCCAAATTAAAAAATAAAACACAAATGATACCATCTTTAAAAATTTATGTAGTACTATTGAATAGTACTTCTTATTAAATTCTACTAAATTATAAAATAAAATCAATATGGAACACTATTTTTATCTTCACATACAATGAAACCTAAGTATATGGCTTTGTATTCTTATTGACAAATCTTCCTATTCCAATCCAAGTGTGGTTTTATCTTTAAATCATATCACAATTATATCACAATTAATTAAAACACAATTCATTCAAACATATTTATTCCTTCAACCAAAGTTGTAGTAATTAGTTATTCAATCTTCCTTCAAAACATTACTATATCGAAAAATTGCATTACTATATTCTTTTCAAATTTGTATCTTTCTAATTCGATTGGATGCTTCTAGTGCTAACTGGTGTAAACTGAAGTCATTGTACACCATTGTTACTTGTGTACGATGGCTTTAATGTGCACCACTGGGCATAGAATGCGTCTTAATCAATATACATATATACTATAGCAAATCCATACACAAAAATTTTTTTTCTAATTTCGAGCAGTTTACTAAAAGTTCTGAGCAACTCTACAAGAGTTCTAACGATTGTCTTCAATAATCGAGTCGCAGAAATCAAAATTGACAGCAGGGTTGCCAGATGTGGCGATTTATCGCCAAATTGGCGTTTTTCGGCTTGGCTAAGCGACTTCAATGTAAATTTGGCGAGTGGCGATTTTCTTTGGCGGTAACCTTTTACATTTTGGCGATGTTTGGCTTTTTGTACAAAAAATTTTACTTTATAAAAATTCATCATTGTTTCAACGTGATTTATCCTTTGTCCTCTGCGCCAAGCAAACGGCCAATCGAAATTGAACAGGACCTTCTAGGGACTTTTTTGAAATTCCGATCGTCATATACTGTCATGGGGAAGTACTAAAAAATGTACTCTGTAATCAGAGAGTCGCCTCTGCAGCTTGTGTCGCTGTCATGGTACGTTTCCGCCTAGCGCGTCACGCGTCGCGTCGTGAAAGAGAGAAGTTTATATTATAAATACACATCCCTTCTCTTTCTCTCCTTCGACGACGCGACGCGTGACGCGCTCAGTGGAAACTCAGCATCACTCTAACCTTTTCTGAATCCCGAGCCAGAGTACGATTCGTATCACGTAGTGAGTAAGGTGAGTTCTGAATTGGCGATAATTACAGACTCTCTAGAAAGTACTCTTAAGACTGCGCAGAATAAAAGGAACAAGGAACAAAGTATAAGAATTTCAACCTATCAGAAATCATGTACTGTAATACACAGTTTCTGATAGATTGAAATCCTTAGGACTAATTTCACCAACGTCGGTTAGACTAACCAACGGTTAATTCCAATGGAATTATTCAATCGCATTTGTCTTTGACCAGAATGAACCAATCACGGTTGACACTTTAACCGTCGGTTAAATAGTTTAACCGACATTGGTGAAATTGGCCCTATTCCTCTGTTCTCTATTTTTTTTATTCTGCGTAGCCCGCTAATATTATGTTTTACTCTACTTGCAATACTTGCACACAATTCAGAATTTAATCTGTGTACCAGTCGGTAAAAAGAACAGGCCTATTCAGATCTTTCGAAAAAGAAAAAAAATAAAACTTGATATCGATAGAAGCTCTGAAAAGTGAAAACTGTTGAAAATAGAACGCAGACATTAAGTGGATCGTGTAAAACGAATGTTTTGATATCGAAAATCAGGTAATTTTCTATCATCTTTATTCTAATTTTTATCGTATTCTTGTTTTAAAAATTTTTATCTTACTTAGAAATATACATATTTATATATCCCATATAAACATTCTGAAAGAACCTTTCTGAAAAGGTTATATAATCTTCGTAAAACTTAGACTGCATTCGGAAACATCATCACCCTTCGTACCTTTGTGTACCATTTCATCTTTGTTGTTCGTCCATTAAACAAGGATGAGATGATGTACGGAGGCATTCGAGTGATGTTCCCGAACTCAGCCCTAAGTTTTAAGAAATTTACAAACTTATTTTCAACTATTATTTTGCAATGAAATCTGTATGTCTCTATCTTATAATCAGTACAAATTCATGTATACATTGAGTCTGCATATGCACATGCGTAAGTATGTTTACATTCTGTCTATTTGCAGGATTATGAACCGTAGTAGCAACTCTTCAAGTAGCAATAGTCCAAATGATGATAAAAAATTATCCAATCAGCAGACCAGTAGTCTGCATAAGAGACGAAAAATAAATAAAAAACAGCAAACAAAAAATCAAAGAAAATATAAAAAAGAATGGGAAAAAGAATCTTGGGCAGAAGATAATATAAAAAGCAAGTATTGCATGCTATTTGTAAATAAAGAGGGGTGTGTATCGATTAGATAATCATTTATAGCGCTTATACAACAGAAAATCCTTAACCCGAATCCTCGTACAAACAACAGCGATTTGACACCGAGCGTTAATTGATGAAAAGCAGATTGTAGGGGTAAAATTTATCCCTATCACCTGTTTTTCACTAATTAAGGTACCTTTTCATGCTGACGCTTGACGCTCATTCTCAGCGTTAAAACAGATCACATGATAAGAATTGACAAATAGCAAGTGTCAATTTTAATCACGTGACCTATTTTGACGCTAAAAATGAGCGTCAAGCGTCAGCATGAAATGGTACCTTTAGCGTTCGATGTCAGAGCGCTGTTGTCCGTATGAGGATCCAGGCTTAAGCATAGGATTCTTCCAATAAAGATACGTCACTAGTAGAATTGTATAGTCAAATGATTGTGTAATTTTGACTAACATGATAATGACCTCCATTACACGACACGCTTTACGCCGAAATTATAACATCGATGTTATAACTTCGGCGTAAATAGAACCGTGTAAACGTAATAAATGAGTATGGCACAATTTGAAAAAGAATTCGTAGAATAATCATTCCTTGATATTTATATTTTATGTTATGTGTATATTTTCATTATTTATTACGGTAATAAGATGATAATAATTATTTTTTATTTAAAAAATTCAAGGATGGTTGAGTCAAGTTCCTGACAGCGTTCCAACAAATTATTTGAAAAATGCATATTGCAAAGTATGCAAAAAGACTCTACGTGCGCATGCAACAGACTTACAGAAGCACAGCCAGACTACACATCACCAAGATTACATGCAAGATTTGAAGAAGCAATCGAAGCTTACGTCCATGTGCAACATAAACCCAAAACAAGAAGAACAGATAAGAGATTTAAAACTTGCCGTTAATAATGCATGTCATTCAAGCTTAAGAAGCATCGATCATATCTGTGAAATATTAAATAATTTTAATATTAAAGATTTTAAACTAGAATTACATCGTACGAAATGTAGCAACTTAATAAAACATGTCATTGCTCCAAATATGTTAAAAGATCTCATAACAGATGTTGGGGACATGCAATATTCATTAATTGTCGATGAATCTACTGATATTACACTATTCAAATATTTGTGCCTATGTATAAAATATTTTAGCAGCAATGAAAATAAGATAATGACAAATTATTTAGGTATTATACAAATTGACAAAGCTGATGCTCTAACTTTATATCAGGCTGTGATGGATTTTTGTAAGAATATTAATTTAAATTTAAAAAATCTTATAGGATTAGGAACAGACGGTGGCTCAAACTTGTGCGGACGTAATCGTTCATTATATACGTTTTTAAAATCGAATAGCTCCAAACTGCAATTAGTTAAGTGCATCCTGCCATGCTCTCAATAATGCTGTATCAAAAGCATCTGAGGAATTTCCCGCTAGCATTGACTATTTGTGTACTGAAATATACAACTGGTTTAAAATAAGTGCAGTAAGGCGATCAACTTACAAAGCTACTTGGGATACTATTAACGAAGGGAGTGAAAAACAATTTCATAATTTCGTTCAATTGTCATCAACGAGATGGCTCGTGCGATATAATGCTGTAAAAATAATTTTAGAACACTGGCTCGAATTAAAAACGCATTTCAGTTTTGTCGTAACAAAAGAAAAGTGTCAACATGCAAGAAATTTAAATCTAATGTTAAATGATGACAGTAATTACTTGTATCTAAAAATTATTAAACCTATTTTACACGAAGTCAATCTCGTAAATTTGTCATTTCAAAGTGAAAATGTAGAATTAGGACAAGCTTATTATGACTTGAAGGATTTAATTACTTTGATAGCTCGAAAAATACTTAAACCATTATTTATAACAGAAAATTTCCAAGAAATTTGTAAAGCTTTGGACAATGAATTAGCGTATTTGTCTGTAGAAGAAGCAGATTATGGCATAGAATACGAAATAACAGCAAAACGTGTAAAATGTTCGGATAAAGAAAAATATGAAATTAAATTTCGTGCATATAATTTTTTTAAAAAGCTGTGTTTACAACTTGTGGATAGACTGCCGCAAAACATAAAACATTTCCAACAATTGCAAATGTTGTCACCTAAAATTTGTTTAAATCAAATTAGACCTAAATTTCAAGAATTACCTTTTCTTAACGAGTTTATTAACGAAAATGATCTTGGCATTTTGGAAATGCAATGGAATAAATTATTAAACATTAACTGGGTTGAAATTATTGGTGACAATATTATCAATGATTGTTATACGTTTTGGCCTAAAGTCTACAAATTCAAAAATGCAGGAGGTAATTTTGTCTTTAAAGAATTAGCTACATATGTACTTACTTTACTATCATTACCGACAAGCAATGCCGTCGTAGAACGCGTTTTTTCTATAATGAACGCCGTTAAGACTAAAACTCGCAATAGAATACTGATCAAAATACTTGATAGCATAATACGTATACGAATTAATCTTTATGCACATGGCATTTGCTGTAACAATTTTGTTGTAACTAAATCAATGTTAGCTGATTTTAATTCAAAAACAATATATCCAAATACACCCAAGACTGCTAATGACATTAATGTGGAAGAAGTGGAAATAGAAATATCTAACATGTTGCAGGAATTTGATTTGCCTTGCATAAGTTTGTATGAATAATATTTAATTCGCTTATGATACAATAATGATTGTATTCTGTTATTCACTGCGAGTACTGAAAATCTATAGTTCACGTTACGCATACTGTAGATTTTTACTACTCGCAGTGAATATAGCTAATATGTACACATAAGCGGCTATCCTATTGAAACCAAAGACATCTGTTTAATTTTATTATTACAATATATGATATTACAATATATGGTATGTTTATGCGCAAATTATATTTTAAAAATAGAAGGAATATACATTCTTTATTTTTAAATTATATTTTATAAGGTGTTCTCTGCAATTTTCTGTTTCATGTTCCCTATTCCTTTTATTGTACGCAGCCCGTTATATAATATATTTTCTCATTATAAAATTATGAAAAAATTTACATGATCGCTATTCTGGGGTGCGTTCCAAAACTCGACTCTGTCAACTCTGAGTATCTTTCATCTTTGTTGTTCGTCGAATGTTGAACAAAGATAAAAGATACTCGGAGTTGACAGAGTCGAATTTCGGAACGCAACCTTGGATATTACTTTATTGGTGGGTTTTTTAAAAATTAAAATCATAAGTTGGTTATACCTATTAAAATTGATGTTCACGATTTTATATAAAAATTTAATATTTTTCGACAGTACATATATAACTATTGCAAAATAAAAGTACAATATAACTTAATTAAATTATAATATAACTTCATATCTCACGTAAAATAAATCTCTTACAGAAAATATATTATATAACGCGCGTACACATTTTTTTTGTCTACTGCTCCGCAGGTGGCGATATTATGGCGAAAATTTATTAACAAAAATGGTCATTTTTGGCTATAAAAAGCTTCATAGGTGGCGATATCATGGCGAAAATTCACTAAAAAAATTGCGATTTTTGGCTATAAAAAGCATTATAAGTGGCGATATTATGGCGAAAATCACTAACAAAAAATGGTGATGTTTGGCTATGAAAAGCTTCATAGGTGGCGATAATAGTCCAGAGTCATCTGGCAACCCTGATTGACAGAGTTATCGTTATTCTTAGTGTTAAAAATCGAGTACTGACAGTGAGACGTGAAAATTTTTTTGTGGATTTCCTGCAGTTTGATAAGGGTTCTGTTACAGCTCTACAAGAGTTCTAACGATTGTCTTCAATAACCGAGTCGCAGAAATCAAAATTGGCAAAGTTATCGTTATTTTTAATGTTAAAAATCGAGTACTGAGACGTGAAAATTTTTTGTGGATTTCCTGCAGGTTGATAAGGGTTCTGGGTAATTCTACAAGAGTTCTAACGATTGTTTTCAATAATCGAGTCACAGAAATAAAAATTGACAGAGTTATCGTTATTCTTAATGTTAAAAATCGAGTACTTACACGTGAAAATTTTTATGTGGATTTCCTGTAGTTTGATAAGAGTTGTGGATAGCTCTACAAGAGTTCTAACGATTGTCTTGAGTAATCGAGTTGCAGAAATAAAAATTGACAGAGTTATGGCCATTCTTCGTTTTCGATAGCAAAATTTTCTTGAGTACTGAGATGTGAAAATTTTTTGTTGATTTCCTGCAGTTTGATAAGAGTTCTGGATAGCTCTACAAGAGTTCTAACGATTGTCTTCAATATTCGAGTCGCAGAAATCAAAATTGACAGACTTATCGTTATTCTTAGTGTTAAAAATCGATTTTTTTTTAAATTTTTATTAAAAAAAATTTTTTTAGCATTTTCTGTGGAGTTCTGTGTAGCTCTACAAGAGTTCTATCAAATAGTATAATAACTTTTTTTGCTCTGACTTGAAATAAATAAGTTATGACGAATTTTCGCGAAAACGTGAAGTTAGCACCCCAAAATTTCAAATCATGTTTTTTTGCATTTAATCGTCAGAACTCTTTTCGAAACCTATCAGGAACTCTACAACTCTTTGAGGAAGAGCCAGAACTCTAGTTATTACATCAAAATTTTGACAATGGGGTGCCAGCTTCACAGAGGTTAAACACCTAATAATGCTAAGCAATTTATTTCTAAAATTGCAATTTAATAATTTACCATATGTAACATACAAAAAAGTAATTCGTTAGTTTCTCTTAAAAATGTGATAGCAAACGAGTATATAAATTATATCACATTAGAAAGTGTTTGTTTTGGAAATGTAATAATTAAAAAAGGCTCGATTGTTTTAGTAAGTATTGACAACGACGAGTATCCTTTATTTGCAGAAATTTTAAACATTTTCAAAAAAAAGAGGCAAACATAGTTTCATTATCGCTATCAGACTTCGTTGCTACCGTAAAATATCTGTTTGCAACGTACTTTAATGATCACTATCAAGCTTACAATATACAATATACATGTATATGTTTCAGACAACATAATATTTCTTTCAATTCTTTAGTATATTTCAAAATATATACACTGATTCAAAAAGCAGATGATAACTGTTATATTAGTTTGTGAATAATATATTCTTTTTATTATCCGACTGTGTTCTAACAAAAATAAAGCATAATGTATAAATAGAATGTAAATGGAGAGTTACAAAATGGATTCAATGCATCTTATTATATGCAATAATAATTAAAACTTATATTAAATTGTAATTTTTTTTGTGCAATATTTCTTTATGCTAATCTTTGTCTTTTCAAGATAATTTTGTAATTTTGTGTTACAATGCGTTATGTAATTTTAATGTAAGCAAACGTTCTAAGGAACATAAATTAAACAATGAAATGTAAAAAAGCGTTAAAGACGTCAAAACGCTTCGTAAACGCTTTAGGTTTCTTTTACGTTCCATTATTCCAATCTATGTCTTAAAACGTTTACTCATACATTTCTGTAACTCTCACTTTACATTTAAATTGCGCTCTTTTTTTGCTATTATGCTGTTTTTGCCACGGTATGTGTATACATATGTATATATACAAATTACAAAGTTATACGTTTAAAATTAAAACAACAAACAATATAGAGCATATAACCACACGCAAGTTGGTAATAACGAATATGTCTTATAATTACAAAATTTCTTTTGTTACATCTTCAAATCGTTACATGTTAGCCAAACGTTTTGGCCCTTAATATGGCCACCATCAGTGGTGTTACAAATACATAATAATTCTCAAATATATGATAAAAACTACACGGAGAGAATTTTCTGTTAGAATTTAGCCTGAAAATCATGATAATTGTGGGATAATATGGTATTTCGAAGAATTAAATGTGAGTTTCTTTGATTTATTAATATGTAAATTATAAGATATATAATATATTTTATTAATTTTATTAAAGAGTATAGTAAAATTTCAATAATTTTGAAATATGTTACGCAGTTTATGATTCTTTATTATTTTAAAAAGAATAGATGCCAAGTAGTTATAAATATATAAAATAGCTTATACAATTTTTACCATACAGCATGATATTTTTAATCTGATTTAGTTGCTTATAATAATTTTTACCATGTAACATGGTAAATTTCGATATTTGTCGGTTATTTTCGTCGTCGAGTGTGTCTCTAGCTACGCTAGAACTTGTACGGACAGGAAACAAAGAGAAGTCGGCAAGTCGTCAGTCGTCCGCGTCCCGCTACCATTCGTGACACGAGAGTGATTCGAAGTGCATAGCAGTGTATATTTGTATAATATTTGTGAGTGCATTACAATTATACAAAAGTGCATACGTTTAGAAGAGACAATCATTCATCATATCCAGTTATATCCGAGTTTCTTTCTGTAAGTAAATAGTTTGATTATATGATTATGTTATATGACGTAATTTATGTGTACTCACACAATTTTCATGCAACAACATTATGGCCGCGTTCGTTATCAAGATGATCCTACATGGTCGATAATATAATCTTCAGTATTAATAAATACTGGTAATATTATTGATTTTGTGGTTAATATCGATGGATTGACGTAAAATGCTGAGACAATGTCTGAATTTTGGTTTTCGAGTATCAGTATCGTTTTTATTAGAATTCATGTCACAGTATGTCACAATGCAATAGATAATATATGTATATATATACTGATACATAATATTGATCGTGTAAGGTCGTAAAAATACTGAAAATATTGCTGCATACTATCAATAATATTGTCTAGTTCACACTGGATGCGATGGGCGATGGACGAGCGATATTCAATAAAAACTCTGCTTTTTCTCACAAGACGATGTAAAGCAGAGTTTTCATTTATTATTGCTCGTCGCGCATCGCCCATCGTGTCTAGTGTGAACTAGGCATTACTGATTCAATATTACTGATCAGTATTATTGACTGTGTAGGTCATCTTCACACTTACAATGTTTGCAAACATCGTTTGTCCTTATTTAACATTTGACAAGGATGGAATAATTTCACGATCATTGTGTGAGATAGAACGCAGCCTACTTCTATTAACTTCTTACAAAATATATATAATACAATTATTTGAATGAATTGCACTATACTGTGTGAATCAAATTTATATGATATTTTTTTAGAATGGAAGTGATTTATATTTTGTGTTTCTTTTATATCTTTTTCACAGCTATTATGGATAATAATCAGGAAAAAGTAAGATTTAAATATTATTTATGTCTGTCATTCTATGAATTGATATTAAAATTCAATATTAATAAAACAAATTCACTTTTTATTTAATATATTAAAATTACATTATATATGTAACATAAACTTAAAAGCGAGGTAATTGCAATTAATTTATTTAAACATTTTCTTTCAAATTTCTCAGTATAATTTTTTTTTAGAATATTGTTATTCATTTTTACTAAGAAAATTATATTACTATCTAAAATAATAAGAAAAATATTATATTAATTGCAGGATCAAAAACGATTTTTTGATGATCAAACAGAAAATGTTAGTACTTTATTCATTTTTATTTATGTATCTGTATTATCATTTATATAATTTTCATCTGTATTATCGATATATAATTAAGTATAATATTTTAGCCCATTTATAAATTACTATCAAGTACTGCGGAAGGAAAATTGGTATTAAAAGCTTATCATGATAATGGACGTTTATCTAAAAACACACGAAATTTACTAAGTCGATTAATTATTCAACAAGAAAAAAATCGAGCTTTTCAAAATGTGAATATTGGCCGGAATCCAGATCATCTTGATAATTTTATGTAAGATTTATACATATTATCATAATTATATATATATATACATATATGTATATACATAATAATTTTTTCCCCATAAAATTATGTGTTATTTAATTTGTTATTATAATAATATTTAATTTTACATTATCAAACTTTTTCAAATTAAATTTCATTTCTAGAATAAAACGTCGACGATTTGAAGAATTGGCAACCTTAATTACAGAATTATTTAAGAGTGAAAATTTATATACTTATTATTCACCTTATGCGTGTATTAATAAAAAAAGAGTTAATCCTTCCGGGACATTATATGAACATTTCAATTACGTAAAATCAAAATTACGACGATCTGGTATATTAACACCGCTAAACAAAACAACCATTAATCAGCCTTATGAATCTTGTGGTAAATATATAATCGATACTTCAAATTTATTTATTCCTATACTCATTTTTTAGTTTTTAAATATTATAATAAAAGTTATATTATGAGTATATAATTTTTTTCAATTTTAATAGAATCTGTCAATTTAAAATTGGATTGGTTGAAAAATCATTTGGATCCAGAAGAAACTATTGTTGATTTTTGGATGATAACATTTCAAGCACGTCAGGATTTATTTTAAAAAAAATGTGAAATTTATGATTATTATGAGTCTTTCCCATGTTTAAAAATTAGTCTAGGTGCGAAATTGGTAAGAGAGTTTAAAAAAAATTTTTTTAAATTAATTTAATAATAAAAATTAATTTATTAATAATAATAATTAAAAATTTGTTTTATAGTTAAAAAATGATTTTGATCAGTTATATCCTAATAAAAATGATACGTTTTACGATCGTTGGGATGTTATTCGAAATTTCCTAATTGGAACATTGCAAGAATGCAGATCTATCAAAAACATTTCTGATAAAGCATATATCCATCTACTTCCAACTTTACTACAACGTAAGTATAAATTAAAAATAATTACATATTTAAACATTATTCTTAGATGAGTCAATAAATTTGTTTATAATTTTTATATATTTTTATATATTTTATTTTACAGATAATAAAGACACGTTATTATTTTACTTACTGCCTAATTTAATTGAAGGATCACGAAAAAGAAAAAGAAATTCAACAAACAGTCAAGTACATAATTTGAATAAATTGTCCATTCAAGAGCGACGAGATTCTTTTTTATTACATGTCCGGGTAAATTTCTTTATTTATTTCACAAATATAATAAAAAAAATATTTTTTTACTTTCTTTAAGTTAAAATTAATCTTATTATTAAAATATATTTTCAGACAGCATCAGATATAATACCTTGTATACAAAGAAGAAAAGAAGAATTAAGGATCGCAGGGTTAACTTTTCAACCAACACCAATATTTGTTGGAGAGTTAATAACACTACATGCTTCGTATGTTGCCACTAACGATGTACTATATAAAGTTGATTCATCGCTTGAAGCAATAGATTTATGCTTCCGTATTTACATGGCATTAGATTGTGCCTATCCAGAACAAGCTTCATCTTTGTGGATTTTTATACAAAAGTGCTGCTTTGATATTCATCTACAAAGTGATTTTTGCAATCGATCTCTCAACGGTCTAATAGGAGAAGTAGAAGCATTATTTTCAAGTAATAATTAAAATAATTGCTAATAATACTAATTTTATTAATTATTAAGTATACTTCTTAAAATCAGATAAAAAATGTTTATTTGTGTGGAATGTGCTAATTCTTTTTTCTCTTCTAAAGTTTTTTTACGTCATATGTCATTATCACATCAGTCTCTCTCTGTATTTAAATGTGGTGATAGATCGTGTCTACGAACATATTCTTCATTTGAATCTTTTCGAAAACATATAAAATTAAAACATACTATAAATGAAAAAAAAAATTATTTACAACAAAAGTGTCATGAAAATATCAATACTGAAACATGTATATCTATGCCAAATTCATCAAACAGTACCGATTTAACTGATTATTCATTTCAAAATGAGTGTATAATCGATGTATTTTCTGATACAACTAATACTAATTTCAATTTAATTCCTCATACAAGTAATACTAATTCTATAATTAATTTCGATAAAAACTCTAATAGCAATAATGTTGACAGACATATAAATTTTGCTGCAAAATTATATCATTATCTTGATATTCCACGTTCCAGGACTGAAAGTATTATAAATGATACTGGTCAATTATTTAAAGATATTCTTGATGATCTTAAATATGATGTGATAAATTTATTAAATATTTCTGATGAAAAAGATATTTCAAATATTACAGAAATTTTTGAAAAAAGAAATTCTCGATTTGCCGTTATTAATACACAATGGCAATGTTTGAAATTATTTCGACAACTTGGAACTTATATAGCACCTCAAGAATATTTGTTAGGTGAGAGAAATGACTTCGTAAGTAAAAAGGGTATTCAAATTGCAAAATCCATACCAGTGAAACTTCAATTTATACCAATTCGATTTGTTTTTCAACAATTTTTTGAAATACCTGGTGTTCTCGATGAAACTTTAAATTATATCAATACTCTTCAAGAAGATAATAACATCATTACAAATTTTATTCAAGGAAAACTTTATTCTTTGGAAAAATATAAATACTCAATTCGAAGGTAAAACCGTTTTTCCATTGTTTTTGTACTTCGATGACTATGAAACTAATAACCCTCTTGGAAGTCATAAAGGTATTTCTAAATGCGGTGCCGTGTATTTGTGCATACCATGTTTACCACCAAAACTGATATCGAAAATAAATAATATCTTTCTTTTCGTTTTATTTAATTCTTTAGATAGAAAAGTTTTTAGCAATAGCATAACTTTTTCAAAAGTTATTGATGAATTACGTTATTTAGAAAATAATGGAATAATAATATGTCATAATAACGAGAAGAAATGCATTTATTTTAAGTTGTCATTAATTTTAGGTGATAATTTAGGTTTACATTCAATTCTCGGCTTTGTTGAAAGCTTTAATACAATGCGATTTTGTAGATTTTGTCTTATAGACAAGAACAACATACAGAATGTTTTTTACGAAGATAATGCCTTATTAAGAACTGAAACAAGTTATTATACCGATTTGTCAAAAAATGAAAAAGAAACAGGAATATCTGAGTCATGTATATTTCATGGCATAAGCAATTATCATGTTACAAAGAATCTAGTTGTTTGTGTTATGCACGATGTTCTCGAAGGTGTATGTCAATATGACTTGGGCTTGATATTACACCAGTTTATAAAAATTGATAAATATTTTAGCTTAACAGAATTAAATAACCGGTTAAAAGGATTTAATTATGGTCCAAATAAAAATAAGCCACCAGAAATGTTAACAAGCCATATTAAAAATAAACATTTGTGTATGACAGCATCAGAAATGTTATGCTTTGTAAGACATATAAATTTAATTATTAATCATTTAATTCCAACTAAAAATGAATATTGGAATTTATTATTGCAATTACGTGAATTGGTTGAAATATTAATCAGTTCAAAATTTCATGTACATGCAGAACACATTCTTCGAGAAAAAATAGGTGAATACTTAGAATCACTGTTTACTCTATTTCCTGGATGTTTAAAACCTAAACATCATTTATTAATTCATTATCCAAGAATACTTTTGATATCAGGTCTGTTTTGGAATATTTCATCAATGCGATTTGAAAGTAAACACCATGAAAGAAAAATAACTTCACGAGCTTCTATTAATCGCATTAATGTCTGTCACACTATTGCTATTAAAAATCAATTAAGATTAAATTACACATTTTTAACAAAAAACAGTTTGTCATCTTGGACTTTTAATCCGCAGTCTATCAAAATATCTTTAAAAACTTTACCAGACGTATGGTCTTATCGACATTTATTACCACTTGATTTACAAATATGCGACAATACTTCTGTTGTTGATAGTATTAATTTTGAAGGAAAAGATATATATACAGGTTGTTTAATGATGATTCCATCAGAAGATGGACCTTTATTTTATAAGGTAGAATTAAGTATAATCACCAATAATTCATTTGTAATACTTACAAAATTTTTATTGGATGTTTATCTTGACGAGCGTTTACAATTATATGAAATTATTACTGAAAACTATTCATGGAAAATGTTTTATTTTGAAGAATTATATGACATAGTTATAACATATTCTATACGTGTAACAGATGGAAAAGAATACATTATAAAAAATTGGTATTAATTTAAATATAAATAAAATTATCTATTTTATAAATTAAATATTATTAATTAATATTCTGTTAATAATTTATATTCATGTAATTAATTTATGATAATATTATATGATTTTATTCTAAAGATTTTCATGTAATACTATATTATTCCATAAAAAATGTTAGGAAATGTGCAATTTATTAATAATTTCTTAATAATTTTATTAATTTGAATTTATTTAGAAAATTTTAATAGAAATATATAATTTTACAAGAATCATTGTAAAAATTTTGTCTTAGAATACTTTATAATCTGTTTCGCAATTTTTATTAAGTCGTTTATAAAATATTTTTTGTGTGTTTCAAAAATTCTTATTGATATTGAAATTTTATGAAGCACATTGTAAAAATTTAACTTCAAAATATTTTACAATCTGCGTATAATTTTTACTATATCATTTGTAAAATATCTTTTGTGTATTTAAAAAATTTTCTTATCAATGTTGAAATTTTATAAAGCACATTGTAAAAATTTCACTTAAAACATTTTACAATCTGCATTATAATTTTTACTACATCGTTTATAAAAAATCTCTTATATATTTCAAAAAATCCAATCGTTACTGATATATTTCATAAATTGCCAAGTTGTCCCAAGCTTATTACCAAACATGATAAAATTTGTAATGAATTTTGCGGTAAAAAATAACGAAAAATTCTCTCCGTGTAATAGCAACATTTGTCGTCGTCTAAAGCTAAAACGATTTTGTTAATTGTTTTGCATTCGATCCGAATTACAATAAACTTGTTCCTTACAATAATTATAAAATATATTAAAGCATCAACCATGTTAATCTTATTACTTTACGGATAGTTGTATATGTAATTATTCATGCCGTTTAATTAATTTCGTGATTTTTGTTCTTCATAAATAAGGAGTTATAGTTTCCAAGCTAAATATAATTTAAATTTAAGTTAATGTTTTAAATTGATAATGCAGTAAATTTACCAAATATTATAATTACCTAAGGTAATTTTCCATGAAGAACAGAAATCACGAAATTAATTAAACGGCATGAATAATTATATATACAACTATCCGTAAAGTAATAAGATTAACATGGTTGATGCTTTAATATATTTTATAATTAAAGTTATAATTATATTGTTGGTAATTTCATTAATTCTTATATAATTTCTATTAGGGTCAATTTATACTTATCATATCAACATGTGACTATATCTATACCGAATACTAATTATTAGAAGAATTCGTTATCCATTTTAATTCTAATTTGTAACATTGAAAATAATCCGATCGGAGTCGAAACGTTTAACAATTTGTAATTTTTAAAGATCTATTAAAGCGTTTTATTAAATTTTAAATAATTGAATACTGTTCGATAGATTTACTTGGCTCTTTGCCCTTCTTATATTTGTAATTATTGTAAGGAACAAGTTTATTGTAATTCGAATCGAATGCAAAACAATTAACAATCGTTTTAGCTTTAGACAACGACAAATGTTGCTATTAGTTTTTATTATATATTTGAGAATTATTATGTATTTGTAACACCACTGATGATGGCCATATTAAGGGCCGAAACGTTTGGCTAAAGCTGCGTTCGGAAACATCATCCGAGTATCCTCGTGCATCGTCTTATCCTTGTTTAACATGGATGAACAACAAGGATAAGATGATACATGAGAGTACTCGGGTGAGATTTCCGAACACAGCCGAACATGTAATAATTTGAAGATGTAACGAAAGATGTAATTATAAGACATATTCGCTATTACTAACTTGCATGTGGTTATATGCTCTATATTTATTTGTTATATATATATTCAGTATAATATATTCAATATAACAATTTTTCCTTATTATATGCAATAATTAAAACTTGTATTAAATTGCAATTCTTTTTCTATGTAACATTTTGTTATGATTTTTGTGTATTCAAAATAATTTCGTAATTTTGATAATAAAAATTGTATTTCTATACGTATTCATTTAATATTTGTTATAAACAAATTATGGGATGATAATAAACTATAAGAAAAATTGACATAAGTGCTTATTTTGTTATCCCCAATATAGTTGTCTCAAATAATTATTATGAAACAATTATATTTATAAATATGTAAATAACGGACTTTCAATCATAAACAGTACAATAACACAATTTTATTATTGTATTGTTAATTATTACAAAGTTGCTTCAATTATATTGTTATAGTAAAATTACGAAAAAAAAATTGTTAATTAAACTATTTATATGGTTGGACAAACCTTTTCAATTTGTAATATTGGAACCATGTAAGGATAGTAGATGTAATTATACATAAAAGGTCAAATATCGTTATTAATATGAGTATTGTTATACCCGTTCCGTGCCGACGTCCGTTGGATCGTCGTCGTTTCGAATTTGGAAATAAGGAGCGCGTTGTCAAGACGACGCCGTCTTTTAACAATCACAAGTCTGGGACTGACGCTCGTTGCGTTCGGACGTGTCACGTCAGCTCCTGTCATTCTCCGATCGCTCTGTATCGCTTATAATAAAGAGAGTTCTGTTGTTCTTAATTCCGCAATCTTGTATACTCATTTCCGCGTTGCGGGAGCGCGGGCTTGCTCGAGTTCGCGAATTCGGTCGTGCGGGCGTAACAGTATTATTTACTATTAAGTTGTATGGTTCCACTTACTTTTAATTATGGTTGAAATAACTTTTTATACGTACCATGTTGGAGCCTTAAACACATATATGATATTACCATATGTAAATAATAATGATTCCTTTTATTTCCTTATGAGGAGCATAGGACGTCTATAGGCCTCTTCCTCTTTTGTCCGAGACCTATATTCGTTTCTCGAATCAGATTGTTTTTTCGGATTGTGGATGATTGATCCACAGAATCCTACCTCAGTCAGATATTAGAGACAAATATCTACTGATATGTACTCTCTAAATCTGAATCAGTGGAAAAATCACTGATTGAATCAGTGACACCTTGTATTACTAATGAATTAGTGAAATAAAGCTGAATCCGCTGTGCAATTAGCGAGAATAGCAAAGCTCACTGTCTTATCAGCAGTTATATCGTCGTTCATTTATTTATTAGTGGCTTTTCCAAGAAACATGTCCGTGCGTGCCAGAGCCGCCAGAGGCAGCAAATTTCGTCAGACGACCCGTGTTTGCCGTGTTAACTGGTCAAGATCATTTGGGGTGCGTTCCGAGTTACGCATGAAGCGCGTAGACTGCATAGAAAGTCGTTCCGAATTAACTATTGCGCGCTTCGAAAGCGCTTCGAGAGTACTTGAATTCCCCAGATTGTACTAACCGTACTGAATTCTCAGCACTCCACTCAGCGCATTGACTGCTTCTCTTTCGACCTGAGGCAGTTGATGCGTCTGATGCGTTCATGCGGTCTATGCGCATGATTTGTAATTCGGAACGAGCAACGAGTACCGGACAATACAACAATGAACGGACGAATATTTGCGATTTGCGATGGAACAGTGATTACAGCAATTGCATGATTTCCCGGTCTTATTAGAGGATAAAAATAAAGTATTAATTTTATTTTTAAATGAAGAGGATATGGCGAAAGTAAGCCAAGATAAAATTAATGGCATTATTCAACAAAAATTAAAAGGGCGAAGTAAGAGTCAGAAGTAAATTACATTTAAAATAATATTAAAATGTTAACATATTTACAATAGAAATATTACAAAAATTGCTTAACAATTGTTACGCGCAGCATGTTTTTAATTTTAAGTAACGGGCATAATGTTTTTAATTTTAAGCAATTTTTTGTAATATTTCTATTGTAAATATGTTAACATTTTTAAATTATTTTAAATGTAATTTACTTCTGACTTTTACTTCGCCCTTTTAATTTATGTTGAATACTTTCATCAAAATTAATGGCATATTATTTTACCTTGATTTATTTAATGTATAGATTAGACGTTATATTAATTAGGAATTACGCGATCGACG
>NW_017277168.1:0-870 GCF_001594065.2 Cyphomyrmex costatus | reverse complement strand
AATGTTTTCACGAATACGGAAAGTTAATTTGAAAATGAATCCGAAGAAATGTATGTTTTTCGGAAAAGAAGTTAAATACTTGGGGCATGTAGTATCGAGCGCGGGTATTATCACGGATCCGGAAAAAACGTCGGTTGTTAAAGACTGGCCGATTCCTCGAAATAAGAAACATTTGCGAAGTTTCTTAGGTTTATGTTCTTATTACCGAAAGTTCGTGAAAGGTTTTTCTACAATAGCAAAACCGCTTTATTCACTGAAAATCAAACGAAATTTGTTTGGAACGAACATTATCAACATTTTTTTTTGAAAAATTAAAGAAAGCTTTGATTTCTTGTCCGATCCTCTCGTTTCCGATCGAAGAAGGGGAGTACATTCTCGATACCGATGCGTCGGGTTGTGGAATTGGGGCGGTTTTATCGCAAAAACAAGGGGACGCTGAAAAAGTTATCGCTTATTTCAGCCGGGTACTTAATAAAGCAGAAAAAAATTATTGTGTGACGCGCCGTGAGTTATTGTCAATTGTCGATTCGATAAAATTCTTTCATCATTATTTGTATGGAAAAAAGTTTTTAGTTCGAACGGATCACGTTTCTCTTAAGTGGTTGATGTCTTTCAACAATTTGGAAGGACAGTCGGCCCGCTGGATCGAAAGACTTCAAGAGTATGATTTTGAGGTACTCTATCGGAAAAGCTTATCACATGGAAATGCTGATGGTCTATCCAGACGTCCGTGTGAAGATTCCGATTGCCGTTATTGTGAAAAAGTGGAAACGAAGGAAGTTTCGAAACGAGAAAACGTTATTGCTTGAATATCTTTATTTGAAGAAAATTTAGAGGATTGGCAAAAAGAACAATTAGAAGATTCCTGTA
>NW_017277167.1:18384-19360 GCF_001594065.2 Cyphomyrmex costatus | reverse complement strand
ATAATCATTCACAATATCAATCATCTTAATCTTAACAAAACTAACATAGACAAAAAGATTTCCAAATTATATAAAAACACACAACTTTTCATTAAAACACATAACAATATTATTTATACTCATGCTGACAAAGATAATAGCACAGTTGCCATGAATAAATATGATTATATAACAAAAATGGAGAATATTCTCAAAGATCAGGATACTTATCTTTTACTAGCATATAATCCGGTGAACAAAATTATCTCCAATCTTAAATCTTTATTAAAAAAATGGAAATCAAAAAAGTTCATTAACGATATTATTTATAAAAGAATTAACGCATCTAATCCAATTCTACCTCGTGCTTACGGCATTCCTAAAATACACAAAGTCAATCATTCTTTACGCATTATTATATCTTCCACTGGCAGTCCACTTCATAATTTGTCCTCCTATTTACATAATATTCTTTATAATAGTCTACCAAAAAATCAATACTCAGCTATTAACAGTTTCCACATAACCAAAAATATCAATAAATTAAAAATACAACATAATGATCATTTATTCTCATTAGATGTCATATCTTTATATACCAACACTCCGACAGTACTTATTATAAGTGGCATTAATAATAGATGGAATTACATTCAAAATAAAACTATTTTACCTAAAAATGAATTTATAGCAGCACTCAAATTTGTAACTACCTAACTCTCGAATTGCGCGGCGTTAGCTCATCGGAATATTCGGCCAAGGATTCGAAAGAGGTTCGAGCGGTGGGAGAATGCAAGGCGAGTAAAGTCTCAGACAGGTGTTCGATAACAAAAACAATCAACTTTATTAATTTCGCCGAAACAGCGTATATTCTGTCGGAAGAGCAAAAAAAACGGCTTTGCGCCGAGACGGTCGCCGTGTATATGTGTGAATGTGTATGTGTGTGCGTATTCGCGTGTGTCGGTGTATGCGAAGCACAAGCGGCGCTGTGTGTGTG
>NW_017277167.1:7148-9938 GCF_001594065.2 Cyphomyrmex costatus | reverse complement strand
TTATGTCGATAACTCGCATCTCTCGAAGTTTATTGTTGCCGCTTTTCCGCGTTGCTGATTGGTTCCCTCTCGTCGCTTACTTCGTGAGCAGTTGTCATCGTGGAGATTAAGACTGAGGTTAAAGTGTGCAAAAGATTTCACAATCCTCTCACAATCAGATAAGTTTCATTTCTTTTAATTATCATAATTATATTCATTTTGATTTTTTGTGTGGTATTTTTTTTTATTTTTAGGAAATGAAAGATGAAGAAGAAGCATGAGTGTAAATAAAAGAGAAAATAATCAAAAGATTAATCAAGATTAAAAAAGCTCAAGATTTAAAAGCTCAATGTTTCAAATAATTATGGATATCTATTATGGATATCTATATAATACGAAATTATACTATATATTTATATATAATAGTATATGCAAACTACGCTCCGAATTTAATTTCCAAGTCTTAACTCAAACTCGGATATCTCGTTTTCTAAATTATAAGAAGTTTCAACAAACAAATAAATATTTAAAACTACCATAAATTATATATTTATTTGGAATTTAAATCTAAAGAAAATTAAGGAATTATTAAAAAATATCACGATTTATGCAAATCTATTGTAATTCTTACTTTTGTTCTGACGTGATGCTCGCATACTTATAGACGCTCTGCAGACATGATATTTGCATATTATAATAATAAATATACAATATTTGCGCGCATATATTATTATTACATGACTCTTATATGCAATGTATACATTGAGAGAAAAAAATGGTTGCATTTACTAAAATTAAATTTATAATTATTTTTTGGGATTACTATATTTGTAATTGTTTTAACTATGTAAATATATACAGTTAATTGTACCAGTTAATAATAGCCACTATGCTTTAAAATTTTTAGTCTTTTTGTTAATATATTTTTTTAGTTATCTATTATTATACCATATAAATAGTAAGTATAAATTTAGGAAAATAGATCGATATATTCGTTAGAATTGTGATTGCATTTATTGAATAAAAAAAAAAAATGTTAATTTAAAATGTTAATTTTATTTATTATTCATACTTTATTTTTATTTTTTTATTATTATTATTATTAATTTTATTATTATTAAAAGTAATTACACATTATTTCACATCAACAATTATTTCATTAACAATAATTTCATATTTAACATTTCACATTAATTTCATATTTAACATTTTATATTAACAATAATTAAACGAAACTTCTAAACTAAACTTCTAACTAAACTTCTTAACTTGAAATTCTTTTTTTATCTTGATTCTGTAAAAAAGTAATTTATGTCTTATATCTTATTTATGTTTTATATCTTCTTCAGCGTGAAGAACTACATACTTGCGTATGTTAATAAAATGAATTAATTTACTTGTGATATATCTTCATTTTCTTCATTTTTTCTTTTATTAGGAGTTTTAACTCCTTTTAATAATGCAGGTATAGACATATGTCCTTCAATTTTCTTGATATCGTTTGTCGAATTTATTATTAAGTATATTGGATCTATTAAAATAAATCAGAAAAAAATACATTATAAATATAAGATAAGATATTATATAAGATTTTTAGTATGTTATGTTATAGTTATATATACTTATATATTTATTTATAGTTTTGTGTATTTTATATTATAGTGATTTATTTTATATTATATATACCTGTATTACTTTTTATTCCACTTATTTCTACTTTATCGCCTTTATTGATATCCATCTCATAATAATTGTCTTCGTCAAAAGTAATTACGTGGATTTCTAATTTATATGTTCCGTCTGTAATGGATCCGCATCCAATTTTTTTATTTAATTTATTATTGTGGATACTGCTTATGTTAGTTTTTATATATCCTTCTGTCACTATAAAAAATGTATTTTAATAATAAATGGTTTATTAAGGTTGATATTGGGTGTTTCAGATCTGTGCCAGTCTTTTATCTTCATAGAATAAGGTTTAATCGTAAAAGTATTCTGAGAAAAATTGTAAGGTTTTTAAAAAGATTTATTTACTAATTGACCACTTGACCTTGAAAAAAAAATATAAAAAAATATCATAAAAAATATTCTATCATTGAATTCTTTTCGAGTTATAATGCTTGAAAGTTATAGTACCACTGGCGTTAACATTATCCAACTTGTCCGACCGATGGCTAAAACCTCTTTAATGTTTAAATCATGATGTGGACATATGTAAATGGAAATTTCATTGGAAATTGTTCCTCTCATTTTGATTCTTATGATAAAAATTCATTTTTGGTTTCCAATGATCTTGATTTTGCTAAATGTTATTTAGATCATGATCCTGAACAACATTAAAGAGGTTTTAGTCGTCGGTTGGACACCTTGGATAATGTTAATGACATTAGCTGTTAGATTTTTGAATAAAAAATAAGTTGTTCCATTTTTTAAAATTGATGTGTCCTTGGCTTGACTTCGGTGACGTCATATAAGATCAAACTGATAAAATCAGTAAATAGATCTTTTTAAACCCTATAATTTTTGTCTTTTAAGATTGGGTCTTACCCTGCGAAGATAAAAGAATGATACGAGTTGTCTTAAAATTCAATAACATATATAAGAGTTTAATATTATAAACAACAACAAAAAAAGGATGTCAATGACGGTCAAAGCTGGATCACAATGCTTATTATAATTATGTGTGAACGCATATATATTTACTACCACAGTAATATCACGAATTCAATTGATTAATAATTTTTGATGCATCATGGATCTTAATAGTATTTTTAATGACATATTATAAAATCTGAAAATGAGAGACCTCTG
>NW_017277167.1:0-1176 GCF_001594065.2 Cyphomyrmex costatus | reverse complement strand
TATGGGCATTTGAATTTTAAATGGCTAAGCGCAGACTCTACGCGTTTTCTGCTGCCAATCTGTGCAATTTGCCAATTTGCTCGCAATTTGCTCTCAGGCAGACTTTGATAAATAAATCTGGAGATTTACCTTTAAATATCCTTTCTAAAAGAGTAAAGGATGTAATATATATGTTACTTACATAATTTGTTTGTATAAATTTTTCTATATTATCAATGTTTTCGTTCCAAGCCACGACTTGGATACGTTTTCCGTTTCCATTATTTAAATAAAATTTAAAAAATTTATATTGGCGGTTACTGCCTACATATTTTGATGCTTCGATCCCGTCCACGTATCCAACAATTTCTCTATATAATAAATAATGTGTATTTATATTATATTTATTATATTTATATTATATTTATTTATATTTTTAAATTTATATTTTAATTTTTTTTATTATAGAGTAACCTCTGAATTAACAGATCACTAGATCTCAAATAAGTACAACAAGAAGAAGAAGAAGAAGAATTATCAATATTATTATTAATTATTATTATTATTATATTATTATAATGAAAGAAAACTTGCCTATAACGGTCGAGCACGGATATTAATTAGATGTTAATTAGATGTTTTTATTAGATGTTTGGGGCATCAAATTATTAAATTAGATTTCTTTTGGAGGACGCGACGAAGTTGTGCCGACACTCAAAAGTACGGTTACAATACATAATATATAAAATTCATTTACTACATACATAATATATAAAATTCACATGTAATTTAGCAACTAAGATCCGTGCTCGACCGTTTTATAGGTAAGTTTTCTTTCATTATTATGTGTTTATCATTTACGATGTTATAAATTTAAGTATTTATTATTTTTTTATTATTAAATATATTATATTATCAATATTATTATTATATGGATATGTGTATTGGTACTCACACTGTTGAATCGTACATCTGTATGGCATTTATTTCCTCGTTTTTGGTTATTAATTCCATTGGGTTTACATTTTTCAATTCTTCTATTTGCCTTTCTGTAATCATGGTTCTTTTATAGATATAAACAACGCTTTCTTTTTTATAATTTTCTTTTTTTAATTCTCTTTTCGTTTTCTTTTGAAAATTGAAATAAATGAAATTTATTAAATTTATTAAATGAAATTTTTAATATTAACTTCACAC
>NW_017277166.1:0-833 GCF_001594065.2 Cyphomyrmex costatus | reverse complement strand
TATCATTTTTATTTTCATAATTCTCAATAGTAGATATATTGCAATTGTCAGCTTTTTTTTCTTTTTTGCTTATTATTTTCTTGGATGTAAGTATAACGCTGTTACACTGTTATTATTACTTTTTATAACTATTATAATGTATTTAATAACGTTGCAATTTTTTATGACTAATAATAATTAACTAAATGCTAAGGTTGAAAAAGTCATTTTCGAAAAGTAATTCGTTACCATTACATATATATTTACAGAAAAAAATTATTCGTTATTTAATATCAGCTCGTTATTTTTACAGTTACTTTTAACGATCTTTACGAGTCACTTTCTTTTTTTAAGTAAGCGACTTTTCCAACCTTACGGTGTCATCGTTTTACTATTATATAAGAAATTCACAAAACATCATTGCCAAATCATATTATTATAACAAAGTAGGGTGCCGTCACATACAGCCCGCAATCCGTAATCCGCACCGGATGTCCGCAAAGGTTACTAAGGATTGCGTCCGTAACGTTACGTGTATTTTATCTCCTTATGTCCCATGGAACCGTAATTCCGTAAAAGTTACCAGTTTTTACTAGTAATGCTTCACATTATTTTTTTATTTAACAAGCTATATTGATTATTTTTAATTTATTTCATAAGAAAACTGCAGAATATGGCCGGTATTCATAGTCAGTTCTTATATTCAAGACCGTCTTAAGTTCAGTCTTGAGGAGTTACGAACCAATCAGAGGGCCGCTTTAGCATCTTAAGACATTGGGCGAGTTCAAGATGGCAAAGCGGCTAGGTATGCTTGCCGAGCGATTGAATATAATTGGTTATTACTTATAGATCCA
>NW_017277165.1:0-413 GCF_001594065.2 Cyphomyrmex costatus | reverse complement strand
GAGAGAGAGAGAGAGAGAGAGAGAGAGAGAGAGAGAGAGAGAGAGCGCGCAAGTTGATACAAGTTCAAATGTGTATACCCACGCATTATTTTGTACGACTATCTGCTGATTTCTCCTACGATGAAACAGATCCGTTTTAAGTAATCCAGTGACAATCCTTTCCTCTTTACTTCTTATATTGAATCACGTCTCTACACACTCACGCACTCTGTTCACTTACTTGACTGAGAAAACATAAAATTTATTACCGAATTGATCAATTAATCACTATGAAAAACTCTGATTACTGTATCACTACTAATTACTCGACGCGTGAAAATTAATCGAAGAAAGAAGCACATGTTTACGTTACAACACATGTTAGATCTAACACTTCAACCAATCACATCCGACAGTGTTACCACAGCAGTAAC
>NW_017277164.1:0-267 GCF_001594065.2 Cyphomyrmex costatus | reverse complement strand
TTTATTTTTAATTATAAGATTAAAATCGCGCGCGCGTCATATGTGATACACCATGCAACACTGATCTGCTGGTTAGATATAGATAGAGTTAGATGATAGATAGAGTGAGATAACACATAAAGTCAAAGGCCCTCTATTATCGAAAAAACGAGACGTACATTTCTCTCTGGTCGACGACGTTAATAATAAGACGTATCTTAAAAATGAAACGTGAAAATTTACAGATCCGGACTTTGCGTCGCGATATCTCCGCTCGTAGGGCACGTA
>NW_017277163.1:0-314 GCF_001594065.2 Cyphomyrmex costatus | reverse complement strand
AATAACGAAGCTGTTGTAAACAACATGCGTCAGGCTATGTTAACTCAGATTGATGAAAATGATAATAGTGGTTATTACGATCAATATACAATTTATCCTTTGTATGAAAAAAAAATCACATAAAAGTGCTACTGACTTATACCAAATGTTAAAAATTGTAGAGTCGCCTTTAGACAATCGTGAAAAAAATTTAGATCTGTTGTGTTTTCCAGATCTGTATCCTTATGGTATTAATGAACAACATGAAACTGGGCCAGTTAAACTTCACGAGCATGAATTTATTAAATGTCGTTTGAAATCTAAACATCCGCAAT
>NW_017277162.1:0-1002 GCF_001594065.2 Cyphomyrmex costatus | reverse complement strand
GAATTCGCTGAAGGAGCTGAAGGCCATATCTCAATCAGTCTACAAACGATGTATGGAGGATTGACTCAAACTATGGTATAGTTGTATTGCAACCCGTGTGACGCTGGCCCTTTTGGCTCAAACTGTGGTATAGTTGTATTGCAACCCGTGTGACGCTGGCCCCCCAATATTAAAAACTCGATTTTTTTTCTTCATGCATTCGTTTGCTCATCGTTTGCTCACGAATGTTCAGTTGGAATTTTCGTTTGCTCACCCTTAGTATAAAAGATATACGAAAATTATATTTTGGGGGACCAACTTCACACTAGCCCCCCAATATTAAAAAATCATTATTGTTTTATTCGTTTTAGTTCGCATCTTCGATTCAATATAATCAGTTCAAAAACCATCTCTCTCTAGCCAAATTTAATATAAGCCTTTTCTCTTAAATGTATCTTATCTGAATGGAGTAGGTTCAGCATGGATAGATCGTTCTCGCACGTTGTTCAATAATGAACCAGATTGTGATCGCGAAGAGCAAAACGCTCATTATAATATGCCCTTGACCGGCAGCCACTTGTGCACTTTCAATCGCTTTGAAATTGACACTCGCAAGGCGAATAATGTTTATTCAGTTTATTGTTAGATACATAAGAATAATTGTTCTACTTTGATAGAAAAAATTGATTTATCAATTGTTAAAAGACTCGGTAATTAAACAAGAAATAAACAGAAACATCTGTGACAGATTATTTGTCCCTATTTCCAAGGTGACCTACTTTCATAATTCCGTGAAGTTGGCGCCCGACTTTAATAAAAACAGATTTTTTTGGACGTTTTTTATATGATTTTTCCTGCAGATAATTGTAGTAATCATTATTTCGTTTGTAGTTTGAAAATAAGGAAGATATCAAATTTTTTAAAAATCGATAGAAATTTTTTGTAAATAGACTAAAACGGCACCACATTTATATATGAAATCGTTTGTAGTTGTTTATAGTACCAACATTTTCGTTTGTAGTT
>NW_017277161.1:0-300 GCF_001594065.2 Cyphomyrmex costatus | reverse complement strand
ACAAAATGAATGAACAGATTAATTAAAGTATTGTCCATCGTTGGGTACTACTTTTTCCCATCTGTCAGGCAATTTTCGAATTCCATCTCGAAAAAATAACTCGTCTTTGGAGCCGATTAAATTTTGGAGCCAATTTTCGATTTCTGCAAAAGAAGTGAACCGGTGACTTGCCAAATCCGCGCGCGGTGAGGTGAGGGTAATAGCGGAGGCGATTCAAAAATCAGCCAAAAGTTGCAAACACTTTATGTATATTCACTTTGTACTGGCACCTTTAATTAATAAACATATCAGTTACTTTTC
>NW_017277160.1:0-933 GCF_001594065.2 Cyphomyrmex costatus | reverse complement strand
ACTATGTGTTTTCTTTACACCATTTGATTTATCTCATTATTCTGTTCACAAAAGTATTAAGGGGTTATATACATTTAGAGAGCTAGAAAAAGCGATTTTTTAAGGATTTTTTTTTAAACAAAATGAAACTATATACATATGTTTCAGTTTGTACATCCAATAAAGTTATATTTAAAGTATATTTCAAAATTTTTTTGTACAAAAATATTCAATAATTTAGAATCTGCGCCGGTCTACAGAGACGTATTTAAAAAAAAAAATTATTTTGCGGTGAGCAACATATCTCGGCAGGAACTCATCTGAAATCAAAAATCCAAAAAAATTTTATTGGTATATTGTATAAGCTAGTAATTAATCGTTCGGTTTTTGAAAATATTGATTAGAAACAAAATGGCGGCTCATTAAAGAAAAGTTTTCGATTTTACCTTAAAAATTGTCCTTTTTTCATTAATAAAAAAAAACTACGCATTTAAAATATAAACCCTTCGATTAATTACGAGATATTCATGTCCAAAGTAAATAAAAAAAAAATTAAAGGATTGATTCATTGGTTTTTGAGATATCTTGCTCACCGACTTTAAAAATGTAGTTTTGAGAAAAACGAGTTTAAAGTTTAAAACCAGAGAAAATGTATTTTAAAAAATTTGGGTTTTACTTACATAGTGTCATCTATTCCAGGTCCATATAACAGCTCTTCTGCAGCAGTAGCAGCTTCCAAAGTTTTAATATATCTTTGTTTGCGAGCCGTTTGTACTCACTTCCGTGTCGCGCGCGAATTACTAAGTAGGAGTTGTGTGTTGGCGATCGTCATAAAATTAGTTGCAAAATCACATGCAACTAATTTCATGACGATCGTCAACACACAACTTATACTTAGCAATTCTTCGCGTGCGACATGGAAGTGAGCACAAACCACGAACGTTCAAACCCTAG
>NW_017277159.1:0-320 GCF_001594065.2 Cyphomyrmex costatus | reverse complement strand
GGTAGAACATTTGCGTTGACTCCGACAGCGTATAAATTTCTGGAGATTGGGATTGCCGTGGGAGCAATGTCTCACGTGGAAATTGCGATTAGTGACATCCGAGGCAACCGCATCATCCTACCGTACGCCACGTGGACAGCGTTCGTCGAAAAACGGGCGGATATAGAAAGATTGGTGCAATCGACTACACCATCATCATCGTTGATGATTCAAGACCTTGTAATGGAACTTTTCAAAATACGCGATGCACACACTGCGAAATTATCTTTATGTGACAAGTGCATGTATATGAAACCGTCGACTGTACTATTCATGCTCGA
>NW_017277158.1:47411-57511 GCF_001594065.2 Cyphomyrmex costatus | reverse complement strand
TACTGTAAAAAAAATATTAGAAATCCAAAATAATTTATTTTCCATATTAAAAAGTAACTTTTTTAAACCCCTGCATTTTTGCCATTTATCTCATAGGGGGGGGGGATAATATGGCCACTCATATATAATTCATAAGAAAGTCACAAATAATATATAAATAAGATGTAAAATGACGACGTAACTTGCATTGTTTATTAATATATGACAATTTTTATTGTTCAGAATGAAAATTGGAATACAAATAGGACTTAATACAATTTTTTTAAATAGCTTCAAATCTTTGAAAATAATCTTTAAACGTTTAAGATTTATCAACATTTATGCATTAATGCAAAATATAATTGTTAGAATTAACAAAAATTTCTTAAATAGAGCGTCTGTGCTGCGGCACAGCATTCCGCTCGCTAAAAATGCCGTATATCCCAAATATAGTCCACATGGAAGGATAGTGAATATCCATTGGATAACCACGAGAACTTAAATTAATATCCATTGTATCCTCAATGTATCTTCGAATTGATTCCAACATAGATCCATTTTATATTCATAGAATATACGTACGTACATCCTATGTATGTCATATGGATATTTGTAATGTATTAAGAAATATCCATTGTAATATCCATATGACATACATAGGATGTGCGGATGTACATTCTATGGACATGAAATGTATCTATGCTGGAATCAATTCGAGCATACACTGGAGATACAATGGATATTAATTTAAGTTGTCGTGGATATCCAATGGATATTCAATATCCATGCATGTATATACATTAAATATGCAATATACATTTGTGTGCTATTTGGGTAGATGGGATATATATGACAACTAATTAAACAAACAATACACGAGCAAAGCACTTGTATTTTGCTATACAATATGCTTTACTATTCCTCTACACATCCCTACTTAAAATTTTCTATGGAAAACTATTAAGAAAATTCTATAGTTTTTAATGAGCGTTTTGGATCGGTAAATCTCAATCCGCAATAGTTTTCTATTATTATACTCATAGAATCTTATTGATTATTGTAGAGCTTCTATAGTCGCTCTCATGCGCTACTATAGAAACTATTAAAAACTATAAATACCTATACAAACTCTATATGTTCCTATAGTTTTTTATAGAAAATTTTAAGCAGGGATATGTATTGCAAAATAACCACTAACAAGTAAACCTACCCAAGTGCTACTCCGGGATTGACTTCTACCTATGCAGATTTTGTCAAGAATCGAAAAATATTTGATACGTATTTTTTTATTTCGGCAGACATGATGTTTTAAGGGCTGAAAATGGGGGTTGAAATATTAAATTTTTTAATAAACGGTTGTATTTGCGAATAATGCTCTTAGCTGTAATTTCATATATTTATGTATTTTGATGTGCTTATTACGAATATGATAAAAAAAAATTATCTCCAAGGTCATTTTCAAGGTCAAAACTAAAAAAAAACCTAAAAAATCGCGTTTTTTCGTATCTTTTTAGTCATATATTCTTTTATTTCGAAAAATATAACTTTCTTTAATAAGTGTAAATACATATTTGATGGATTGAGAATTGGACTAATTTATAAAACATATCACGCATTAGGTTGTCTCGCTCTCTGCCGAACCCAGGAATAACCAACGTGGAGGTGGCGAGTGTAATTCCCTTTTTTTGTTTTTTTTTGCCCATTTTTAATTTTTTTTTATTTTCTTGTTTTATTTTTTTTTATAGTTTAACTTCTTTTTGTCAATTTTTTTCTGTTTTTTTTTTAAGATTTCTCTTTTCGATTTTATTATTGTTACCGTGTATTATAACTGGTGATTTGTGCAATAGTGAGGAGAACTTTCATATTTAGAATCGAAAAAATGTGTAAAACACATAAACTTTTTACACCAGGCACATTTGAAAAAAGTTTATGTGGTTTACACATTTTTTCGATCCTAAATACGAAAGTTCTCCTCACTATTGCACAAATCACCAGTTATAATACACGGTAACAATAATAAAATCGAAAAGAGAAATCTTAAAAAAAAAAACAGAAAAAAATTGAGAAAAAGAAGTTAAACTATAAAAAAAATAAAACAAGAAAATAAAAAAAATTAAAAATGGGCAAAAAAACAAAAAAAAGGGAATATACACTCGCCACCTCCACGTTGGTTATTCCTGGGTTCGGCAGAGAGCGAGATAACCTAATGCGTGATATGTTTTATAAATTAGTCCAATTCTCAATCCATCAAATATGTATTTACTTATTAAAGAAAGTTATATTTTTCGAAATAAAAGAATATATGACTAAAAAGATACGAAAAAACGCGATTTTTTAGGTTTTTTTTTAGTTTTGACCTTGAAAATGACCTTGGTAATATTCTTCATAAATTCTTATTTTTCTCTGTTTTAAAATTTATTTCTTTCTTTAATATTTAATTTAAGATTTTAATATGTCTTTCAACATATTATTAAGATCTTGTTAGATGCTATAAGCATCAAAAATTTGTGATATTACTACGGTAGTTAATTAGATTTGCGTTTTAAGTTCGACGGATGTTCGGCGCGCAATGGGGGGGGAACTACTTACGTGGTATATAATATTCACACTCTAACATATCTTATATATGATCGCACCAATAACCGCTGAATAGCTCTTGTTACGTCCAGATGATTCTCACGATTCTTTCTTCCGGAAAGGTCTACAAGTGACAAGATAGCGAGACAATAAATAAATAACCGATAGTCCGGCTGTCGGCTTACCAAAAACTTAAACAAAAGTACTCGCTATCCCGCCATAAAATTTATCTCAAGACAATTTATTTACGAGCGTACGTGCACGAATTGTGGGAACACGAATTATCTCCTCGAAGTCTCAGCTAGGAAAAGTAATAAATATACATTCTACTGTCACCGAAAACAGTAAGGCCATTCACTCTACTATCAGCCAAACTGCGGATGATTCTCACAAGTTGCGCTCGTAAAAATTAAAATCTGTCATACAGCGAGCCTTGCGAGGAAGGGTGCACGTGCATCTACTCGATGCGGCCCCTCACGTACTTTAAACAAGATAAGGCCAATAAACTTAAGATAGCGGTGACATCGGTCAAACTCCTTCCCGCCCACAAGACGCATCTTAACTCCCAACCAATCCTAGGGCTAGAAAATTTAGCCCTTTGTTTTACCGATAAATTCCTCCTCCCATCAGAGCCCGACAAAATCAGGGGGAATCAGTATAAAAACCCCGATTTTTGGGAGCTCGCGGCAGTTCATCGCAGTTTTCCGAGGCGTCAAGGGCAATTGTCCGTGTCGTAAGACCGAGTCGATTGTCTGAGACGCATCTTGGAGCGAGTCAAGTTGTCCGTGTGTCAGTTTGTCGGACGGTCTCTTGGACGTTCCTCAATTTTGTCCGAACGGTGCAGTGACGGGGTGGTTGCGCAGTTCACTACCGGAGCTGTCTATTGGATCGGCTGCTCGCGAGGCCCAGCAAACATCTCGACAGTCAAGTCGATCAACCCACGCTAACTACAACAGTGAGACTGGACCATCGCCATTGACAGTAAGCCTGCACTTATATTATACAAATCGAGTAAATTTACTATCAAACTCGATTTTCATTTATTAGTGGAACATACCACCGCAGACGGGGCAACCCCTCGCTGTTCCACTGGGACTGAGCACCCGACTCGCCGCACTGCCCAGATACCCCCTCTTACTGTCCAAGACCGGGGAACTGAAAATCAGACTCAGCCAGAAATTCCTCCACCCCTCGACGTTTCTTACTCCCCCGTTTCAAGTCCTTTATCCCTCTTAAATGATCTCCTAGATCTTCTTCCTTCTCCTCCTCCTTTCCTCGCAGATTCATTCCAGGAAGATCCTCCACTTCCTTCATATCCTTCTTCTGATGAAGAACCACTAGACCTTACAGTTCCAAGATCCTCCTCTATTCTTCCTGAATCCCCTCCGTGCTTGATCCGAAACCCGAATGACATACAAGGTTACCTTGTCGCTGTAACCCAAACCTGTCCTGACTGTAGAGTCGTGGTCTACATCCCGGGTATCAACCATCCCTTTTCCACTCCGATCGCCACTCTCCTAGCAATACGTCCTTCCTCCTTGGGACCTCCCCCACCAACTCTTCACAATCTCTAACCGATTCACCACACACTTACACGCATATGTACTCTATATATTAATTTAGAAGTTACAATAAATTAAATATGTTAATTATATCATTAATCTATAACCTATATGTAATTATTTTATTTCATATAATAAATAATATTTCGATGTTCTTATTATATTAAAGATTACGATTGTGATTTTGATTTAAAAGCAACCTTCCCCGCATTCCAACCGTCATCCCCGAGATCGCACTCGGTCCATATCCCTGGCTATAAGGATTGAGTTCCTTGGCCTAAATTTAAAGGACCAACGGGCGTACGGTTCGGGATAAGAGTCATAGTGTGCCGTATACAAGTACTATAGTATGGCACACTGACCTAATTCCGTACCCTTTCTAGTGCGTCCGACTGTCTCTCGTAACCCTCCGCAGGGCGAGACGATCGGGAGACACATCTGGTGTCAGTTACGTTCTTCCGAGGCCTCCTCCTTAACCCAGAACTTCCCACGTAATAAAAATCCTGAGGCTTGGACGTAACACTCTCATTAGCCTGATTATTCTTGTTATTTGAAAATATATAAATATATGAAATTACAGCTAAGAGCATTATTTGCAAATACAACCGTTTATTAAAAAATTTAATATTTCAACCCCCATTTTCAGCCCTTAAAACATCATGTCTGCCGAAATAAAAAAATACGTATCAAATATTTTTCGATTCTTGACAAAATCTGCATAGGTAGAAGTCAATCCCGGAGTGGCACTTGGGTAGGTTTACTTGTAAGTCTTTTACACGCTCTATAATAACCATTTTATGTAGATTATAAATTATGATGGCACTACTTATTACAGTAAAAAATCGATTTAACTCGCAATAATTTCATTAATATTAACAGTAAAAAACTGAAATCATAACATAATACTAATATACCATAAAGGCATGTAACAAAGTAATTGACGGAAAATTATCCCCACTCCTTCTATTTTTTCTGACTTCTGCGGCGTATTTCCTGACGCGGCGTATATACCGGGTTTACCCTACTGTGTGAAATGGTATTTGTTAAAAAGAGGAATATGAATTAAATATGTAAATTTTGACATAGAATTTCGTGATACATTTGATCATGACCTCATCCAACTATGCAACATGTGAACTTTGTTTTAACTTTTTACGATTGATGGGAAGTCGGTGTCTTGAAGTGTATAATAAACTTTTCCAAATACTGTTTCTTTTCCAATAGTAAGTTAACATTATTTGTCATCATTTTAATATTAAAATGATTTTAAAGACATTATTATGATGACGACGATAAATAACATGAATTTGCTATCTGAGTTCTTTGTAAATGTCAACTTTTTAAATTTGGATCTCTCTTTCTAACTGTATATAAATTTTTTATTACTTGTATTTTAACTCCTACGACTTCATCTTCTGACATTTGTACTTTTCTTATTTTATTTCCATTTACTTTTCAAAAATATTATTTGATGTATTTGATTATTACATCAGCATAAATAATATTATATCGTAAATATTATGTAAATTAAAAGGAGTAGAGTTTTATCAGGAAGGTTTTATTATTTCATAATAACCCCTCTATTGTAACGCTCATATAATTATGTGTTAAAACTGAGTTAGTAATGGTTTGTTATGTCCGGATTTAGCAAGGAAATGCAAACGAAATTATATTGATTAGATTAAAGAGGCTAGAAGGAGAATAAAAAGAGAAGCTCTCCGTTTAATCATTTTTATTATTAATTTGCATATAAATATATTTATTTTTATCTTCATTATTATAAGATCTGTATTATTGAGGCACTGTGGATTTCCTTCGTTAAGTTGAGTACGGGTAATGGTAATTATAAAGTACTGAGTTGTTCTCTGGTACAGGTGAAATCTAATCTTAATTGAACAACAGATTAAACTCGCCTGCCGTACACAATCGCGGATGACTAACTCAAAACGACTTCACGACCAACTGGCCTGTATTGTCCCTGTGAAAGATACGTTCCTACGTATCTCAGGAAAATGCCTGAATTATCACGTGATTCTACCATCAAACTGAATGTCAAGTTATTGTGATTTCAAACCCCCCCGAAGTACCTGTTACGGGCGAGCGAAGGGTCTCGAGTTCGCTCATCTCGTTTGTCATGGGAATATCCTGTTCTTTTGCAGGGCATTCAAAGCAGGAGAGGGAGAGTAAGTAACGGAGTGAATGGTAAAATACGGATGATGCTAAAATACGGGCAAGGCACTATTGACTGGAAGAGCACAAAGAAAAGCGAAAGAGTGCGCGAACCCACGCGCTCAACGATCTGGAAAGATAACAATAGATGCGCAAAATCAAACACATAAGGTAAAGGTACCAATAACTGACCGGTTAAGTATAGGTATCAAAAAAATCTTATTGAAATTTAATTCATAAAATCAATTCTATAATGAAAAACTTTTACTATATCGAAAGATACTTCTGTTTTCTATCAAACAAGATAGTACAAAAAAACAATATTTTTTGGGATATTAAATTAATTATGAGCAGAAATAATAATAGATCAGATGTTCCAATACATGACCGGTCCCAAAACGACTGTCTACCAGCGTCTAATTTTTGAAGTCCTAGTAATTGACCATATCTTTTATAATGTATTAAAAATAAATATCTGAATAAAAATAATTGTAATGAAAGAAATTTTATGTTGTAAAGCAGAAGTTAGAAATACAAATTAATAAGAAATATTAAAAAGTTAATAGATATGAAAGTATTGAATAAAGTTGCTTAAGAGATTAGAAAATAGTCTTTTAGAAAAGTTTTTATATAATAAATGGACTTTTATCCGATCTAAAAATGTTTTGTAATCAAAAAAATTATTTTTTCGATTTTACAATCTAATAAATTATTTTTATTAAGACATTTATTATAATAATATATAATGTAATTAATAATATTATATATTTTCAAATAATTATATTATTGTTCAAGTGGTTGTAGTATGTGTGTTGCATTAGAATATAAAGCGATGAACTCTATCTGGTTTGGTTTATAAAATTGTTACAAAGCCTAGGTCAAATGTGATGCGTGACCATCAACGTATAAAACTATTGGAAATTGAACATTATTCTTTACAAGCCATGGATAACATTTTGTACTTATGATATATGTATAATTATAAAAGCTACCTGCTGTCATCCATCCTTTTTCAGTATTTCCAGCAATCCATCCTGAAGGTAGACTATTTGTAATAATCGATTGTATTCTTTTATATCAGAAAAGAATCATGGATGGTAACATATAGTGCCTTCAGCATTTATTGTAAATAACACAGTTAAACTTTCTTTCTCATCACCGTGTACAAACTTTATAAACAGATTGCGATCCAATACATTGTCGGCCTTTGAAATTAAGAAAAAAGCACTTTCGTCTAAGTTAAACACTCTTGACGGATGGATATCTAGGAGATTTAATTTTTGTAAACAATTTTTTACTTCATCAAACCAATTTCTTAGAACACTTTCTGTTGCTGATGCTTGATTCATTGTCAAATTTTGAGCAATTCTTCTTGTCACATCTGGATATCTACGACAAAAACTTTCCCACCAGTTAAATTAAATTGATATCCGTTCAAATAAATTTCAAATTAAACTTAATATACCTCCCAGGTCAAAAACTAATTGAGCTATACTAGTTGTTGATTTAATAATTTACACCGGTGTCTAAGGTTAGGCTTCCACTACGTTGCCTTACTGATGAGTCTAGTAGTGGAGGCTGGGACGAAACGCCGACTTGTGATATTCTTCGCAATATACCAAAAAAAAAATAAAAAATAAAAAAATAATATAAAAAAAAAATTAATTAATTTTTAAGAATTCGGTTGCGATTGTTGAGGACTCTGTGAAGTCAAAACTTTTCCGTATATACCGATGTAATTATTAATAATAAATTTATATATATTTCTAACAACTAGTATAGCTCAATTAGTTTTTAACCTGGGAGGTATATTAAGTTTAATTTCCCACCAGTGCAGTGTCTTCCTGGTTTATTATCCTTGAAAGGCGTTTTTCTTTCTAACTCGGTGACAAGTTTTTGCACACATTGAAGAAGTTGAAATTTCGTAATAGGGAAACCTCTCTTGCTGCAGTAGAAAATCCAATCAACAAATAGTTTTTCTTCTTTAATTGTTAAATAAGTGCCAGGTCCTCTAATATCTTCTACTGGAATTTTTTTTTTTGCTTTGCGTATAAAGTACTTCTCGGCACTTGGAAATCATATATCAGCTGCTTTTCGTGTAGACATACCCTTTTCTATTTCATCTAATACATCATTCACATTTTTTTACTATATTTCTTTTTGTTTACTCTATCATTGCCCATCCTGACTTTTCTACATATAAAAAATGCAAAAAGTGTAAATTCACAAATAATATAATTTGAGGTTTTATATATATGACGTATCAATAAAAATAAATAAAAGGATTGCATAAAACTAAAAAATGTACATAAACCTAATAAAATATTGCTAATACGTAACGTAAAAAATAAGTTCAGATATCATTAAAAGATTGTAATTATGTATATTGAGATTATATTACATGTCAATAAAAATGAATAAAAGGAATGCATAAATAAGCTACAGAAAGATATACAATCTACAATATTGTTACAAGTAATGTTTGTAATATATACTTATTTAAAAGTTTCATACCGAAAATGACATGAACAGCAGTCGAACACGTTGCGGCTATTTATTCAGACATACGAATAAACTTTTCAAATGACGATTTGTCAAATAACTGATTGTGAGTAGACCGGTCGAATATCGGGCAAGCAAGATCACCACGTACCGAACCATAGCCACATAAATTTTTGTTAAAAAAACAATTTAGGTATATAATTATTTGTTTCTTATTTATTATAAATATCCTTACTATTCTACAAATATTTAATTTATACAGAAAAACATAATATTATAATTAGTATTATCTTGACAAGTACTACACTTTCTTTAGCAATTAAGAAATCTGAAAAGGCTCTCAGTGCATTTGACTACGATAATTCAAATAATTTTTTAAATATTTTAAACAAAAAGTTTAGCTGTATAATTTTTAATATAAGAGACTGAATAACTAAATAATGTAAATTAATAAAAATATTTTTCTTACTTTATATATGTAGCTTAATCAAATATAAAACTTCTGTTACTGGTCAGGTAATGGAACGTGGCCCAGTCATTGGTATACTTTTACCTTACCTAAACGCTAAGAGTGTAAAGTCAGTGAAAAAACGGATTTGCTATAGACATGATCCTGATAAGAAGAGATCTTGCTACCTGTGTGGATCCGTAGAAAATTTCCGACCGCTGCGACAGTTGTGGCCGAGCAGAAAGTTTAATGTGAAAAGGCGCACAATTTTCGAATACATTAAAAAATGTTAGGAATCGAGAGCAAATTGCTTGAATACCGCTGTTTTCGAAGAACGAGAAGGCAGAGGCGGATTTAATGGTTTTGAGGCCCGGGGCTAAATACAGATGAGGCCCACTTAAGGAATTCGAAAACTCGGAAAATTTTGGGTGATAGTTAAATTTCAACAAAACTCATTGAATAATCATACATTTTTTAGGCATTTTATTGGTTGTGTTTCTCACGGTCTTATAAGATTTAATATTTAAATATTGTTTCCTTTTATTTTAAGGCCAAAGGCACGCACAGTGAGCTCTATTATTATATTAGAGCTCTATTATTATATTTTATTATGTTTTTTTTTTTTTTAATATTTTATATACAGATTTATAAGAAATATTTAACATTACAAAAAATGCGTGATATCTCAATAAAATTACCATTTTAAAAAAAAGGAAAAAAAAGGCGCCAAGTGTGTTAGCCTCACAAAATAAAATGAAATCTTTTTAAATTGCGCCAATTATGAAAGGAATATATTTTCTTGACACATATATAACATACTTTATTTCAAAAAGTAAAAGTACAAAAAACTTGGCGCTGCTAGA
>NW_017277158.1:43145-46603 GCF_001594065.2 Cyphomyrmex costatus | reverse complement strand
CTCATGAAGCTTCAACAGAAAACCAAATCTATCCACTATAAGTGAGTAAGCCTCACTCCTTCTTTCTAACTCTACGATAAGTTTATCAATTATCACATTGAAAGTGTTAATCCTAAATTTATCAGCCCCTGTTAAATTATCAGTAACTGTAGAACCATCAGGTAATTTTTTTATTACTTTCCTCTTTTTTGTATCTGCATATTCATGAATTACAAAATTACCTAGATTTTTGACTTCCTCTTCGAATTTCGAACAATCATTACGTAAATTTTTAACGAATTCGAGCAGAGATAAAAGCATATTATTCGCTGTGCATAAATCTAATTCTACCTTTTAAATGTAGTTGCTGACACTATCAAATCTATTCAAAACAGAATACCAAAATACAGTCATGAAACCATTTTCAAATAATGTTAATTTGTTGGCTAAAGTGCGGGCTTCGTGACGAACATCGGCTTTTTGAGACTCGTCGTTACTTATAGTAATCAATGCCTTATAAATGCCTTCATAATTTTGTTTTAAATCTTTTGTAGCATCGCTTCGTCGCGACCAACGAGTAGTTGACAAACTATGTAAATGAGCTTCGCATGTAGCTTTCAAAACTTCCCATCGATGAGTAGAACATGTAAAAAAATTATAAAGTGATTGTAATAGAAGAAAAAACTGTATGGCATGCAAGCATACTTCTGCAGAACATTCTCCCACTAAATTAAGCGAATGTCCGATACATGGTGAGAATAACGCCAAACCGTTTTCTTGCAGTATATGAGCTTGTAAACCTTCATATTTTCCTGACATGTTTGCGGCGTTATCGTATGACTGAGACCTACAGTTGCGTATAAATATATCATGTTTCTCAAATAAACCTGACAATTCTTCTTTTAACGATTTGCCCTTATGGCTATGAATAGGAATAAAGCAAAAAAACCTCTCATATATATGTGAATTCAAGTAATATCGGAAGATTACTGATAATTGATCTGTACGAGAAACGTCAGGTGTAGAATCGACAATAAGCCCTCAGTATTTCGCATCTTTCATTTTATTTTTAATGCGTTCCAGTAGAACATTCCCCATTAAAATAATAAACTCTTCGCACACAGTTTTTGATCAATATGAAACGTTTCCTTGACCTTTATCACCATAATTTTGAATATGTTGTTTGAGAAAAGGATCAAACTCCGCGATTAGTTCCAAAGCGTCTAAATAGTTCCCATTATGAGGCGAATTAAAATGTTCGTCTGAACCCCGAAAAGCAAGGCCTCTTTCACCAAGAAAACGGATAACCGCTACAACTCGCCTCAAAACTTGTGTCCAATATCTCATTTCTTGCTCGTACTGATCTGTTAAGCTTTTATCGATATGCTCTTTTTGTTTCATGTATTGAATACAATTTATTGTACAATTTTTGTGTTCTGAACAACTTTCGTGAGATTCTAGTACTTCATCAACTTTTTTCCAATTACAAAAACCCCATTTCACAAACGCATTGTTAGAGTTCGACTCAGTAACAAATAATTTACAAAAGTAGCAGTAAATTTTTCCAGTCGATTTTGAATACATAATCCATTTCCTTTCGATTCTTTCGCCATTTTTCAGTACTCTTTTAAAATGTTTTGCTGAAAAGTATCTATTCTGTGTATTATATTCTCGCTTTGAATTTTTGAAATCTGAGTCTTTATTTTGAAAAAACGAATATCCTTTATTCAAATAATCACGATGTTCAGTGTCAGTAAAGTGCAGTGGCCATAACGCAGGATCTGCATGAACAGTTAGTATATCTAAAATTGCAATAAAGAAGTAATCAAAATATATTCAAATTACTATCAAACTATAAACTATTATAAAATAAATTTTTATTTCTGATAATTGTAAATTACTTAGTTACTCACCTAAAGATATTTCATCGATACTTCGTAATGCTCGATCATCATTTTCACGTTCAACTGTTAATTTTTTACTTTCTACATCACTATGATCAGCAGTGTCTACAATATTGCTGCTTGCTGTATGATTTTTTAGTCACTGTGTCATTTTTTATGACACATATATCTGATCCAACTTTTTCTAATTGATCCTCAAACTTATCATTATTTTCAGTAATACCACTTTCAGTATGTTCGTCATTTTCGCTCTCTTGTTGACTACGTTCAATCGAAAAAAAATTTGTAACCTTGTGATAGTTTTTTTGCACGTATGCTTCTTTTTGTTTTGTTTCTTGTCTTTTTTGTGCACCATACTTTTGTATTCTCTTCATTTTGATAATTAATATAAAATCAACGTACAGAAAAAACGGGCACTACGTTCGTGTCAGACGCATGCAAAGAAATAAGCTACTGGCTACTAATAAATACTGCATATCGAACAGGCATAAACACGAGAGCAGCAAGCTTTTGTTTTTCCGCGAAATTAGCAGACCAGCGCCCGAGCCGCTGTGTGCCATCGCTGCTAGCCGCATATGCGATGCATCTCCACGAATCAACCGTACAAAATAACAACACACATACTCTAAAAAAACATGCGCGTTTACGTTACTCATTCTCTTTTGTGAAACAAAGATCATTTAAAACATAATAATAAATTTTTTATTAATATCTTTTAGATTTTTATTTAGCATGCAATAAATTAAAAAAAATTAAAATAATCTTCTTACAATGGTTGGGAAACTGATCAGTAACTGAACATCGATTTACATGAGCACATAAAAAATGTACTAAGGTGCCTAGCTTTTAAAAATATTGTTATGTGATCAACGCTGCGCGGGGCCCTTCCGATCATGGGGCCCGAGGCTATAGACCCCCCAAGCCCCTAGCTAAATCCGCCTCTGCGAGAAGGAACAATAGTGGTGAGACGGACATTGACTAAATTATAAAGCTGCCATGATAAGATTATCACGTCGCGTGTCAGGTGAATCGTGTTAAGTTAAGTACAGTAGAGATTCCGACTGTTGCTATATACAGGGTGTCATTAATCAATTAAATCAGCTATCAAGGACAGGTAGAGTATATCGAACTGAGTCGAAAAGTCTTATATCATTTTTCAGTTGACGCAATATTTAACGAGATATTAGACCTTAAATAAAACCGAATAAACGCGTTCGTCCGGCCTACTATTGTCGAATATCCACCATCGTTAGCTTGACGCGCGGGGAGTGGGAAGCGTCCCGCACCGCGCATACCGCCGTGAGACACAAAACTCGGATGGCGCGCCTCAAGCCATCCTCGCGCCCGCGACCTGCGCGCGCAGAGATCGATTTAGAGGCGTACATACATACACGCTTGGCAGTAGTAGGCTGGACTAGAGTCCCTATAATAAGGAGTCTGGCCAAGTCATTACTAATTCTATTGGTGTTGCTAAAATATGGCGGAATCAATAAGATGCCTCAAATAGCCTCAAGAACCAATAAGATGCCTCAATGTCAGCATGCATGTATAATTTGTTTTGTATTATATATATAT
>NW_017277158.1:41833-42889 GCF_001594065.2 Cyphomyrmex costatus | reverse complement strand
TCGGCCAAAAAGTTTCCAGGCTTATTGGTAACGAAATTGTATCTACACATAATATTACTATCATAAGAAAGAAGTACAGAAAGTAAAAATTGACCAAAACTTATGCTTACCCCAAAAGGATCACAAGTCACAAATCACTCGAAGTACATAAATTAAAATTGAACAAAATTATTCGAATCCAACTCATTATAAATTGTAAGTATCATGTCATTGTAAGTATGATTTAAACTATCACACTTTTGGATGTGGAGAGTTGTTATAATAGAAGAATCATATCTGAGAATATTCATATAAAGTTACAAAAGAACGGACTTAATATACAAAATGAGTGTGATAGTTTAAATCATACTTACAATGACATTTTAGATAAATTGTAAACAGAAATAAACTTTATGTTTCACATTGGTATTATCCTTTGACATGTACGTTTTGTATTTATTATTTTAAATCAGAGATCAGACAATCGGAACAAGACATAGCTGTGACATTTTATACTTGCGAGCGTTAGATTTGACAGGGATTGTTACAATTTATAATGAGTTGGATTCGAATAATTTTGTTCAATTTTAATTTATGTACTTCGAGTGATTTTCCACTACTGGACTCATCAGTAAGGTATTGTAGTGGAAGCCTACCTTAGACGCCGGTGTAAGTTATTAAATCGAGATTCTATATAAAGAGATATACGCGTGTCTCAGCACTTGCGAGAATTTGCGAATATCGATAGACCTCTGATGGCGGGTCGACGTAGTAATATTCTTCGCAATATTTATCCAAAGTGAGAAATAACAGATTTAGATTGACTCTTATTCGCCATTCTCAACGTATTAATTATTGTTTATTATTTTAAATCAGAGATCAGACAATCGGAACAAGACATAGCTGTAACATTTTATACTTGCGAGCGTTAGATTTGACAGGGATTGTTACAATTTATAATGAGTTGGATTCGAATAATTTTGTTCAATTTTAATTTATGTACTTCGAGTGATTTGTGACTTGTGATCCTTTTGGGGTAAGCATAAGTTTTGGTCAATTTTTACTTTCTGTACTTCT
>NW_017277158.1:35108-38530 GCF_001594065.2 Cyphomyrmex costatus | reverse complement strand
ATTAACAGATTGGTACTCTGGAATTACAAGCAATAATTTTTCATTTTATGGGCTAGTATAAATTTCAAAACGAATCTCAATAACCGACTTTTATATTTTGTGCACTAAGAATAACATATTGCAGTTATTTTCTAGAAAACTGTAATATACAAATTCTAATCTGTTTTACTTATATGTATGTATGTTCAATTTGAATTTGCACCTTGAATAATCTATCAGTTCCTTTTCGTGGTACATTTTATTTATTTATAATAATTATATACTGTTTACGATATATTTATAGTATCACATCAGTTGACTACACCTATATCTACGACGCCATGTTTTAGCAAACTAGGAAGATTGGCTAGACTCCTTATTATAGGGACTCTAGGCTGGACGAACGCGCTTATTTGGTTATATGTAAGGTCTAATATCTCGTTTGTGTTAACTGAAAAATGGTATAGGACTTTTCGACTCTGTCAGTTCGGTATACTCTATCTGTCCTTGATAACTGATTTAATTGATTAATTACACCCTGTATAATATCGTCTTTCGAGCTATCAATCGAACGTCCGTTTTTAGTGATGCCTTCTATAAGCTCAACTTTCGCTCAACTTTCGCAATATACTTGTTATTTTCTTTTACTTATTAATTCATACGTGAGTCTTTTGTTCTAGTTTTCTCATCCTTCGATCTTCTTCCCTTCCTATCAATTCCGTGATTGAGATTGGATTTTACCCATCGCGATAACAAATTATAAGTAATCATTTCAAGTTAGTTAAAAATTCAATCAAGTGCAATGAGTGTGTAAATCAAGTTAGTTTAAAAGCGAAAGGAGTGGCACGCTCTTTTGTATCTGACCTCTAATTTGTGTTCAGAAAGATTTATGATGATTCAATAAATATTCGCAGATTTATAGAGTATTAAGTTAAGATTTGTAACCAAACTGGAGATCGTTAGAGAATGTGAGAAAGTTGTGCCACTGCTCGCGAATACAGTTAAAAATTTGACCAAATTTTCGTGATCTGCATAAGATCTTACTTCGATACTTTATAAATTTGCTGATATTTATCGAATTGTTGCAAAATCTTTCTGAATGCAAATTGGGCGTCAGGCACGAGAGTGCGTATCACTTTTTCGATTATTTTTAACAGATTTGATATATAATAATTATTTGTAATTCATTATCGTGGTGGGTGAATTATTTCGATCTCTCAGCCACGGAATTGACATAGCATCTCGGCCAACGAGCGACATTGTCTCTTGGACTGCATTTGAAAACACTAAAACTTTAAGTACTTCCGAGTATTATTTTATCTTTGTTGTTCATTTAACATTAAACAGCTTTGAAGAAGGCCTCAAAAATGGGTTGATAAGCGAGAAGCGTCGTCTATAAAGTTATTCTGAAGAATCGAAGAAGGAACTGAGAGTACTAATACTTTTAGCACATTGATTGATCGCGTTCAGCAGACTCAAACGTTACGGAACGGATCCGTGAGTGCTGGTTGCTATTGGAGGCTCTATAAGGATATGCCAATAACATCAAGCGCTCATGGATTCACTCTACACAGTTGAGTCTGCTGAACGCAACCATTGACATTGGGTGCTTTCCAGCTACGAAACACAGTGTAACACTGTATGACACAGTGTTACACAGTGTCGACTTGTAGCTGAAACGCTATTTAGTCACTTTACACTAGTGTTTCTAATAGGAAAAAGTATTCTGGTATATTTACTAATTCAAAAGAATATTTTGTCACCTTATTTGTTTCGTATACACTCATGCAATGTCGGAATATCATTCCTAGATAAATAAATAGTACAAAATGTAAAAATCTTGGTTATGTTGGTAACTATGAAGAGACGACACTGTTGAACTCAGCATTTTAGCTTTGTACGATTGTGTCGACTTGTGTCATAGTTGGAAAGCACCGTGTCGTACACTGTGTTACACAGTGTCTACTTGTGTCGTAGCTGGAAAGCACCCATTAATTCGAAAAACAAAATCTAATTTAACTAATCGCTGAACGGGACATAAACAACATAAAGATAAGATTAAATTGTTTTAATAAAATTTACTCGAACAACATTACAATTGTTACTAAACCATTGTATTATTCAAAGTAATTTAAATCAAAACATTTTTATTAATCGCTCATCCATCATGTTTTGATTTATTTCGATTTTTTCAATTTGCTTTCTACAAAAAGTTATAATATACCCAAAATATAATAATTGTCATTATCCAATTGTCATATCCTTATAACTATAATATTCTTATAATCGATTAGATATTATAAATAAATTTGATAAAAAACTTGTTTATTATAATTTGCGGAATAGGTATACTTGTATTTTATCAAATGTTACGTCCGGGGGACTCCACGACTCTTTTCTTTCGTAGAAAAAGCTAGAAATATAATAAGGATTAACTAAATAAGGAGTACGAAGAAACTTAAACAAATAATATCGTTTCTTCCTGCTTCTTATTTCTAATTTAAAGATCAATGAGTGAGCGTCGACAAACAATTATTAAATAATAAAAAAAAAAAAGAATTTGTCTTGACCGACGAATTCAGATGATAAGCCACGTCGCGAGATCAAAAAGTCAAACCGGCACTCATGGATCTTATAGAAAAACATCTTCGGGTTAATAGAGTTCAACGCTACACGCGCGATTCTAGGACCAATGAAAATTCGACACATCATTTGACCCAAATTTTTCCATTTCCCGGAAATCAATCCCGATCAAAGTCCAAAGTCCGATTACACAAAGAAGGGCACATTGCCCTCCGCAAGAATAAATATGAAGCCGCGAGACTACGAAACTTCACTTCCTTAGTTCTAATAGTGCGGGTCAGATCCTTGACAGTTCCGATATTACATTTAAAACCAGTCTCAATAGAGCTTTCACACCCAGTAATTCGCGTGTGACACATATAAAATTTCGGAGTTCCCGTGAAAAGGGCAGCGACTACATTCGACCAGTTCAGGACCTTGCTCCATCACAGGCCCCGATCTTCAGGAACTCCGCCACCAATCTATCAACACCTCATTCATCCCAAAAGTAAGAAGTCAATTTTTTTTGTTCAATTATATTATTATTTGACCATCTACTATCTCTCTCTCTCTTCTTCTTCTTTCTTCTTCATGCATGATTTTCTCTTTTCCCTTATTTTCTGAATTGCTTAGCGTCTAACGCCTCAAGCGATTCTCTCTTTTCTTTTAGTTTCCGAATTGCTTAGCGTCTAACGCCTCAAGCGATTTACTTTCCTTACTCTTTATTTCCCGAATTGCTTAGCGTCTAACGCCTCAAGCGATTCTTTTTTTTCTTTTCTGAAGTGCTTAGTGTCTGACGCCTCAAGCGATTTACTTTCCTTACTCGTTATTTCCCGAATTGCTTCAGCGTCTAACGCCTCAAGCGATTCTCTCCTTTATTC
>NW_017277158.1:1638-34129 GCF_001594065.2 Cyphomyrmex costatus | reverse complement strand
TGAGCAGTCGATTCTGCTAGCATATCTTCATATGGAACTCTAAAGGGAGGTTTGAAGCCCTTGACTGCAGCATCCTTGGCGGCAGAGTCCGCCGCCTCGTTGCCCGGAATTCCAACGTGAGCCGGAATCCAGAAGAAAGTGACGACTTTGCCTTGTTTAGTAGCTTCGAAAAGTGCTTGTTTAATATAATAAATTATATAATTTCGATGGATTTTTCGAGTATTACAGAGTGCTTCCAATGTACTTTTTGAGTCTGAGAATATAACACACTTAGAAATGTCCAAATCCAGAATCGCCAAAACAGCTTGATATATGGCCCACAGCTCAGCGGAAAAGATGGAGGTGCTGGCTGGCAGTTTGTGTCTGATGTCCCCGTTCATGCTGGGGGAGACGACGGCAGCTCCAGTGTAGCCTTCATCACTCTTCGATCCATCCGTGTAGAAAGATGTAGCATTCTGCCTAAGTTGAAAGGATTTGTGATAAAAATCAGCTTTAGTTAGAAGTTTATCATTTTTGTCAGACCCCTGCATGACATCAACATAGCCAAGCTTAAGCGAGAAAACCTCGTATGAATACCAGAAGGCCGGTGGAAAGGTGGTACGATATACTGTTCTTTTTTCGCCTCGAGTGGTAACAAAATACTTGAAGAGCCTGGAATTCTTAATGGCTTCAATTTTACACTTCCTTCTTGTGGCAATAATTTCCATTTCCTCCAGGGAACGATATACAGGGCTACATTTACTAGCCATAGCTTTGTAGATGAACTTGGAGGCAGTCAGGTTTAGCCTAATGCTGAAGGAGTGTTCCTTAGCCTCGGCGAGCATAACATTGATAGGAGTTGAAATGCGATATCCCATAGCCTTCCTGATAATTTTATATTGAAGCCGCTGTAGTTTTACAAATTCCGCCGAGGATGATTTCCACACGAAAAATTGGCACCCATACTCAACAGCACTGCGAAAGGTGGATCTATAAATAGTAAGAAGGAGACCAGGATGGGAACCCCAGACAATACCTGAAAGCGTGCTAATTATGTTAGAGATCTTTCTTCCTTTTTCAATAAGGTACTCTAGGTGCTCCTTACCCTTGAGATTCTGATCGAGAATGACGCCCAAAAAACGATGACTGGGGACTCTAGGAATCACTTTACCGTCCATACTAATATCCAACGAGATCTTAAGATCTCTCTTTCGCGAGAAGGCTATCCATTTAGACTTATGCGGTGAAACTTCCAGATTTCTAAATTTAAGGTAATTATAAATATTGTTAAGAGAGTTTTGGATAGATTCCATGGCAACCGCAGGATCACGATGCGAAGAATAAAGAACAACGTCATCCGCGTATTGTAGCAAATGGGACCCAGGATGCAAATGCTGATTAATATCCTTGAGGTAGATATCGAATAAAAGAGGGCTCAAAGTAGATCCCTGGGGGGTACCCTTGAATGCGCGAAAAGGTCCTTGGATTTCGCCGTCAACCACAAAAGACAAATCTCTACAACTGATTAGATTCTCAATGAATTTCCTGAATAACGCAGGCACTCCGACATCAGCCAGATCCCCCAAAAGAAGAAACGGGTCGACGCTATCGAAGGCCCCCGCTACATCCAAGAATACAGCAATGGTAACGGATTTCTCTAGGAAGCCAGATCTAATCGCCGTAGTCAAAACTGCAAGATTATCGTCACAGGATCTAAATGGTCTAAAACCCGCTTGGGACTGGGGGAGGATAGGTCTAGATTCGACGAACCAAACCAACCTCCGATATAAGACTCTCTCCATGAGTTTACAAACACAGGACATCAATGAGATGGGCCTTACAGACTTACCGTCAGCTTTAGGAATTAACACAACCAGAGAAGACGTCCATGAGTCAGGGAAAACCCCCTGAGAGAAAATCTCATTAAATAGCGATAGAAGATAATCCAAGTGTTGAGCAGGCAGCAAATCCAGCAACTCATAACTAATTTGATCGAGCCCGGGAGCTGATTTTTTCCGAACTGTCAGTATTGCAGAGGATAACTCATCAAAGGTGATAGGATCATCCAGCCATTTGCATACCTCGGGGTTACGCGAGTCATCGGCCTTCATATCAGAAAGTGTTGTAGATCTATCAAAGTAGGCAAAGGGCGGACACAATTTGGAAATAGCATCTGAGGAAGCCTTAATAAGTTCACATTGCGCAGAGGGCGACTTAGTTGAGGAGGCTTTCCTTTTGAAACTTTTTATCAACGCCCAGATCTGACTCGTAGGAGTCTTGGAGTTAAATCCGCCGACAAAAGTCTGCCAGCCTTTGCGCCTTTGCTGAGAAAGAATTTTTAAACACTCCCTACGAGCCCTGCGAAATCCTTGAAGGCTTTCCTCGCTTGGCGTGCGTATCAATCTTCCAATTGCCTCCCTCCTGAGGCCAACCGCCTCAGTGCACAAATTATTCCACCACGGGGGAGGTTTCAGTTTCTCCACTCCCACAGAAGAACGCGGAAGCCTCTTGTTTTCAGGAAAGAACTCCCTGACACACTCGATAAGATTCTTGGTGAAATCTTCATAACATCCCAGGACATTACCCTCAGTTAAGGAGGAAGAATCACAGACACTACTAAATAACTTGTCAAATATCGCCTTTTTAAGCTCCTCATCCTTAAGGGGCAACTTATAATAGAATTTTCTCTGAAGAGCAAGCCCAGCACCGACCGTAGTAACAACTGGAAGATGATCACTGCCCAAAGAGTCACTCTCAATGAATGTATCACAGCTAAGAGCCAGTTGGGGGGACGCCAAAGCCAAATCCAGAACAGAGGTCGACGATGTACCTAGAAAAGTAGGTAACTTACTGTTATTGAGTAGAACCAAATCATGCCTGCACATGATCTGATATATTTTCCTCCCCGAGGAAGACTGTCTTTGAGATCCCCAAGAGGTGTGGTGAGCATTAAAATCACCAACGATTATAAAGTTTTTGTAACACTCCAATTTGCATATTAAATTCTCGAAAAATACGAGGGGGGTAATTTGTCCGGAGTGTCTATAAATATTGACAATAACTATAGGGTCCTTCTTAAAGCAATGGGCCAATATAACAAGATATTCAACAGATGGATGGGATAAATCCTCAAAAACAATTGTTTCAAATCTGATGTTATTACGTATGATAGTACAAATGCCACGATCACCGATCTGTTTAATATCGTTTCTAGCAACAGTGTAACCTTTGATGTTGAGGCTATTGTTTTCTTTAAGAAGGGTTTCCTGGATACATAAAAAGTCATACCTATCGATTAACTCCAGAAGGGAGGGAAGATTGTGCCTTATACCATAACAATTCCATTGAAAAATTTTAAACTGGCCACTACTAAGCTTCATATTATTATTATGGGTTTTATTATATCGACGAGGGTTATGTATAATACTAAGACCGGAATGTCGAATTCTTTGCGGGGATGAAGTTGTAGAAATTAACGTAGGCGTAAGCCCTTTCGAGGGGGGTGAAAGACAATCATTAGGCATAGTCGAGACGTGTAATGGTAAAGAGTCGGATGGATTCAAATAATACTGCGAGTTTGAGAATTTATCTCCGAAAACAGGTCTCACAATCCGAATCGTATGCGCATTCAAAGGCTTCATCGTACAAACTCCTGGGTTTATCTTTTTCAGCCTTTCCAGAACGGAAGAGATTTCCGAGATTCTCTAACAGAGCCATAATATCTTTAAATGCGTTGGTTAAATCGTTATTAAGAAAATGCGTAAAAGTATATTCTTGGCTATGGAAAACAAGCCGGAGAAATCAAAGCCAAAGCCAGATTCCTTACCGTAATCTGCGCCAAGGCGCGGCCTCTGAGGGAGGGAGTCTTTTTGGAAAGCAACACCATTACCAGATGAATAGGGTATTTTGCCATTGATCTCATGGAGGACTTGCTGATGAGCTCCCGCATCATAGCCAGGACCGGCAGAAACAGTTGAACGAGCAGGCCTTTGCTTGGAAAAGTGCGGAAGAACGTGATCCCTGGAAATATTACTGCTATTGTTGATTAGAGTGGGGATGCGAACGAGATCCCAATACCCCTGCATATGTTTGATATGTATCACCAGAATCGATTCCGTCTAAAACAGAGAAATTATTATTGTTTAATTCTGCAAAACCATGATCGTGCTTGCGAGAAATATTGGGAAAATTAGCATCACTTCTAATCAAATGAGCGGGTTGGGAGGAGTGAGGGGTGGAAGATCCACCTTGAATGCGAGATTTAGCATCAGCAATGGATATATTCTCAAGAGCCGCAGTTTTAACAATAGCTTTCTGATTAACAATTAGTGGGCAGACGCTATCATTTGCCCAATGACTTCCTTGGCAATTGATGCACTTTGGAGATTCATCCTTCATATGACACGTATATCCTGAATCGGTGTTGCCAGTAGTATTATGTTTGCCTTCGCCGCAAAATAAACATCTGGGAGAGCTCTTGCAGGTTTTGCTTACGTGTCCTATTCTATAACACGAATGACACATCCTTGGCAGAGGAATGTACGGACGAACAGCGTGCCTGACTTTAAATATAAAAATTTCCTGCGGTAACAGTTGTCCTGCAAACTTAACCCGGAGTGTCCTGGAAGGAAGATATTCAACTTTATTATCACGAACGACTCTGCGATTGAGTCTCTGTATATCGATGATTCTGGCCCTGGAGGATTCAATGTCTTCTTTGATATTATCAATGTCAATCTGTTGTGGAACATCTTGAATTATACCCGTTCTGAGAACTTTATAGGCTGGAATGAATGCTTTCAAATCATTTTGAGGAAAAGCTTGATTCTCAACTAAGCGATTAGCTGCGGAAGCAGATTTGACTTCAATTAAAACTTTACCTCGACCGATTTTTTTAATTTCTAAAATGTCAGGGATTCCAGATTTGACAATTAACCTACTGATAAGAGTAGGATGTATAGCATTGTCCCTATTAATAGGGTAGACATAGACGACAAAAGGCCCGGGGTCTCGGACACTATATCGAGGCGAAATTCTTTGTCCAATGGTAAGATTATGCTGTCTCGCGCTGCCGCCCGTGTTTGTAACACCACTAACCTGAGTTTGAGTGTTCCTAATTGTGCCAATAGCAGTATCAGAAGAAGAGGCACTTGCGCATGCGCTTGGAACACGCTTGGCGGGAGATTCCTCTATGATTCGAGCGGGCTCACCTTCAATAGTATCTCGAATTTGCCGTTTTCTTGCGAGCTTAGGCAATTCGTCGATGTCCATTGGGGATGAACAGGTGCTGCGGATGTTTTGAGCAGATGTTATGATACTCGCATTATCTGAGACGGAGAGATTCTCGTCTGACACAACAACGAAATTAGCATACGCATTATTCGAAGGGGGAAAAGAGGGGGCACAAGTGCTCGATTCTTTATCGGTGGCTTCAATTAAGAGCTTAGAAGAAGCATTAATGACATCAGGGGAATCTGATGGCATAGATGGGGAAGAATTGATTGGAGATGGAGAGTCAGGGATTAAAGTAGAAGGTTTAAGGGAAAAACCGGCGCCCGGCACGGGTGAACGAAAGATCGTTTCTCCCCCCCCAGAAGACGAGGCCATGCCGCCTCGCCTCAAGAAACACTGCACTAATTCAACTAAGGGACTTTAATCGACTAAGAGGAACAAAAGAAACGCCCACAAGGGACGAGAAAATACGCCCGGCCAAAAACACGAAACCCTGACGCACTAAATACGCGAAAAACGCAGGAACGATTCGACGCACGTCCGACACTGTAAGCGTCCCTAGCGGGAACCCCCGTAACACCAACAAACAATAACGAAATACAACCACAGACAACAACGAACAGTATACCGGTCATAGACTTGACCGAAACCGAGACTCTTCCCCTTCCAGACTCTACATCACTCCCTTTTCCTCCTCTAATCCCAATTTCATATTCCCCCGTTCCTTTCGAACCAAATATTTCTATTAACGAGTTATACCTCGATTTAGAGGAATACCTCAACACTCAATCTCCCTTTCCCTCACCAGACACATCATTCATATACAAGCCGTATCTCACAATTAAAAAATATTAAAATAATTTATAGAAATGTTAAGTTCGATTAATTAATAGTTCACTTTTAAATTGTTAACTATGCATTAAGAATAAAAATCTTGTCAACAAAAAAAAAGAATATTAAAATAATTTATAGAAATGTTAAGTTCGATTAATTAATAGTTCACTTTTAAATTGTTAACTATGCATTAAGAATAAAAATCTTGTTTTACGTTTATTCCTGTAATTTACTCAGAACCTCCCTCGACTCATTCCTCATCCCACTAAGTCGCACGGTCCGATCCCTGATCAAAAGAATTAAGTTCCTTGATCTAAAAGGGGACCGACGGAGACACAGTCGCAGGACTGGGTAATAGCGTCGCACGCTGACGTTGACCCATATCTGTGACCTTATTGCGTCTCCGACTTGTGGCACGCGTCTTAAAGCGTCTGCCCCAAGAGCGGTGTCAGTTGCGTCCTCCCGTCCCCTCTCTTCGATTCCTAAATTTTCCTATCCAATAAAGAATCCTGGGGCTTGGACGTAACACAAATATAGAGTAACATTACCGAATCGCACTACCCCGCCTAAAAATTAAATTATTGCACTTATACATCTTCTTATATATTATTTAAGAACTATATGATACCACAACGCTTCTGTGTTACATTAGTGATATGGTAAGAATGTTGTTACTTAATATAATGATGTAACGATGCATCCCTCCCACGCATCGTTCCGCCAAACGTCAGCCGGCCGAACGCCGCTGCATCGCCCTGCGATGCAGCGATGAGGGCGCATAGCGCCCGAAAATATAACACAAACATAATCCACAGGTACCAAGCAACGACGAAAACCACCGAACGTCGCCGAGCGCGATCGGTTGTTGCAGACCCCCACCGCGCAACGATTAACGCTCCGCGAAACGAACCGAAATAAGACGAGCGCGATTTCCACAGATAGATAAAACGTCGCGTTCGTGGCAAAACGAGACCAATCTTTCCTGCTCCGTTTCCGAGGAAACATTCCCAGAGTCCTAAAGCCGACCGAGTCAAGGAAAATGAGCCAGAGAGTACTCTAGCCCGACCGGGCGTTCCCGGTAGACGAAAATCGGCATCCTCACGTACCGCACGACACAACAGGGGGTAGAGGGTACTCTACCTCCGCCGAGTGTTCTCGGTAGTCGCGCGGTACACCATAGCGACTACCCCGACGTACGGGGGTGGAGGGTACTCCGCCTCCGCCGAGCATTCTCGGCCGTCGGCTAGCGTCGCCGTTATTTTACGTGCTTCCACGCGGTCGCCCAGTAATAGTACGGGGTGGAGTGTTCTCCGCCTCTGCTGAGTGTTCTCAGCCACTGGACTCCCGTGGAATCCGTCGCGAACTAACCGGCACTCGAACGTGCCTACGAAACACCGCCGCGAACTACCCGACGCGATCTCCAGTAATTGACAGCAATCAGCTGATTAGCTATAAGAAAGCAAACACGATACAAATAGACCATCTCGCGATATAACACAGTGGCAAGCATTCGCGCTACCACTACACTACACACTCACACAGACACGTCAGAGAATTATAGCTAGGTATTCGCGCCGACCGGCCTAGCCGGCACTTTGTAAACACAATCGCATACACACGCACACACACATACGCATCACTCATATTTGTACATAGCCGTAAGAAACGAGCAAATAAAAAACTAGATATCGCTTTCACTATAAAAACGTCTGAGATCTTTTTCTTTGTGCACTCTTCCCCGATCGAACCTCTTTCGAATCCTGAGATACGTGAAAACGACGAGCTAACTCCGCGCAGTCGAAAGTAAGGTCGTTACAATAATAATAAATAAAAGAACCGCGATAATGTTTTTTCTATTTAAGGGGTAACACTACTGTAAAGTGTGAAAATGAATCGTATTTTTTTTGGGTGGAAGGAAAAGGAGATTTTGTAATCTTTTTGTAAAAAGATTACAAAATGGCGGCTTAGGAGTTATTCCCACAAGACAGGTATTATTCGAGGAGCTCCGCGGCAAGCAGCATAAGTGCCGCAAAAATGAATCTGGAGCAAAATAAAAAATTTATTCTTAATCTACATGATAGTCCAGTCAAATTGTCGGAAAAATCGACTTTGCCTTGCAAAAATTGGAAAAAGCGATTTTCTTTTTCTGGCATGTGGAGGGGGGTCTAAAAAAGCTTAACTCTAAGTTTTCGAAGTGATTAAGGAAGAGGAAAATTTTCTACGCTTAAAAACCCCCAAAAAATTTGTTTTTCGAATAACTCGGCTTCTATTGAAGATTTTTGAAGTTATAAAAGCTCATTTTGTAGGTTTTTTCATGCTCTACAAGTTATCTCTTTAACTTTTTTCTCTACGATGGATAGTTCGCGAAATATTTTACTAAAAGTACGAAAATTCAGATTAAAAAAAAGGTTAATTGGCCTTTGATCGGTCATATCTCGTTTCCTACCACATTTATCGAAAAACGGTTCAGACAAAACTTGTAGCATTTGTAAATACCTTTAATTTAAGCCGTGTCTCGATCGATTTCGTCAAATAGAACGCTCTATAGAGCGGCGCAAAGTTGCAAGGTCGATGCGTGTCGTCACGCGGAACGCGCGTAATTGCGAAACATGCTGCAGATAAATGATGTCGTCGGCTTTTTAAGCCGAAATATAGTTTCTTTTTGCATATATTTATATTTTTCTTGTGTTTAGAAATATGTAACTAAAACTTGCGTCAATATAATAATTAATAATAATTCATGCAACATTATTAATGTATAATAATTAATGTAACGCGTCGTAATGAAGTTATTAATAGTATATAATTATTTATTTCTTTGCTATTATTATTAATAATATTAATGTTAATTAATGTTAATAGTATTATTTATTGTTTCTTATTTAATATAACTCTTACGTTTTGATTCTTTTTTACATCACCGAAAAATATAATATTAATATTGATACGTAAATAAGAAACAATAAATAGTACTATTAACATTAATTAACATTAATATTATTAATAATAATAACAAATAAATAAATAATTATATACTAGCTATTAATAACTTCATTACGACGCGTTACATTAATTATAATTAATTATAATTAATGCTATTATTGTTAATAATATTAATGTTAATTAATAACTATCCATATTTCAATTATTTTGATGGCTAAGAATGATGTAATATTTATAAAAACAATGTTATCGTCAAATTAAAATAACGAAATTGAATTTTAAACATCAAACAACATGAATTTGTAACCAGCGACTCAAAAAAAAAAAATAAGTACCAAGTTTGAAGTAATTTCGATCGATTTCCACAAATTCGTCCTCCATATTGGATCCGCCATTTTGAATTTTGAAAAACTAACTTTAAATTCGGAATCAGCGAGCCCAAAAACCCCCGGGTACCAAGTTTAAAGTGATTTCATTCGAGTCAGTCGATTGAGTACACGCGACTATAATTTTGAAAAAAAAATCGACTTTAGTAACCATTTCTGAGCCGCCATTTTGAAAAAATTCTTTTTTCTAATGAAAAAAGAAGGTAGAAGTAATCTTCTACCTTCTAGCCCAAACATTTTTGACGCGAAATTTATACCCATCTGAGATATTCTGATACGGGTAATGATAAAAAAATTACGATAAGTGAAAAGAAAACCTAAAAAAATCGTGATTTTTGTTAAATAAATGCTCGTAGTTTGTTTATTTTTAAATTTGTAGCAATTTGCGATACACTATTCGAAAGAGCGGGGTTTGGGCAATAAAAAACGTCCATTCCAAAAATATTTTTATTGCGTTTTAATACAAAAAAGTACTGTCAAACTTTATATTAAATTTATGTACATTTGGTCCTTAATGGGTTAAAAAGCCGACATCATTTATCTGCAGCATGTTTCGCAATTACGCGCGTTCCACGTGACGACACGCATCGACCTTGCAACTTTGCGCCGCTCTGTAGAGCGTTCTATTTGACGAAATCGATCGTGACACGGCTTAAATTAAAGGTATTTACAAATGCTACAAGTTTTGTCTGAACCGTTTTTCGATAAATGTGGTAGGAAACGAGATATGACCGATCAAAGGCCAATTAACCTTTTTTTTAACCTGAATTTTCGTACTTTTAGTAAAATATTTCGCGAACTATCCATCGTAGAGAAAAAAGTTAAAAAGATATCTTGTAGAGCATGAAAAAACCTACAAAATGAGCTATTATAACTTCAAAAATCTTCAATAGAAGCCGAGTTATTCGAAAAACAAATTTTTTGGGGGTTTTTAAGCGTAGAAAATTTTCCTCTTCCTTAATCACTTCGAAAACTTAGAGTTAAGCTTTTTTAGACCCCCCCCCCCCACATGCCAGAAAAAGAAAATCGCTTTTTCCAATTTTTGCAAAGCAAAATGACAATTTGACTGGACTATGAGTATAGCTAGAGAAGTACGTAAGGGATTTAAAAAATATTAATTTTTGATTAATTGGTGGTCATTTGAATATAAAGTTTGATATGTGACCTAAAAAATGGGTACTAATTCGTACATATAAAATCTAAATTTCAACTTATCGAAAATTTGCTACGTACTTCTCTTCGGAAAGTTGTTTTAAAGGTATGGTAAAAGGTTGGAGTGAAAAAAATGATAACTATTTCAGTTATGCTGCTTGCCGCATTGAAAAAACGTGTTTCGAGGAAAACGCGTTTAAAGTTTTGAGCTGTGTTGTAGATATGAAAAAAGAAAAATTCTACTATTGCAAAATTTTTACCATTAAGGCTCCTGAATACTCAGCCAAGAACTCCGTGTTGATGGGTAGCGACACCGAATCAGTCAGTGGCTAGCAAAACTGGTAGTACGCTACTGGTTATACACACAATTGCAAGCTCATGTCCGTGTGCTCATTTTCGGGTAGAAGGGGAGCGCACAGACATGGGTTCATGCTTGTGTGTGTGTATAGCGCCTCGCCATGGTAAAAGTCTGAACTAATAGGCGTGAAAAAGTGATGTTTTGACGACAAATTTTTTCTTGCGTGCCATTTTGTCAATATTTGCTTATTTGTGAAAATGTGACTTCCCTCGTACTCGTGAAAGTCCTAAAAATTGGCGGAAACTGCAGTTATCGTGAAATTTTATACGTAAAAGCGTATATTTCACTCGTTTCATCAGCTGTCAAAATGTGTGATTCTGCCCGAGTGTAGGCTCACTTTACGTGCCTTTTACGACCATTTACTGACTATCAGAGGAGGAAAGGACAGTTTCCGCCAATTTTCACAAGTGTTTTTGAGCGATCTCGCCTTTTAAATTTATCCAAATTGTCTTTATTAAAAAATGGGACGCAAGAAAAATTAATGTGTTTTTCTTGCCTATGACGTCACAATTCCAACATGGCCGTCGCCGGTATTCAGGAGCCTTAATCTGCAACCCCAGGACCATAAAGCTTGCCCTTCTATATTCGAGTATTTCTCCTCAATCCAACAAGTATGTCATTAGGCAGTACCTTCGCAGTAGGTATCCAACCGACGCAGAGTCGTTCCGATGCAGTCCGACGCGTTCGATAAAGAGCTCGAAATTTCGAGGAAAAAAATTTGTTTCACGGATTAACCTTTTTTTCCAGTATTCTCCAAGGTTCAAAGGTTTTTTAAGCAAGAAAAGAATTTTTCAAGTTTTTGAAAATTTTACAGTGGTGTTATCCCTTAATTTTTCAACACATATTTTATAAATTGCAGGAAATGTAAGTTAAATAATCTAAGTTTTTAAATTGTCATAATAAGAAAATACTCTCTATTAAAATTAAATTAAAGGATTAGTCCACCTTGGAGGCCTTAAAATCATATCTTATTTTGGAAGGTAATAATTATAAAACTATACATGATACAAAAAATCTTTTTATATATATTTGTTGCTTGTACTTTGGGGTACAAAATTGTCAATTTGTCAATAATTATAAAGAAAATAGTAGCCCTGCAGCATGTTTCTTGGAGGCCTGTTTATGATGAAGGTATTCGCAGTGGATAACAGAATAGATCCAAAGCATGCTGTAGCAAAAAAATTTATTTGCAATCTACATGAAATTTGCTAGAGAAATACCTGACAGAATTAAAAAAATATTGAAAAATATGAAAATGGTGCATTCATAAAAAAAAGAGGTTTAATTTTCACGTGAAAATTCGATATAAAATATGAATTATGAAAAAAAGTATCTAAGTTATCGCAAAAACCAAAGGTATTTCTTTAGATAATTCAATTGACAATAACTCAATAAAATTTCAAAGCATTTCGATGAAATTTGTAATAGTTTTGGTGTTTACCGTTTTTGAAAACATCATTTTGAGAAAAACGAGGTTAAAGCTAATTCTACAATATGTTTTCTGTTTCCATATCTTGCTGTTTCTTCATCAAAAAGGCAAGAGACAAACAGAAACAAATAGCAAGAAACAGGAAACAAAAAGCACATTGTAGAATTAGCCTAAAGTTTCAAGTCAACATTATTTTGTATATAAAATAATATGACATAATCGACTATATTTTTATTAATATTTGGAATTTGAAAGTCTTAGGCTGGACTAATCCCTTAATAAGATTAAAGTTTTCTATATGTTCTATGAAAGTTTTATACTGTCTTTACTATTTTGTTTGATAGTTTGTGTCTTATTTTAAGGGATTAGGCCACTGTAGCACACCAAAAAACAGATTATCTTTAACAAGAATTTATAAACATATGGAATTCATGAGAGAAGATTCAATTAACGACTTCATTTCCTATCTTTTGCAGTTCAAATATCGATATATATTTGTTTTAATAAAAAATTACGGACGCACGCATTCTCTTGTAGAGGCCTTCCATTTTGACATCTTCACACGGGCGTAAGTTTCTCCCATAATTTTTGGGATAATTTCTAAAACAAATTCAAAATTTTTTTTAATCTAGACATGTTTTTCTATAGAAGTACGTAGGGAAATTTTTTGTTTTTTTCAAAAATGGCACATAAATGAAAAAAATATTTTATCTTTGGGCAAAAAAATGACGAGAAAATTGCAATTTATAACTAAAAAAAGTTTACATTGAAATTAAAATTCTCTACGTACTTCTGTGTAAAATATCGTTTGAAAGCTGCAGTTAAAATTTCAATTGAATCGATAAATTTGATCCAGTTATTCTTTCGTCCGATTTGAAAAACACAGTTTCGAGGAAAAAGCGTTTAAAGTTTCAATTAGTGTTTAAATATAGGAATTTTTTATTTACCTTTAATCTGAGATGCCTGAACCATACGAGTACAAATTCCCTTCTAAATTTAAGTTCTTCTCCCTTTTCTTCCTTTCTGAATGATTTCAGAGATAATCGAGCCTTTTTGCATAATCCTTGGCCTTGATCTTGATAATTGTTATCCAGATCATGATCATGAACAACATTCAAAAGGTTTTAGTCATTCATTGGACAGTTTGAGTAAAACTAATGCTGTCGGTATTATAACTTTCAAATATTTTAACTTGAAAAGTACTTGATAAAAAATATTTTATTATAGTGTTTTGAAAAGCGCTCTCGAGGTGTGCTTTAAGAATATGCAATAAAATAGGGAAATTCATTAAAAAAATTTATTTTTACCTTGACCTGACCTTTTGGTAGTGCACCTTATCCAAAATCCGTTATTTCCAGATGGAAATAACTATGGGAGAAAACCTTCTTTCCCCTAAGAAAACCTACAACTTTTACCTATATAAAACTTTTTCTTGTATCTCTCTTAGTTTCTGAGACATTCGCCTGAGGCAATTAAAATGCTTCACCCTATATATTATCTTCGCATCTTTTCCCCAGTAAGGAAAGAAATATTTTTTAAACATTTTTAAAAACATTTTTAACAATATATAAAATATTTAAGAAATGTTAAAATTAATGGGATAGTTCCTTTATTTTTCATTAAAAAAATGTTTTTTTAAGATTGGAAAAAAATATTTTTTTTAATATTAAAGAAACATTTTTTTATTTTTGAAATAGAATAGATTGTTAACTTTAGAAAAATTTTTTTTTAACATTAAATAAATATTTCTTAAAAATTAAATAAATATTTCGTTAATATTGAATAAATGATTTATTAAAATTTTTGCAGTTATATAAACATTTTTGTAGATATACTGTATATATATTCAATTTTATTTTATTTCCATCTTTAAGTTGTACATCATAATATTGGGATATGAATCAGAAAAATTAAATTGTTTTTTCTTTAAAGGAAGCTGAATATCAGTACCAAATTCCAAATATGCATTTATAAATATAACTTCGTTTTGTAACTGCATTGCTAATACTTTTGCAGATGTAATGTTTTTTGACCATATAGACATCATATTGAAACATGATGAAAAACCTTTGCAGTGTGTAAATAATTCATTCGTTAAACGAAATATAAAAATAGGCAAATTCACGGATGAAAAATATATACAATTTTTTTCTAGAAGCCATAAAAATTTCTGTTTTATTGATTCTTGGATAAAAATTTTCTTTACTCATAACAGAAAACAAGGTGTAATCTTCAAATAGGTAATAACTGCATACAATGAATCTTCGAACACAATCATCTCTACGGTGTAATTTGAAATTAGTCGCTCATATAATCCATGTATATCTATCAAAGAAGAATTATCGATAATAGCCCTTTTCAAAAATAATGGAATTTTATCTTCTTCACATATAATAAACATTAAATATATTATATTGAAAACATTCATATTGACTGAAAGCTGATCAAATATCATTTTTATTGAGATAATATAAAAATTATTAAGAAGAGTAGTAATAATATCCACATGATTACAATTATTTGAAAACAGTTAAATTCTTTTTTATTACAGAAACTGTTTGACGGAATCTATCTGAAAAATTCTCATTATCCTTGAATTTCAGATTTTCGTGTAAAGTGGATATCTTGTTTAGTGCTTCCTGCTTGTTGATCTCATATTAAGATTTTGTAATATCGATTTATAGCATCTATTCGCTTACACATCTTATTGATTAATTAATTTTTACCAATATTTGAAGAAGTATGTGTGTCTCGTTATCTTCGACAATGAAAATAAATGAAGATGATTTTTTTAAAAGAAAACACTTTGATTTGAAACAATCAACTGATATTAATGTGTGTAGAGCAGGAAGCATAATGTTAAATATGTATTCTACTTATAAAAAAAATTTCGACATATATATTTCAAATATATATATGTCGAAATTTTTTTTCATAAGTAGAATGCATATTTAACATTTTATAATGAAACAATTTTATAAGTAAAAAATGCATATGTAAGAACACAAAATCTATGCACGGAATAATGATGAATGCAAATATAAACTTAAACTGTTTAGAAATATTTTTTAACTGATTTTAATTATCACTCTCAGAAGCATCACTGCCGTTGCTACTCTCACTATCATTGTTGTTGCTGCTCAGATCTTCTTTTTTATCGTTATTATTTCTGTAATGTTAAAAAAGAACGTATACAAAATACTGTAAAGACTGATAACTTATAAATGAAAAAAGTAGAACAGTATGTTATAACAATATTCACTTTTTTAAACGAAAGCTGGCTTGAGCCAGCCATGGCACGGCTTTCCTACCAAAAGTAACTGAATTTATATTTGGAAATGTTTTGGCCATCACTTCTGTAAACACAAAATATAGCTCACACAATTGAATGTAATCAAAATATAATAAATCTAGAACTACTGAAAGCAATTCGCTGTTAATAGTGTGATAAAAAAAATATTTATTATAATAAAAAGAATATAAAAAACTATATATGTACGTTTCGGCCTACATCCAGGCCATCTTAAGGCTGCATTCGGGCAATGCGCTATTAGCGCCATTTGTGTGGTACGTCCTTGTCTCACGTCTAATGGACGACGAAGATATAATTATCCTTATTATTTAATTAAATCAATGACATGTATCATTTGTATAAAAGATTTGATATCAATAGTCGGCGCCAAGTTTTTCTACCTTATTACTTACTTAATTTTAATGATATTTATCATTTGTATACAAGATTTGATATCAACAGTTGGCGCCAAGTCAAATTCTGCCAAATTAAAAAGTAAAACACAAGTGGTACCTTTAATCTTTAAGAACCCATATAGTACTATTATTTAAATTCTACTAAATTAAAAAGTAATACCCATGTGGTACTATCTTTATCTTCATACAATGAAACCTAAGTATATGCCTTTGTATTCTTATTAAAAGATCTTCCTATTCGAAACCAAGTGACTTAATTCTTATTTAAAAAAATTATATCACAATTAATTTAAAAACAAAATGAAAAAAATTTATTTAAATAGAAAAATTTTTTATGTAAAAACACTTCGCGCTGCTAGTTCTCGATCTCGATGTAATAAAATACAATAATAAAGACAAGAAAAATTTCGAGTGAAATACATAAAAAAAGAAAAGTAAGCTGTATATTTATTAATCAAATGTAGCATTTAAAATATGTTTAATATAATTTTTAAATTATCATTACTTTTACATATATTTGTATTTATTATTATAGCTTTTAGATAGTTTTCATTGTTTTTCTTATTCGCTCTAGCAGCGCGAAGTGTTTTTACATAAAAAATTTTTCTATTTAAATAAATTTTTTTCATTTTGTTTTTAAATTAATTGTGATATAATTTTTTTAAATAAGAATTAAGTCACTTGGTTTCGAATAGGAAGATCTTTTAATAAGAATACAAAGGCATATACTTAGGTTTCATTGTATGAAGATAAAGATAGTACCACATGGGTATTACTTTTTAATTTAGTAGAATTTAAATAATAGTACTATATGGGTTCTTAAAGATTAAAGGTACCACTTGTGTTTTACTTTTTAATTTGGTAGAATTTGACTTGGCGCCGACTGTTGATATCAAATCTTGTATACAAATGATAAATATCATTAAAATTAAGTAAGTAATAAGGTAGAAAAACTTGGCGCCGACTATTGATATCAAATCTTTTATACAAATGATACATGTCATTGATTTAATTAAATAATAAGGATAATACCACGTTTTTTTTTAAAGATTAGAATTTAACTTGGCGCCTACTATTGATATCAAATCTTTTATACAAATGATACATGTCATTAGAATTAAGTAAATAAGGATAATATCACGTAGGTTTTTAAAGATGGTTCTACTAAACAGCAAATGTGATTGGTCAGTTTCACAGTCGATTAAGTAATTGACGTTGGTGAAACTGGCCCAAATGGTTTTCTGATCAGCAGCACCCACTCTTAGCGCTTTTTTCTACCTTTTTTTTAAAAAGGTAAGTTTATATATACATACAAATGATACATGTCATTAGAATTAAATAAGTGTAAGAATGGTACCTCTTAGATCTTTAGAGATAGAATTTTTAAAGACTAGTTAATTAAACGATATATTTTATGGGAAAAATCCATATTACACGACAAGATAGTGAAATAAAATGAAAAAGATGAGTAGTGGGGAAGGGAGGAGGGAGAGGAAGAGGAGGGAGGATGTGCACAATGTATCGAAGTTAGTATAAATTGTATATATTTACATAGATGTTTTAATATCAGTTACTTTCGTGATAATATATTATGTTAAAGTACAGATGTATCAAAAATATATATAAAAAATGATTTAAAGAATTATTTAAAAATATATTATACATATATGAAGGAGAGTGACAATGATGAGTAGTGGGGCGAGTCGGAGAGAAAGAAGGGTAGAATTTAACTTGGCGTACAAATGATACGTGTCATTAGATTTAAGAAAATAATAAGGTAAAAAAGACAACAGTTCCCTTCTCTTCTTCTTCAGTAATACCCAACAGTTCCGAACTTACGTCTGATTTGACTAACAATAAGTCTAACTGAAACATGTACTTGAATACCTCATTATGTATGCCAAGATTTTTTATATATATATTAATTTCCATTTCATTATCTTGCAATAACAAAATGTATTACGTTAAAATAGACAATTTGATATAAGAATTCTATTAAAATTAATACTGATCTTTTGTGATTCAGTTTTGAAATATAAAAAACTGTTATTTGAATCTCTCACCTAGAACACTATATTTGATTTAAGATTGTGGAGCACATAAGAATTCTTTTGAAATTAATACTCATCTTTTGTGATTCATTTTTGAAATACAAGAAGCTGTTATTTCGATCTTTCACCTAGAAATTTGATTCAAGATTTTGAAGCACATGTGTGTGAGTTACAGTTTTCAATCACGTGTATCTTCATAAGTATACATTTTCAAAATATTATTCTAATTCATAATCAATATTGTGAGGAACGATTGTTCTGTTAATCAATTTCTTAATAACATTATACCAAAACACTTATTACGTTTATTAGTGTATTTGATTATCAGAACAATCACGATATTAATTATTAATTAGAATAATAATTTGTAAACGTATACTTATGAAAATATACGTGATTGAAAACTTGTTAACTTACACTCTAAAATCTTGAATCAAATATAGTGTTCTAGGTGAGGGATCAAACTATAATAGTTTTTTATATTATTATTGAAAGATAATGAAATGGAAATGAATACGTATATAAAAAATACTATTATACATATTACCATGAAAAATGACTCACATATTATTGAAGGTGCCAGATTCATCAAAGTAAACATACACCAACAGTTGCCAACTTTACGTCTGACTTGAATACCTCATTATGTATGCTAAGGTTTTTTACCATTTCATTATCTTCCAATAATAAAGATGTATTACGCTAAAGTAGACAAAATATGGTAAAACAATTTTATAAGAATTCTTTTAAAATTAATATTGATCTTTTGTGATTTATTTTTAAAATATAAAAAACTGTTATTTTGATCACATAGAACACTATATTTGATTCAAGATTTTGGAGTACATAAGAATTCTTTTGAATTAATACTGATCTTATGTGATTCATTTTTGAAATCTAAAAAACTGTTATTTCTATCTCTCACCTAGAACACTATATTTGATTCAAGAGTTTGGAGCACATGTGTGTGAGTTAACCAGTTTTCAATCACGTGTATCTTCATAAGCACACATTTACAAATTATTATTATAATTAGTAACTAATATTGTGAGGATTATACATTATTACCATGAAAAATGACTCATATACTATTGAAGGTGCCAGTTCAAAGTAAACATACATAAAATGTATATTCTTTTGTTGCATATATACGAAATAATAATGATTTAACATTATTATTATAAACATCTAGTGTGCATGTGTTGTTAAATCATTATTACGTATATATGCGACAAAAGGATATATATTTTATGAATGTTCACTTTGAACTGGCACCTTCAATGATATATCAGTTTGTTTTCTAACGTCGAAAGTGTCGATTGCATTGCATTACCTTCAGAATTTAATGTACTTTTATTATTGTAATGTACTACTGCGCTTGTCAACTATTTTGATACCACTCTTATTTAAGGCAACATTATTGTCGACAAGCTTTGCATTAGTCACATCCAAGATTATAGCACTGGCATCAAGAACTTTCAATGTACTCGGATCTAATGTCTTTATATTATTATCGTTTTATGGTATTTCCTCCTCCATCCAAATTGAACACCATTTTGATCAATTACTTCTAAATTATGTACCTGTAAAATATATAAATATTTAAATAATTTCAATTATTTTTTCTCTCTCAGAAATTACATTTATTAGCGTATTTGATTATTGATTATATGTAATAGATTTTATTGGTATAATGTTATTACGAAATTGATTATCAGAACAATCCTTCTTCATGATATTAATTATTAATTAGAATCATAATTTGTAAACGTATACTTATGAAGATATACGTGATTGAAAACTTGTTAACTTACACTCCAAAATCTTGAATCAAATATAGTGTTCTATGTGAGAGATCAAACTATAATAGTTTTTTGTATCATTATTGAAACATAAAGAAATGAAAATGAATATGTATATAAAAAATACAATTATACATATTACCATGAAAAATGACTCATATATTATTGAAGGTGCTATTTCAAAGTAAACATACATAAAGTGTATATTCTTTTGCAGCATATATACGTAATAATAATGATTTAACATTACTATTGTAAACATGTAGTGTGCATGTGTTGTTAGATCATTATTACGTATATATGCAACAGAAGGATATACATTTTACGAATGTTCACTTTGAACTGGCACCTTCAATAATATACCAGTTTGTTTTCTAACGTCATAATTGTCGGTTGCATCATATTACCTTCAGAATTTAATGTACTTTTATTTAGGGCAACATTATCATCGACGAGCTTTGCATTAGTCACATCCAAGATTATAGCACTGGCATCAAGAACTTTCAATGTACTCAGATTTCTCTAATATCTTTACATTATTACCGTTATAGGTATTTCTTCCTCCCAATTGAATATCATTTTGATCAATTACATCTAAATTGTGTACCTGCAAAATATATAAATAATTTAAATAATTTCAATCATTTTTTTCAAAAATTACGTTTATTGGCGTATTTGATTATAGGTAATAGATTTTTTTGGTATAATGTTATTACGAAATTGATTATCAGAACAATCCTTCTTCACGATAATAATTATTAATTAGAATAATAATTTGTAAATGTATACTTATGAAGATATACATGATTGAAAACTACTTATAACTTACACTCCAAAATCTTGAATAAAATATAGTGTTCTAGGTGAGAAATTAAACAGTATATATATATATATAACAGTTTTTTAAAAATAAATCACAAAGATCAATATTAATTTTAAAAGAATTCTTATACCAAATTGTCTATTTTAACGTAATACATTTTATTATTGAAAGATAATGAAATGGTACATATTACCATGAAAAATAACTCATATATTATTGAAGGTGCCAGTTCAAAGTAAACATACTTAAAGTATATATTCTTTTGTTGCATATATACGTAATAATAATGATTTAACATTGCTATGTAAATTGTAATAAGGCTCAATAAATTTAAAACTAATGGAGAGAAACAGGGTTACGAGCCAATAAATTCTTTATAAACTTACTATTGTAAACAACTAGTGTACAAGTGTTGTTAAATCATTATTACGTATATATGCAACAAAAGGATATATGAATGTTCACTTTGAACTGGCACCTTCAATAATATATCAGTTACTTTCCATGTTAATATATTTCATTATTAGATAATTATTTAAAGTTTTAAAGATTTCAAGTACTAAAACCAAGTAATTTTATGTTTTGAGTAACTGTATCAAATAAGTTTTATCTTTATATTATTCTAAGAGAATTGATTCTTTGTGCTGTATTTTCAGGTTTATTGAAGGGAAAGTCCTGAAAAGAAAAGGCAAGCATATTTTAAAACCATACCTTTTTTCTTTTCAGACTTTTCCTATCAACAAGCACAAAGAATGAATTCTTATAATTATATAAGGAATAGAGAATACAAATTAAGGTATCTACCAAACAAATAAATAACAGATCTGGAGACACGGTAGTGTCTCGGTAAATAAGTAACCTAACCAAATACTGTAAAAAGAAAATAATTATATAGAAATTAATTTGTATTCTTACAGCGGAATTACAGCAGAGAATTTGTATAATAAAGCAGAAAATATCTAACCTCACTTACGTGTTCGTCTATTCTATGCCATCGATGTGATAGATTTCCTAACCTCAATCCTTTGTTATTGCCGAGGCTCTTTATCTGACTTTAACGATCGTACAGATCGCAGCGGTCGATATTTATTCTAACCTCACTTACGTGTTCGTCTATGCCATCGATGTGACAGATTTCCTATCCTCAATCTTAATAATCCGACTTTAACGATCGTACAGATCGCAGCGATCGATATTGTCGCGACCACATTTATCTCTTGCGCCAAAAATTCCAGAATGCATTTTCTCACTCCGTAGCTGGCAACAACGACGACGACGACGACGACGACGACGACGACGACGACGACGACGACGACGACGACGACGACGACGACGACGATTTTTACAAACAAACCCATTTCCTCGACGGCGAACACCTAGACACTTACTTCCTCGAAATCAAACACGTAGACACTTATATTTCCTCGACGACGAACATATTTCAATATTTCAATTTTAATATTTATATAATAACATATATATATTATATTATTAATAAATATTTTATATTATATTGAATAATATTTTATTTTTAATTATAAGATTAAAATCGCGCGCGCGTCATATGTGATACACCATGCAACACTGGTCTGCTGGTTAGATATAGATAGATAGAGTGAGATGATAGATAGAGTGAGATAACACATAAAGTCAAAGGCCCTCTATTATCGAAAAAACGAGATGGACATTTTCTCTGGTCGACGACGTTGACGACGACGTATCTTAAAAATTGAAACGTGAAAATTCACAGATCCGGACTTTGCGTCGCGATATCTCCGCTCGTAGGGCACGTAGAAAAAAAATGAAAGCACTTTTATTATACAATTTAAGTTTTTCCTGTCGATTGAGCGTATGTAGAACTTGATCGGTTCAGCCGTTACTGAGATCTGATCATCTCGACCCCGAAATTTCTCCGTGTCGCGTAAAGGAGGCACGGCAGTGTCGCGCGCTTGGCTTAGCGCCGAGACACTACCGTGTCTCCAGATGAAACAAATAGCGCTAATAGCGTCTCCCTGAATCTAGCCTAAGTTAATTGAATGTAATCTTCAAAATACAAAGTAAAAAGAAATGTAATTTTTACCTATCATTACATTGCTGATTTTACGCCCACGCAATTTTTCTTTTTGTCCTCTTTGACCCTTCCAATTGAAAATAGCTGCTAAATTATCATGGAAAATCATTCGCAGCATCGAATTAATTCTTTTTTGAATTGAGTCACCCACAACACCAACATGTAATGCATTAATCTGAAAATTTCTACATTTAAATAAATTTCATTTATCAATGTAAAATATTGCATATATATGTACATCTTACAACTTGTAAACGGTAAGCGTTGTCTTTCTTTAATTTTTTTTCAACTGCCTTTAGTTCGTCTAAAGTTAAAAGTGGAAATTCAGTCAGACAATAATTTTCTGAGTTTTCAGACTGTGATTGTTGCTGAATTGATATATTCTTACTCGTTGCTATTTCAGATTCCACAAAACTTTCTATTGTCTTATCAGCTTTTCGTAGCATCAATTTGCATGATGTCAATTCATCTTAACAAAAATATAAAAAAAGAACTGTTATTACATTTTTGTAGAGAAAACAGAATATAAATACGAATAAACAATCTCATATCAGTAGTTGACAACATTAAAGGATGCTGGAGTGACCGAATTATGAACATTACAATCGTATAAAAATCTTCGATGAATTTACTAAATGTAATAAAAAACCCGTTTACAGGATTATAAAGTAGATGCAAAATTGGGAGGTGCTGCAGTAGACTTTATAATAAAATTTAAAAAAGTTAAGTATAAGCTTTTTTTTTATTTTAGTATAAAGTCTACAGATTAATATAGGTATATAATATATTCATTATAATTCCCTAAAAAATCAGATTGGATATAAAATTAAAAAATATTGATAACTTTGGTTATAATGAATTTTTTCTGTAAATTTATGTTGTTAAATATAAATAGATAAAACAAACAAATCACAAAATGTAAAACTTACTGCTGAGAACACAAACTGCGTCTGCAATAGATTCTAACGAGACCGTTCCGTTAGCAGTATATGCGCATTTATGTACCGTTTTCAAATTCATCTTACATCCCAACTTGATTGAAGGAAGTTCATTTATATTGGAGTATTCTTTGTTAATACCAGCGTAATCTTTAACAATATTAGATTGCATAGAGGTAGTTAGAGGCTGCTTATGTTTGGAAAAGTGCAATGACTTTGTTTTTTGTTCTGTACATCGCGAACGGGTATTATTTGTCAATAGGTCTGAAGTATCTGCCATTTTTGATTCAATCGTTCTTAATTGATCATGTTTCGAAGCTAGAGAAGTATCGTCAAATGCATTAAACCGCTTTGAGAGTTCATTCTTTTGATTATTTGCAATTGACAATGTTGGAAACGGTGGTAATTTTGATTGTTTCTTTTCCAATTTATTGTCTTTGGTGGCAGCAGTAGCATCAAATCGTTTAATTGGTTTTTTTAATCTTTTGCCTTTACCTTTTTCTTCTCTGTCCGAATACATTGTTGAATTTGGATTTTTGGACACTTTGACGAGAATTCTCATGCCTTTATCGTAGTTCACTGTAATCGTACAAATTTAGAAGAAAAACATCAGTATATACAATTTAAAATAAAAATAAATAGATTGCATAAGATTTAGGAAAAAAACATACCAATGTTTTCTTCAATAATTTTTATAGAAAAGCAATTCCATTTTGGATCTAATGCTGCACACTGCTTTGCTAATTTTTCAATAGTCGATTTATGATGCTCCATAGGATACCAACAAAGTATTTTATTACTCGAAATCCATGTAGATGGAACGAGATCTTTAAATCTTTCAACTTGATCTTCTGTGTCTGTATCAAATTCTATAATAGACCATTCTCTCACTCTCTCTTTAGCTTCATCAGTGCGTATTTTGCAAGGTGTCAATGCTTCTTGGTGCGTTTCAGCTTCATTTCTAACCATCGATGTTGTGTTGTTTTTTATTGTGTTTACATTATCATGTTCACTCATTGTGATCATTAAAAAATTCCTATTAAAATACAAGAAATATTTTTACATTTTTGAGATAGTATAATTCAATAAGTACAAATTTTATAGCTAAATATTATGTTTAATCGTATATATTCAATCATAATAACTCTTCTTTCAAAAACATCTTATATACAAAAATTCAAATTCTTCTGTATATATTTTTGTGGTATCTTATGGTTACAAAAAAAATGACATTAATTTAAATAATGCCAAATGCCATTTTGTCAATAAATTAGTAAATTATTCATTAATTTTATCTAGAAGAGATAACGTAAATTAAAACATCAGCAAAAATGAATAAATAATAGTATTGATAAAAAAATATGAACCATAATACTAATAATAACTTCACCAGTACCTAATAATAATACCTAATAAATACTTACTGCATAATTCAATAAAAAGATGCAATATACACAATTAACATATTAGTTCAATATTGTATAAAGGACGATACACATACATATAAACATACAAAGTTAAAATCTGTCTCGGGTTTTGTATATATGTATATACCATACTTTGAAATGTGTACTATTTATCGTAAATCACAAGCAGCTATGCAATATATAGAATGTACATATATAGAATATATACATATATATATAATATATTAATCGAATCACTTTACCTATTTTGTTGCTTGCCACTTTCAAAAAGAGCCACACTTTTATAAATCGAGCCCAAATAAGGAAAAAATAATAAAGAAGCAGAGGGAGAGAGAGAGAGAGAGAAACGGTGTGTAAAAAATTACATTTAAAAAAGATAAATCTTTTTTAAACTCTGAAGTATGATTGCAAATTAAGGAGTATCACAGTGTAACATTGATGAAACAATGTAGAAATTTTTGTATGGAAACTGTACATATTTTACGGTAATCTGTGACAATGGCCATATCTTAAGATTAGACAATTGCTTAACTTTAAATATACCTACTCGCGAACTTTCAATAGGTGCATTATAAAAATCACATTTGTTAACAAATTCTCTGCCAATTATAACTGGAACATGCAAATTATCAGAAAAAGCGACATTTTCAACTTGAATAATTACACCACTATCAGTACCGCAGCAATTGTCAGGAACTTTATTTGTGATTTTGAATAAAGGAAGAATAGCACCACGATATTGACGTCTGCAACCTGATAATACCGGACCTGCATTATGCGGAAAAAACAACTTTGGAAATATATCATCTTGCACTTTTTCTATTGAATTATCGGACTCGAACGTCATGATTTCTTCAATTCTTCGACCAATTTGCTCAAGTGGATTTTTGCGTCCTCTAATTTTTCGTTTTATGGTTTGCATGTAGTTCTCGAAGGGAAATGCAGATATTGTATGTAGACTGAAATCAACTAATTTATCTACAAAATAGTCTGCATCGTCAGTAACGTGTATATTATTATGAAAATTGTGTGAAATAAAATTTTTATGATATAATATTTCAGTTGATTGAACAAAATGTTTTAAAATGTCTAGCAAATTGTCGAAATTCCTGCTTTTTACATAAACTCGGGTTTAATAAAATTCTCATCGCGCAATGGAATTCTAAAAAGTGAATGTATTTCTGTTTGTTTAGAACATTTTTTAGAACAATTGGACCTACATATAGCATAAATAATCTAAATTCTGTTGCTTTCCATCTTAAAACAATGTATAGTTCTCTACACTTTCTTACAAATTCTGCAGGAATATAGCGTTGAAGTTGAACAAGATGGTTTGACAGCTTTTCGATGTGAGCAGCGGTAAGTCTATGAGGAATTGGTCCCTTGTACCATATATTCAGAATCATTGTACGCATTACATCTAAACACTCTAGATGTAAATAATCGAGAATAAAATGATGTACAAAGTGTAAACCTACAATATTGACAAGTGGAGTAGATCGCCGACGAAAATTGGAATCTCTCCATTCTATAAAATCTTCATTAGAACGAGCAGAACTCTCCAAATCAGGAAAGATACGTCGATAGTCCGAGGTGATACCACGAACTGTGCACCTAGTACATGAATAATACCCTGTGTGTGATACTATTCCCAATATATAACTTTTAGCTGGTGCATCACAAACAAAATAAACGCCATCTAAAATTGTAGTATAATTCTCAAAATGAAGACCATGTTCAATAATATTACTAACTTCAATAATAAAATCTAGTAAATAATTGTTTAAATTTTTAGGTTTATCCTTGCCATAATATATACCTATAGGAATAACTTTATTGCGCAATTCAGTAATAGAAACTATGGTACATAATATGGGATATACCTGATCAGATGAACTTTTATACAGCGGTAATCTGTCAATGTTTACCAATAATTTAAATGTACTTACATTTCTCAAATATTTGGGAGCAAGTTTTAATAATTGTCTTTTAAGTCTAAAATGTATATAATATCCTGTAGAGTCAATGACTTTTGTAACCAATTTTAATTTTGTCATAAGTAACGTTCGCGCATTGATAGGGAATTTGGTTTCTGATTCATCGGCAAAACACTCATGATTCTTTTTCAAACCTGCTAACAAATCAGAAAGTGCTGAATGCGTTATGTTATGCTTTAAAGCCCAACTCTTAAGAAATTTGAGAACTTTTGTATTTGAGGAAACTAAATTTTCATTACATTGAGATGAGTTTGAAGAAGCAGATGGCGAACATGGATCTGAGGAAGAATCAAGGTCGATATTTTCGAGTAAAATGTCGTTTTCTCTGTGATCGTTATTACCCCAATATTCATAATCGGATTGTTCGAAAAGTTCTGAGTGTTTAGAATGGTCAGATGAGTTATCAGAAAATTCAAATTCGTTACATAGGAAACTTTTATAGTTGGAGTGTTGAGAGGAATTTGGTTGCTCGATATTATGAGTAATGGCAGAAGTATGTAATTGCTGAATGTAGGATGGGTCATAATCACTCGAGGAATCAGTTGAATTTGATTCATTGTCTTCAGTATGAAGTCTCTTCCTTTTAGCCCTTTCGCAAAGTTTGTAAAATGGAATATTTTTCGGCATATTCTTCAATGATCAACTATAGACAAATTTTATGTATTTTTATATAATGTATATGTATTTACATATATGTATATGTATTTACATATATGTATACAGGATATTTCTCTTTAAATTACGATCTCAAATATCTCTTCAACAGTGCGTTTTGGGAAAAAATATTTCAATAAAAAGTTTTGTGACTTCGAGAGGGACATAAGATGATATCATTGATTTAATCGATACAGGATAATGGTGTCAGGACAAAAATATTCTGAATTTTTTTAATGGAACTTTCTATTTTTCACTGCATATTCTTGTAGCTTAGCTCGAAAGCTTTTCAAAATACTAAAATAAAATATTTTTTTATTAAATACTTTTCAATTATAAGGTTTGAAAGTTACAATACTGTCAGCATAAATATTACTCAAAGTGTTTAAGACGGCTAAAACCTCTCCTGAATATTCTTCAAGATCATAACGTCAACATATGTCAAGGTCAAGGCCATTGGAAGTGGTTAATCTTATTTATTAAGAGATAAAAAAATAACTTCAAAACATCATAATAATGTTATCTTTTATCTCTTATTAAAGTAGGAGTAATAACCTGCAATATATTTTATTATAGTATTTTGAAAGCTTTTGAGGTAAGCTACAAATATATGCAATAAAAAATAGGAGGTTCCATCTAACAAATTCAAAGTGATCTTGCCCTTTGACAATGCTACTAAAAAAAATCATGTCACAAAATTATTATACATAACAAAATCATGTAATTAAAACAAATAAATCACATAATTGGATTGTTCCAAATCAGTACGTGATTTTTTAAAAAATCACGTAATTTGAAATAACTTTATCTATTATATATGATTTTAGTTATCACAGTTTAAATAATTAAATGATAGAAATAGAAAAGAAAAAACATATCATCGTGTGACTTTTTAAATTATGTTATTTCAAAAAATTCATGTATTGATTTGGAACAATTTATTACGTGATTTACATATATTAATCACATAATTTCATTATTCATTCTTTTTAAAAAACTTTATAGTTTTCGAACTTATATTTACTGCTGTCATGAATAACCATGATTTATTATAACTTCGGATGGTTCTTATTGTAACAGCAGTAAATATCAATTATAAAATTTAAAAATGAAAAGTGTTGTTAATTGTATCATAATGATTTCGTACTTAACGAAGTTACTGGTTACGTTACTTTTTTCAGTAACGAATGAGTAACGTATTTACTTTTTCTAGCGAATAACAGTAACGGTAACTAAGTTACAATTTTCAATAACGATTAACAGAATTTTACGTTACCTTTCTCGTTATTCCGTTGGGGTTCCGACATTTTACTTCAAAGCTATAAAACTTCTACTTCGATTGGATTCGGGGAGGCACTATTAGCGCTATTATTTGTGTCATTCTATCTTCATCGTTTATTAGACGTGAGACAAGGATAGTACACAAATGGCGCTGATAGCGCACTGCCCTAGACTGCCCGAACGCAGCCTTCGTCTTCTTCTTCCTTTAATGGCACCCGTAAGCGATCGCCCGCGAATAAACGCCGGGTAAAGTCACTAGATTTATAAAGTACCGCAAACTCGCATCCATTTTTGCGCAAAACGCGGCCATTTCAAATTTTCGCATTTATATACATATACCTATGTACTTTATTTGTGAAAATGAAGCCGTCGAATGTATAAATCAATGTTGTTGAATTGTAATTAGTTTATTTGTGACCAAAAAATATGTAGAAATGCTTAATTTATGTGTTCTTTAGTTTAATACGGATTTATTTGTTATAGAAGTTTTGTGCATATAAGTGCACGAAGGATAATAATACAATAATTATACTATATAACTTATAATAACATAAGAATAATTATACAATAATATTTATTATAAAATAATTAAATAGTTAATAAAATATAAAATAATAGAGCTATAAAATTAAAAAACAATTTATTCTTATGTATGTAGCTATATTTACGTAAATATTATCATTTTTTGAAAAGTAACGGAAAAAGTAACGTTTTTCCCGTTACTTTTGAGTAACGATAAGGCGTTCCTTTTTACAATGGGTGACGAATAACGAGTAACGTATTACTTTTTATCGCAAGTAACAGTAACTGTAACGCGTTACATAAAAACAGTAACGTTAACAACCCTGAATTATAGTACCCGTTTTTACCAATGTAGTTTAAAGCTGATTTTACAATCTGCAGTCGGAAATCTTAATCTTAATCGGTGAAGTTGACCAATCCAGTGTTATGGGCCTTCTACAATAAGCCATTACTTATAAGTTTTAAGTGTTAAATCATAAGAAATTTACCAATCACAATCGAATATGAGAAGAATAATCGACTGTGAGTGGTCAATTTCTTATGACTTATACTTAAAACTTAGGTAATGGCTTATTGTAGAAGGCCTATTGTCGTACAAGTTGGTTATTGGTCAACTTTACTGATAAGACTTAGGACTACTGATTACTGACTCATTGTAAAATCAGTATAATATTAACTTCAGTCAATTGCTTTTCATCTTTTCTCGTTCTAAGAAATAAAAAAGGATGAAGAGTAATAAGTTGAACCGAGATTAAAATTAAGTCGGATGCATACATAGTAATTATAATATATAATAATAAAAATTATTGCAAAAATAAAGAAGTAATTAAGGTAATTATTTAGAATAGCATATCCCATCTAAAATCTTAATGAAAATCTCATCCGTGTTTTCACTCAAAATGAAAGAATTTGGTAAAAAAAATGCAACAAAAAAATTGGCCTTGTAAACCGAGATATTAAGCGTTGAACTGCGACCTAAGAGAGGTCAGGGATCTTGAAAAAGACCCCTCACCTAATAAGCGAGGTTACAGCTTATATTTACACCGTCACGACCTGTCGTGTTTAGGTCAAATATTTAGAGTATAGATGGTGGCCAAAATGTAGGATGTAAACTAAGCCACTATCTCGATTCACGAGGCCGACCGCCGCATTTTTTGCCAGATTCTTTCATTTTGAGTGAAAATACGTCGAATGAGTGTATTTTTATTAAGATTTTAGGTGGAGTATGCTATTCTATAAATAATTACCAGAAGTAATATTATACATTTATGTACATTAACTGAAATAACTTCGTTTAGATATCAGCAAAAAAAGCGAAAAAGTTGAGAGAAATATTATTGTACATACGTAGATCTCTCGCAGTTTAACATGCTATAGGTTATAGTATCTTACCTTTAGAGAAACCAAAGGCCTTATGAAGAACACTTTAATAGTTTGAATATAGCTTCATATAACACTTCTTATTATTAATCACGTATGGGGTACAATGCGTAACACAACTCGAGACTTCTTCGGCGGCGACCAGTGACAACTCGAGTCGTCTATCAGACTATCAGTCGTCCATTCGTTCACTCACTTCGAAATATCTCAAGCGGCCAATCAGGTGCCTTCTACAGAGTTCACGTGATCTACAGCGGTAGTCTTATTTAAGCAGAAAGACTGACTTATATATATATATATATAATGTTACGATCAAGCAGTTCTTATGCGTATTAAAAAGTACGTCATGAGACTATAAAAAGTACGTCTCATATAAAACATTGCCTTAAGATTATAAGTTTATGCCTGATTTTGGCCGTAACCGCGTATGCCGTATGCCGCCGGTATATCTACAAAAATGATAACTATATAATATCACAGTCGAATAAAGGAGGGGAATACTCGACTGATGTGATTATAGTCAATTCTTTATAGATATACCGAGGCATACAGCATATACGTCATAAAAGTCAATCATAGCGATGTTCGTTCGTATATTAGCATATAAGGCATATATTGTGCCCGTATATAACGTTCTCTCTCGATCGTTTTGCCCATATATATATATATATATAATAAATATATATATATTTGAATTAAATTATTAAATATTAAATCAATATTAAATAAATGTTCGAAAAACGTTTTTTCAGATCATTATTGCAAATAAATGTGTAATGTATAGTAAATACTAAATCAATGTTGAATAAATGTTAAATAAATATTTCTGAGAATGTTGTGGTGATTAAATAATTAATGCAAAATAAATATCAAATTAATGTTAAAAATAAATGTATAAAAAATATATAAGAAAATCGTTATTGCAAATGAGTTATTAATGAATAATAAATATTAAATTAATGTTGAATAAATGTTAAATACATATTTTTGAAAATTTTACTTAAAATAAAAAATTAATATAATATAAATGTTAAGCAAAATGTTTAATAAATGTGAAATAAATATTTTTTCTAAATATTATTTTAAATGAATTATATATGTAATATAAATATTAAATAAACGTTAAATAAACGTTTAATAAATATTTTCTCTAAATATTATTTTAAATGAATTATATATGTAATTAATAATAAGAAAATTAATAAAGGACTCTTTATATAAACAACAAACGAAATGAGCAAAGGACGTCGTAAGAGTCATACAAAATAAAATTTTTAAAACGATAGATAAAACATAACTGTCATATATAATAAAATATCATCTTACATAATTCTGAATTATACATTAATAAAACAAAAACATAAATGATTACAAAATTACAATACTACTTAACGTTTCGGCTCTCGGATTGAGCCATCCTCAGAAGTAACATCATGATAATTGAAAGTTATTCGTTAATTGGAAAAATCTAATGTGAACATCTCCATGTCTTATTGTTGACCAAGCGATTGAAAGATCGAATGA
>NW_017277158.1:0-1321 GCF_001594065.2 Cyphomyrmex costatus | reverse complement strand
CAGACTACAAAACGACAAAGTTAAACTTTGTTTATGATGGGATAATATGCATAATGGAGACCTTCTGTGTCCGTTTGTAAATTCAAACTGTTATTTTGTCTTTTTATATTGATCATCTCCGAAATTATACGTTTTCTGTAGCACGGTTCTTCGTCTAATATCTCAACATCATCCCAACAAAATTCATGGTCATGTTGCAACCTGTGGTCAGTGATAACAGAACGTGTAGACGTGTTATGTCGAATGTGATTCCTATGTTCTGCGATTCTAGTTTTAAGTTATCTACTCGTCTGTCCAACGTAAGACGCATCACAATCTCCGCAAGAGATTTTATATACAACATTGTTCTTCGAGTTTTTTGGGCGTATATCTTTCTGTACTTTAATGTACTTCCTCATCTTATTTGGACTGCGGAAGGAAACCCTAATATCCCTACCATTAAATCTCTTAAATTTATCTGTATGAAACGGTATAAATGGTACCGTAAGCCAGGAAGTGGGTACTTCACTGTTAACTGTTTCAGTAGAGTTTTTGTGAGAAAGATGTTTCATTTTGATTAATTGTTTAATACGTTGTTTTACATTTTCAAAAATGAACGGTAAGGGATAGTCATTATCCAAAAGGATATTAATGACAAAAGTTATGTTCTTCTGAAATGAAATACTAAATCCAGATCCAATTTTTATCTCACCTAAATCATTCAACGCTAGTTCTTCTTCGTTATCCACCATCAGAAAGAATTGGTTTTTAAATCTAACTAAAATAGACATTCCTCAAAATATTCAATGTTTTTTTACAACTAGGCGAAGGATTTGCTCTTCCTTTCAAAAATAAGAACTACATAATTTCTGAATGCATCAAAAGTGTGGAAAATAGTACTTTGAGAATGCCAATTACTAAAAGAATCGCGTTCACAAATCATACCATCCCTATATTAAATAAAATCATCTCTTCGTCGATTTTCACATCTTCTATTGACAAACAATTACAAATAATGGAAACAGATACTAAAAACTTTATTTCTACTCATTCAGATATCATTTTCACATATGCAGATAAAGGCAACGTCACTGTAGCCATGGATAGAACTAGTTATATCAATAAAATGAACATAATGTTTAGTGATAGAGACACATATAGTGTCATTAAAAATGATCCTGTTAAAAAAATCACAACAGCTGCAAGGAATTTGCTCACCAGATGGAGGAACAAGGAGTATATTGATAATTCTGAATACAGAGCGTTATATTGCGTTATATAGCGATGGTGTACTTCCTAGAGCCTATGGGTTGCCAAAGATACATAAATTGCATTGTCCTTT
>NW_017277157.1:392-599 GCF_001594065.2 Cyphomyrmex costatus | reverse complement strand
CGCGATACCACCGTCGCACGCGGTGAGGCTGTCGCACGCGATAACGCTGGCGCGATGTAACGCAATACCGCGCGAATAAGGAAGGAAGGAAGCGAAGAATTGAGAGACGTGCTATTTAAATTCAAACATTTATTTATTTATTCGTCATGTTGTGCATGATATACAATATCACCTAAAGCGTACATTATTAATTCGCATTCGATATTA
>NW_017277157.1:0-263 GCF_001594065.2 Cyphomyrmex costatus | reverse complement strand
TTGAAATATGCATGATCAACACATTGTTCGAGTTCGAGCATGAATAGTACAGTCGACGGTTTCATATACATGCACTTGTCACATAAAAATAATTTCACAGTGTTCGCATCGCGTATTTTGACAAGTTCCATCACAAGGTCTTGAATCATCAACGATGATGATGGTGTAGTCGATTGCACCAATCTCTCTATATCCGCCCCTTTTTTGACGAACGCTGTCCACGTGGCGTGCGGTAGGATGATGTGGTTGCCTCGGATGTCACT
>NW_017277156.1:0-765 GCF_001594065.2 Cyphomyrmex costatus | reverse complement strand
CAATCTCACGCTGTGCGTTTACTTGACACGAGATACTATAGGTATATATAATACTAGTCCGTACTCAGAATGCGTTTTTATTGATAAAAGCGCGCTTTTATCTCTAAAATTCTATAGTATGCATAACGAAAACTATAGCACGTTAAAGCGTTAACATAGTTGTAAGCGCGTTCTGAATACGGGCCACTGTGTCTCTTAATTAGTCTGCATCTTAATACTGCATTTTCTTTCTTAAATATTTTCATTATTTTTCATATTGGGAATTATTTAATAACCATCTTATTATTGTATATTTTGAGGTCTAGCAGCGCCAAGTTTTTTGTACTTTTACTTTTTGAAATAAAGTATATGTTATATATATGGCAAAAAATATATTCCTTCCACAATTGGCGCAATCTAAAAAGATTTCATTTTTTTTTGTATACTGTAATAATAAACATATGTAACGGCTTTTTGTGAGGCGAACATGCACACTTAGCGCCTTTTTTCCTTTTTTTAAAAAGGTAATTTTGTTGAGCATTTTATCACGCATTTTGTAATGTTAAATATTTCTTATAAATCTGTATATAAAATATAATAAGAAAAAATATTATAAGAAAATATATGTTCTTTTGGTAATTGACGCAATTTAAAGATTTCATTTCATTTTTTTGGTTGAAATATATGCTACGACGTTATTCGCGCGCAGGGCGTCGAGTGGCTGCTCACCACTCAGTGCGATTGACTCACGATCTGTAGACCCGAGTTCAATCCCACCTGCGCCCA
>NW_017277155.1:0-901 GCF_001594065.2 Cyphomyrmex costatus | reverse complement strand
TTTATAATTCTTGTACTAAACATTGTTTCTTTATTAACATATATTCGTATCATTATTTGAGAGAATGTTGAAAGTATAGCAACTCTATGGAATTTTTTAAAGAAACGCTGTTATCTAAAGATGAATCTTTACCCGCAATATTATTAGGGTTAAATGAGACACATTTTTGCAGAAATAGAAATTTTTACAAAAAAAATTTTAGTACTTCCATGGGATCTCGAATTTCCCCATTTTAGCGGATTTTGGTCATTCGTGACTTAGAAACTAAAGAATTCAATTTCCGTTTGATGAATTTTATTATCGATACGTTGACGACATAGTAGTGGCAGATTCGAAAAGTATGATCACTTTTACACTTAAAGCATTTAACTCATTTCACAATATATATATATAGACCACAATTTATTCTAGAAATAGACGGAAACAGAATAAGTTTTCTGGATCTCACTACTGCTGATACACTTACTTTACAGAACTTGGTACCATAAACATCGTTTTCGGTGTGATATATAAACTTTACATCTTTATACTAGATTCCAAAGTATTTAATGGATAGTTTTTATTTCCGACACTTTTAACAACGTATCGACTTGAGTTGAAGCTTATGACTTTGATTGTTTTACCTTCAACCGTTACCATCAATGAGATAATAGTTTAACAACGCCTTTCTTCTCTATATTATATAAAATCGATTAAATCGCTCACCGGTAATATTCTCCGCTTCATCCAATTTCGACACAAATATTTTAAATTAACCTTAATGGACTATTTCCACCTTCACTTTTATCATTAAATATGATTGTGTGCTAATATAGTGTATCTTTACGTAAAATTGTAATTGTATTATTTTCCTTACGTTTTATTTGTATCTTTAATATAAATACACATGTAACACCTTTCT
>NW_017277154.1:0-2801 GCF_001594065.2 Cyphomyrmex costatus | reverse complement strand
CCAGAACTGACGAATCTTCTTGGTCCATGTTGTTACTGTTTCTTTCCTATATAGATTTATAGAAAAATTTTTGTGAAATTTGTTCGCTTATAGTTATAAAATAATCCAATTATAAATGGTATTGAAATGAATGTGACGTCTTCTGAACTAAATGAAGAATTTTCTAAATTCATTCTTTATACTTGAATGCTTACATAAAAAAATTTGAATTTACTTTAGAAATTATTCACTATATTCATGTAAATATTCTTTTTTATATAAAAAAAATTTAGTGCATTAGACATAACATCTTTTTAACGTTAGTTAAGTAAGTAATCATTGCAATAATGAATATTATTTACATATAAATACCATTGTAGCCGTATGATCATCAGTAAGCATTGCGACATAGCGGTTTCGTACAGTTTGTCTCGGTACTCGACTGTCACGGCTATTCTCATCGACATCATCGTTTAGATATTTTTTCCTTCGTTTTTGATTTTTATTCATGATATTTAAGCACTAATAATGAAGTCTACGTATGTGTGCAATTTTCTAATTGAAAGCAATGCAGGGGTGCGTTCACTTTTTATGCTCACGCCCTTTTACTCTTCAGGCTGCGTTCAGGAACATCACCCGAGTGCCCCCCGTGTAGTCACGATCCTTATTTAACATGGGTGGACAACAAGGATGAGACGATACATGAGGGCACTTGGGTGATATTTTTGAACGTAGCCTAGGTTTCATTGCGCGTGAATCACATAAGTGTCTCATGGTTCAGACTCAACTGTTGCGGAACGAATCCGTTAACAATTGCTGCTATTGGATGATCTAAAAGAATACATCAATAGCAATGAGCACTCACGAATCAGTTGCACAACAGTTGAGTCTGCTGTACGCGACCATTTTGTCACGTTTATTAGTACATAGCTTACAAAAATACAAAGGAAAAGATCAACAAAGCACAATGCATGAGACAAATTCAAGCATTTCATGCGATCGCGATAAGGATAATAACGGTAAAATACATTTTGAAATTAACGAAGAAAAGTGTGTTTTGATCAAATTTTGTAACGAAGAGAATAAAGTGGCTGTACGTTTTGAAACATTGTGTGATTTAGACAACGTAATTTTAAACGATGTAATTGCACAACAAAAAGTAGTGAAAGTGCACTGGCCAACAGACGTCGAAATTGGCTCATCGCCGAGAATAAAAAGAAAATTACAAAAAGCGAATTTTGAAATTCATCCAGTAACGATTCTGGAGGTAATTAAAAATTGTAATAATAAAAACATTTATATATGATAATTGTGTGTGTACGCATGTTTAATCTATTTAAGAAAAAAGAAATAAAAACAGAAATTAATGTTACTTAACCTCTTTCTGCTTACGGTTTACGGCTTCTTAAAGCAAGATTGCGGACCGAGACTTACTCTGTCATAAATTTTGAATAATAATTTAACAATTAGTGATATAATAATGATGTCCTTGAAAGTTTTAAAAGCGTTATTCCGTAATAATAAACTCATTTTAAAGGATTTTGAGATACTTAATGAAGTAATATGCAGTGAATGCAGTTAATGCAGTGAATATTTATATGCTTATTCTACTAGTGTCATGGATAAAAAAAGAAATATGATTCTCAAAATTATTAACATTCATTAATATTCAAATTGTTATTAATTATTATCACTAAAATTAATTTAGTAAAAGCAATTAATAATTATTCATTATACATTATGAACTTACACGACTGTTATTCATGCACTGTAATCCAATGTCGATTTTTATTCTGTTGACTTTATTAAAACCTAACTATGATTTCCAGATTTGTATGCATTTTGTCACTTGTCAGTACAAATTGATTTAACAAATTTAGAACAATTGATTCGCCGGAAATACCTTTTTTAAGAAAATTAATGACGACTTTACGATCGCTTAGTATATGAGATCCTTTTTTAGTTCATTACCTTGTTTTTATGTCTTCAAAGACGTATGATAGTATTAAAAAACCAAATCAAATGGTTTTTCATGGAAACTTACAGCTAAATATATTAACATTTTGAAAATCATATTTTTACAAATGTAATCAAATATGGTAAATATCTATCATGGTAAATCATGGTAAATATCTATCTTAAAATAAAAATTATGTGTTAATGCATTTAATTAAGTTTATAAATATTTTGTACACTATGTATATGTATAATACTGTTTATATTTTCCAGAATGGGTTGACATGCGTCAAAAAGAAAGTAATTTTATCAAATACGGTTTTATTGATTTGTCAAAAAAAGAACGCAAAAATGCTAAAAAAAAGATTTCTTAGTGACAGTGGTAGTGATGTTCATTCATCAAAGTCTAAGCGAGCCGCTTCTAAAAAGGTATTTTCATGCAATTATTTTAATTAATACCACTATTCTACATTTCTTGTGTTTTAATCTATTCAATTAAACTCATACATATTTTATATTTTAGAAACAAGCGCATCTTAACTTGAAAAAAGTAACTTCTAATAAATTACATCTAGAAATTAAGGAACGAAGGAAATGTAGCAATGAAAAATTTGAAGTATATCTACTTGTATAATCAGTCTTAAACAATTAATAATTTTTATCTGTATACTTTTTATTGTATAGATTATCATTATTTATAATATGTGAATTAAAATAAGTAAAAATTCACAGTTTTTATCGCTAGTATTGTAAAAAAACAGTATTGTAAAAAAAATTATTTTATAAAATAATTAATACAAAACAGGGCTACGAGCCAAATATTAGTTAAAATATAAAGGTCTTAGTAATAAACAGTCATTAATTAA
>NW_017277153.1:0-522 GCF_001594065.2 Cyphomyrmex costatus | reverse complement strand
TGATAGGAGTGTTGTCAGAGTTTCTTTTCGTAGTCCGAACAAAATGAAAAAATACATTAAGGTACAAAAGGACTCACGTCTCTACACATCTAAGAGTAACTTATGTGGGGCAAACCAGCAGACAGTTAAAAACAAGAATTAAAGAACACCGTAATCATATAAATCATAATACCTACCAACCATGTGGATTTGATTGTTTGACGTTGAGAGTGACCACTTTTCTACAGATCCATGTCTTTTATGTTGTGAATTTACTACTGAAGATGGCCCGGATGTTAGGCCGAAACGTATAGTATTTTATATATGACATTTTTTGATTGTTGACGAATATATATTGTTTTTTGTGATTTCGCATTGATAACAGCGAGTTTACTCTCATTAGCCTATTTATTCTTTGTATTTGAAATTTTCGAGAGTCGATTTTTATATTTAATTTTTTGATTTTTATATTTAATTTTTTAAATCATAATAGTTCTACCAGATCGGTAATAACTGATCACAGATTGGAGTATAATCATGACT
>NW_017277152.1:0-3034 GCF_001594065.2 Cyphomyrmex costatus | reverse complement strand
TATATCGTTCCCATCTATCCCATTCCAAACAATTATCTAAGATTAAGTTTTGTAAAAGTTAGTGCAAAAAAGCAGTTACATAGAAAAAGATATTGTTCTCTAGGTAACTTTATCTATTGCCTCATAATTCATATTGTACATTTTATGAAATGATAAAACGTTTTAATGTTGAACAGTATATTTTATACAAATCATTTTGTTTTTTGATATAAGACGTTTTATGATTTCTAATTATTATTATCTATCTCACTGCACTAACTTTAGCCTAAACTTTTATAACCTATTCGTAGTAACTGGATTTTTTTATACCAGTTAAAATAATAATATGACGTAAGATTCAATTTACGTTTTATCACAAAATAAAATAAGAATTTTACTGTATTAAAACTGTATTAAAACTGTGATCAAATTTGCATCACTTGCAATACTAGATTTCGATATAATTATTATATAAAAAAATAATTCTAATAAATTATAATTACTATAAAAAGGTATTTAAATTAACACTGTTGAGGGAAATTTATTATCCCTACCGAATCTCACGTCACTTTCTGAAATTTTCATCTCCGCATGCTTTCGAGATGAAATTCAATAACGAATCGGTCGAATCGATGTAAATGGGCCTTATTCTATTAAATAGTAGTTGAATAAATAATTTTCTTTTATTTATTTTTATATCAAGATTTTATTTTCATTTTATAAGGTTTGTAAAAAACTTCGTAAAAACAAATTTAAAAAATTCTTAATAAAATTATATAAACTAGTTATGGACTCTTTTTTGTTAAAAACAAATAAACAAACATAAATTAAAGGCTATAAAGAGTCAAACGCAGTTAACAATGCGAAAAAATTTTAATATTAATCTTACAAAATAACATTAAGATGTCTCGTCGAACGTTTTGGTCTGCAATTTAGACCATCTTCAGCGACGAAATAATAATAAACCATTACTCCATTTACTCCGAGTTAGAATGCAAGTAGCAGGATCAATTTTTGTTAAACGACAAAGTGTTCCTGTGCACCAACTAGAGGTAAATTTTTTAGTAACTTTTTGTAATGTAATAATTTGATTCTAATAGAATTTTTGTTGTCAACGGTCTTTTTCACAGACATATTTCTGATTTTTCATTACACAACGCCACATCCATTATCTACGATGAATTTACCTTTAGTTGGTGCACAGGAACATTTTGTCGTTTAACAAAAATTGATTCTACTACTTGCATTCTAACTCGGAGTAAATGGAGTAATGGTTTATTATTATTTCGTCGCTGAAGATGGTCTAAATTGCAGACCATCAAAACGTTCGACGGGACATCTTAATATTATTTTGTAAGATTATTAAAATTTTTTCGCATTGTTAACTGCGTTTGACTCTTTATAGCCTTTAATTTATGTTTGTTTATTTGTTTTTAACAAATTTAAATTTCGTAATATTCGCAATAGAGCTTTTTTTGAATTAGATCAGTGTCTCAATATAAAGATTTTTTAAATTTACATTTATTTTTAATCGGATACCTAAATATATTTTAATAAATAGATACATATTTAAACAGAAACGCTAATAAAGAATAGATACAAAATTTAATCGTATATTAATAGAAATTTTATAGTATCATTGATAGTTTATTTTCGTTTAGTACTTAATTTCATTAATATGATGGCCCTTCGCGACGTGTCCGCGTTTCGCGCATCGAACGAAAGCGTAAAAATTTTACGCTTATTGCCGGTGATAGTCGGCAGGCAAAAAGGAGTTTCTCCTTTTTGAGTCGATTTCTGGTATACGAAGCCAGAAATTATTGGCCAAGATCATCAAAAGGTTGGTTCAATTTGGCCAGAAGAAAGAAGACGAAGAGGAGTACCTACTACAAGGTAGGTTGGTGTGTGACATCAATCTAAGGTAAATGTGTAAGTCAAATGATCTTAGACACTTCTGTGTCTGTTGACATTTGGGAGGGTAATCTGTCGGGAGGGTAAAATTACTCGCAATCTAAATTGCGAGTTCTTATATTTCGAAAATTTTCTTATTCGTTTAGTATCGCGTTTAGGTTATCCCGTCTATTTATAAGTAAATAGGCACGAAAAAATACGGGTAGGTAGGACAATAGGTATGGATAGGTAAAGTACTAGTCTCTCTCTCTAATTTATAAACTATATAGGTAGGGAAATATAAGTCTCTATTTCGTTTCACGCGCAATGCGCAAGATATATAATTTTATCTTTATCATTTACTGAATATACGAAAGAAAGATGAGATGATACATTATGCACACTATACGTGAAACGAAATCACCCCACATAATACTTGATAATTGGAAAGAAGGATAAAATTGAATAAAACTTTAAATTTTATTTAGTTATCAGCATTCTGTTCCAATTAGCAAATATCAAAATAATCTAAATTAATTTTACATTTTATTGTAGCTTCATCGAAATTAAATCTTTTTGTAAAATAGGTGTAAATTGTGTAAATAAATGTTCATATTATTGGATACGTAATGTAAAATTTATGTGAACTATGTCCAGATAAATGCTATCAAATTTACTTTTGTAATTTGTATAATTATTACTAATAATTTATATGTTTGTTAGACTATTAGGGTAATATGTATCGGATTTGAATATCCTGTATTTAATAGTATTTATCTTGGCTCAGTAAACCAATTTGTTGCATTGTATTATACTGATGTAAATTACACGAAATCGACGAAACATATGATAACAAGAGTTGGTTATTGATTAATTTATTAAGCATAATCTAATGAAATTTAGATCTATTAAATTTCATTAGATTTTTTATGCTTAATAAATTTTATAATAATAAGTCAACAATTAAAAATAAATACAATTCAATTATCGTGAATATTTCATCCTATTTTTCATTATTCGTATAACCATCGTTTTACTAAAATTTTATGTTATCGTATACGTATTTTCGACGTTTTCGTGTCCCGCATTGTTAACATTTTTTAATTATGCTTTTAGTATCATTTTTAATGTATTTTAAACAGCACTTATAATTGTATATATTATT
>NW_017277151.1:0-482 GCF_001594065.2 Cyphomyrmex costatus | reverse complement strand
AGACGTTATAATGTGTTCATTAAATTCGTTATACTACGTAAAACACTTTATAAAAATCATCAATTTCGACTCTAACCGATATGTTGTTAAAAGTATCGTAAATAATGACTATTCAGTAAATAATTTGGTACTTATTGTTACGTCCAAACCCTTGGATATCTGAGTCGAACCGCTAGGAAAGATAACGAAGGAGAATGGTATGGAAAGATAATGATTTTTATAAATTCGGAATATGGGTCAACGTTCCAAAAGGACGCTGTATCATCTGATTCCGATGAACAGTACGAACGTCGGGCCGAAATTTGAGAGAAAGAGTCAAGGAATTTAATTCTTAAGTTGAGATTGGACCATGTGCGATTTATAGAAAGGCAAGAAGAGTGAATACGATGTTCAAAACAAATAGACCGAGGTTTAAAATGATAAACATCGAGGATTACTGCTTAAGTTCTGTTGGTTAAATGAGCAATGACATACACATATCA
>NW_017277150.1:0-613 GCF_001594065.2 Cyphomyrmex costatus | reverse complement strand
GGACTAGCACACAACGCGCGCTAACGCGCGCGCCTTTACGAATTTTGTTCATTCATAATATACTTTTAATAATTATTAAATATAAAATACTTCGATTACCATTTATTTTGTTCTTCTTTTGAACATTATTTCAATTTAGAAAAGAAATTGTAATCAAAATCATACTGATATAATTATGTTGCCCTATACAATTTATTCTATTCTAAATAAACTTTTAACGCGCTTATTTTTATATTTTTAAATTTCTATTGAATGTTAACTTGATAAAAAGAATGTATAATATTAACATAATTATATAATATTAACATAAATATATAATATTAACATAATTATTCTTCTAAATAGAAGAGTCACAAGTACGGTATAATAATTGTGTACGATTGTGTACAATTGTGTACAACAATTGTGTACGGTATAACAATTGTGCTTATATGTTTCCGTTCATTTTTGAGTCTTCTTCAGAGACCATTTAAATTACATAAATAAATTATAAATTAAAAATAACATAAAGTATCAAATGATGCTTAATCATAGTGAGTTCCCTCACAATCGAGAAATAAAATCTGATGTCAATTTCATCTTACAGAACACACTAATATGAATAATTAAAGAA
>NW_017277149.1:0-1256 GCF_001594065.2 Cyphomyrmex costatus | reverse complement strand
AGTGTCCGTTCGCGGTGCGTATGTAAACGTCCTCCGCGGGTCTCGTCCGCCAGCCCAGCCGTCTTAAAATCGCGATACCTTCGTCCCCCAGGAGAGTTCTACTAAACCCCGTGTCCACCACGGCCATCAACGGGTAACCGGCGATAAAAACGCGAAAATACCTCAGGGGAGGAAACTCGGGTGGGTGGTAAGCCCCCTCGGAAGATTTTAACACATTTACTCGAAACGCGTGGGCCCCTTTAAACTCGGCAAAAGCCTTTAAAGAATTCTCAATAATTAACAATTACACAAGCGACTTGGCGGCAACGAGGGTGAGCAACTACACTATTATACATTCTCAAAGTAGAGCGTCCGAGCGGAGGGCACGTATTCACGGCAACAATGACTCGAAACGCCTATAGGCGACCGATCCGGAATCGGCAACGAAAAATCGAAGTAAAGCCTAACATGTGCTCCGCTCGAGACGTATGTCACCTACCGCGATCGGTGGTTTTACAGAAATTATAAGATGACGCCCGTCTCATCACTGAATGCTTTCTCGTCGATCCTTCCGGTAGTTTTCCCTGTCTCCGGCAACGGCAAAGGATTAGCTCGGTACAGCTACGAAGATCCTGCGTCCTCTTTACAATTAGCTCACCACACAAGTGATAACCGGGAGCAATTGCGGATCCACGCAGGCCGTTCAACCCCTCTCTTATCGGGCCGCTTCTTGTACCAATTGGTTTGTCGCAGCCATGTGACCTCGCGACTAATCGCAGCAAGTCCTGCGGGTCGCGTATCCTTTAATATTTGGCGCGCTTTTCCAAATTAGGCAGCCGAGCCTTCCGTCTGGAGCAACGGTCGTCTATCGCTCTGTTCATAGGTGGAGGTGGCTGTCAAGGTTCGGGCCGTGCTGAGGTGATCCCGTAATATGTCTCTCTCCAAGGCGTCTGTAATTAAGGTGCGGCAATCACAAAATTCCAACAAAATTAATGAAGTTTACAAAGTGATACGACCTGCGTGTACCGCACTCCCCGAGGACACAATCGGGATCTCCTTCGATGGCTTCTTGCTTTCTCGGCAGCGTCTCCTTTCTTCGTTCCGTGAGTGAGGCGGCAACATTACACAGATTCAAAATAACCACCGCTCACGCTCTAATGTGACTAATAATCGCTCTCTAAAAATCTGAAATTACTAAATATTTTATATAAAAAAATATACAAAAGAAAAGAAAAATAATATAAATTTGGCACGCTCGCTTGTGCCCTCGCCCTTCG
>NW_017277148.1:2285066-2287502 GCF_001594065.2 Cyphomyrmex costatus | reverse complement strand
ATAATAAACACAAATAATATATGTAGACGTGTTCACATATATATATTTTATTTTTGTTTTGTTTTCCAGTACATCTTAGTCGATAATGAAAAAGTAGTGGAATTACAGCTTAAAGACGAACTACGTGTTCAAGTGATTCCATTGGTAAGTCTTTTTAATTGCTTATATAAATTCTATATTTATATATTACTGTAACTCTTACAGGAAACATTGCTATGGAACGTACAAATTGATGGGTTCATCAATATACGTACTATGTACGATAAACGGTACGATAGATATCTAGACAGAGATTTGGCTGTCTGCATGTGGAGGGAGAGCCACATGTACCTCCCACAATTGTATAACGAGGAACCGTACATAAATCCTTACGAGGAGATGTGGAATTGTAAGTACATTTTGTTTTCGAAAACAGAGAGAAGTATACTTACGGACCTTTTTTTTTCAAAAATAACACCTACATGTTACATAACTGCTATAAAAATACATACATGTAACAGTATATTATGTAGTTTTGTTAACAATAAAACAGGTTTCTTGTATATTCATTTCGTAAAAACATGTCTTATTTTTAAACCTACCAAATCCCATAAAGCGATAAAAATATATAAGGAAATATAACATAATACACATATTAATTCGTAAAAACATGTCTTATTTTTAAACCTACCAAATCCCATAAAGCGATAAAAATATATAAGGAAATATAACATAATACACATATTAATTCGTAAAAACATGTCTTATTTTTAAACCTACCAAATCCCATAAAGCGATAAAAATATATAAGGAAATATAACATAATACACATATTAATTCTTCTCCATCGACCACCACTTATGTAACTTCATTACGTTCTGCAGAGCGCAACATTTTACGTGTTTTCCGCAACGCATGGTACCACTTTCATCTAAATTATCGAGCGGTTCGACAGCATCGATCGATTCGACAATAATCTCGTCGTTGTTTAAAATATCGACGAGCCACTCACGCTTCTCGAATCCCTTCACATAGACGAATACGGACTCGCTGTCTCCAACGACAGCATCAGAAATCAAACGCGTTGCCATCCTATACGGCACCATTCCATCATTCCACATTAATCCATGATGATACGTCATCAGCCATGTGGCGTGCGTCTGATCGGCTTTGGACAACAGTCTCCATGGTATCGGATGTAAAAATATATAATGCGTGAGAATCGTACCCTTCTTCAATACAGCAACCTCTTTCACGACAAAACGTTTATTAACCACAAAACCTTAACAGAAACGCAATAATAAGTACACAAGAAAAATTAAAACACACACAAAAAATACCTTGCAAATCGACGAATGTTGGCATATTGCGAACGAGACGTTCCATTGCGGGCAATCATCTAACAATAACGCTACGTCAAGTGTGTCTATTTATTAGGTCGCACAGCGGATGTGATCGTGGAGGGAGTCCTCAGATAACAATAATAGTACAACAGATTAAAATAATAAAACTTATGATCCGGACATGTGAGCTCAATCCTCCAACTAAAAATACACACTATTCACTTCCTTCGTTATTCCGGGTACTTTCATCAAATCGTCGGCAACAATATCCAACAGACGATCCACCATGCGCTGTTTACGATCCACGCTTGAGAGTGTTAAAAATTGGGATCGCATCTTCGCGTGTCTCCACCACTGACGTTTTTCAATCCCCTTGATATCGTTCACGTCATAAACGTCCAATCGAATCAATTTGTGTCCAGTTTCCTCCTCCGGGGTTCTCGCGGTATACAAACGACCGTTGTCCATTTTTGTTACGTACTGAGAGAGTCCTTCGATCCTGCTTCGTTTTACAGCTGAGGCGAAAAGTGTTTCAACACCACCGGCACCATCCGACGAGGCCTCTTCATCGACACTTTTCTGCGATGCTTCGGACACCGTCGACACTTGACGTTTTATAGACTCCTTTAATTCACTAATCCATTCGAATAAAGTATCAGCGCTAATAAAAGTTTCCATAAATAAGCAACGCAATGACCTATTCTCAGGCATCGCGAGACACCGATGAAACTCCTTCATGGAATACTTCATATTCGTCAATCCTTTCCTCTTCATAAACTCGATAAACGTTATTAAAGCAGTTTTCATCGTCTGAGCCTCCTTCACGCGAGTCTTATTACAATCATCTTTATGTTGCTTAGACATGTACACGTGTATACATGCTAATGTTGCTTTTAGATTTATTATTATTAAAATACGTTGAATCCACGTACTGTGAATCAAATCAAGCATAGAACCAATTGTGGATACATTCACCTCCATCAGATCTTCGTTATCGTCATTGTTGTTGTTGTCGTCATCAATGAAAGCGTCATTCGTAGATTCGTCTACGACAATCGACAATTTATCGTGATTTCTCTTACTCTGAGACTCCATCGTTCTTCTTTTTTCTTTT
>NW_017277148.1:2271869-2283494 GCF_001594065.2 Cyphomyrmex costatus | reverse complement strand
GCGCGCGGCGGACGTAACCTCGCTTCGCGCGCTCGCCACGCGCTCGCCGCGGCGACGGCGCCCGCGACGTCGTCATGGCGACCGCCCCGGGCGCCCCCACCAGCGAGGCGCGACCTTCACACGCATTTTTTACCTACACACGCACACACGCAAACTCGCACGCACACAAACAAAAACGAGCAACGCCATTGGCTGTCCCAGCCACGCACACACGCAAACTCGCACGCACACAAACAAAACCGAGCAACGCCATTGGCTATACCAGCCGTGGTCATTTCTAGACGGTTTGGTATATACCTAGCATTACTACTTAAGCCCGCCAAAAAGCCGGAGCTACCGAAGCCGACACTACAATCAGCACGCCCCATGGGACCAATGCTGCCACCCCCATTAGAGGTCGAGGTGGAGCCGGGGCACACAATATCGGCCAAACACTCGAGCTCGGTCGCGCTATAATTTTGTTCCGGTTTGCTCAGCGTACGGCTGGCATAGGCGATGACGCGTTCCCCCTCCGGGAAATTTTGCGTTAATATCGCGCCGAGCCCGGTGCCACTGGCGTCCGTCTGCAGCACGAATCGACGCGTGAAATCGGGGCATGCGAGCACTGGAGCTGTTGTCAGCGTTTTTTTTAGTTTTTCGAAGGCGGTATCCTCGACGGATCCCCAGGACCATCGAACGTTTTTTCGCGTTAGCGCGGTAAGGGGCGCGGCCATGGTGGCAAAGTTTTCGATAAACCGGCGGTACCACGAGGCGATTCCGAGAAACTGGCGTATTTGTTTGACGGTTTTCGGCGTTGGCCAGTTTACGATCGAATCTACTTTTTCTGGATCTGTCCGGAGTCCTTGTCGGTCTACGACGTGTCCTAGATATTTTAGTCTATCGACGCAGAATTTGCATTTCTCCGGATTAATTCGGAGTTGAGCCTCGCGGAGCCTCCGGAACACCTCACTTAGTGTTTCTAAATGCTCGTTGAACTCGCCATTTACTATAATTATATCGTCGAGGTATACGAATACATGGGGCTCTAATTCGGGCCCTAAAATTTGGTCGAGTAAGCGTTGAAACGTAGCGGGTGCGGAGTGTAGTCCGAAGGGCATGACCTTGAATTGGTATAGTCCCTTCCCGGGTATTGTGAATGCGGTGACGGGCTTACTTTCCGGCGCGAGGGGTATCTGCCAGTATCCGTCTTTTAAGTCTAGCGTAGTGAGATACTTTGCTCCTCGTAATTTGTCGAGGGTGGCCGTGATTTGTGGCAGGGGGTAGGCGTCGGGTTCTGTTACGTCGTTTACGCGCCTGAAGTCGATGCAGAAACGGTTTTTTCCGTTTTTCTTCTTTACTATTACTACGGGAGAGCTCCATGCACTGACGGCGGGTTCGATTATGCCCTCGCTGAGCATTTCTTGTACTTCGCGGTCGATGACCGCTTGGACGGCGGGGTTTCGGGGACGGTACCGTTGTTTGATCGGCCGTACGCCTGGTTTTACGCGGATCTCATGCTGTGTCAGGGCCGTAGGGCCTTGCACCAGTTCGAACAGGGGTAGTTCTTCGTGCAGGAATGTCTCTAGCTCGCGGTTTTCGTCTTGGGATCGTGTCGCTAGCCCTTCGGCTGTTGCGATCGTGGCGGGGAGATCTGTCGGAATGGTCGGCGTAGGCGCGGGTATTGCGTACCCTAGCTGCGTCCAGATGTCCATTCCGATGAGCACGGCGCTCTTGAGGTTGGGCATTACATAGAAGGTGTGCGTCAGGTGTCGTGTGCCGATGGAGACAGGCAGTTCCATCGACCCGGGCAGAGTAATTATTTGTGCGTCGGCTAACTGTTGCTCGTCCCGGTAATTTCAATCATATTTTTCAAAAATTTTATGAAATAATCAGTGATAATTTAACATTACATGTGCAATATTATAAACAACTAGTATGCATGTGTTGTTAAAACGTTATTACGTATATATGCAACAAAAAGATATACATTTTATGAATGTTTACTTTGGACTGGCACCTTCAATAATATATCAGTTACTTTCCATGATAATATATTTCATTATTAGATAATTATTTAAAGTTTTAAAGATTTCAATACTAAAACCAAATAATTTTATGTTTTGAGTAACTGTATCAAATAAGTTTTTTCTTTATTATTATAAAAGAATTCATTCTTTGTGCTGTATTTTATTTTCAGATTTATTGAAGGAAAAGTCCAGAAAAGAGAAAAGGCAAGGATCTTTTAAATCCATACCTTTTTTCTTTTCAGACTTTTTCTGTCAACAAAGCACAAAGAATTAATTCTTATAATTATATAAAGAATTGAGAAAACAAATTGAGGTAACTCACTTACGTGTTCTTCTATGCCACCGATGTGACAGTTTCTTAACCTCAATCATTTGTTATTGCCGAGAACCTTAATCCGACTTTGACGATCGTACAGATCGCAGCGATCGATATTTATTCTAATCTCACTTACGTGTTCGTCTATGCTATCGATGTGACAGATTTCCTAACCTCAATCCTTTGTTATTGCCGAAACTATTAATCCAACTTTAACGATCGTACAGATCGCAGCAGTCGATATTATAGATTTATAGATACCCGTCGCGACCACATTTATCTCTTGCTTAAAATATTTCAGAATGCATTTCCTCATTCCGTAGCTGGCAGCAACGACGACAACGTTTCTAACAAACAAACATCTAGACACCCATTTCCTCGGCGGCGAACACCTAGGCACTCACTTCCTCGAAGGCGAACACCTAGACACTCATTTCCCCGACGTCGAACACGTAGACACCCACTTTCTCGAAGGCGAACACTTAGACACTTAGTTCCTCGAAGGCGAACACCTACACACCTACTTCCTTGACAGCGAACACGTAGACACTCACTTTCTCGAAATCAAACACGTAGACACTTACTTCCTCGACGACGAACATATAGACAATTCCTCGATAGTGAATACCTGGACATATTACGTATTTATACATATGCGTATTTAAAAAATTATCCATTTTGTATATATAATTTTTTTTAAAGCAACTATGTGTCTTCTTTACATCATTTGATTCATCTCATTATTCTGTTCACAAAAGTATTAAGGTACGATAATCAAAAAGTCAACAGTTTACGAGTTATTTAACATTTTGTGTCAATATATATCAAAATAAAGTGTAAAATATCTCGAAAACTATTGGTTTTTTGGTATCTCTACCTTAATACTTTTATATGCAAAATAATTAGAGGAATCACTTTATCTGAAAGAAATTACATAATTCCATTTAAAAAAGTGGAGGTGACCTTTATATCTTCTTAGCATCTCCAGCAAAAGAACAATTATTGACATCACATTATGTGCCCCTCGAAACCAAGCAACTTTTGTTTGACACTTTTTCTTCTATTGTCAAAAACAAGCGAGTTATTCAGATGACCTGCCTTAAATGCCTCTCCCTGTATATATATTAATAAATATTTATATTATATTGAATAATATTTTATTTTTAATTATAAGATTTAAACCGCGCGCGCGTCATATGTGATAAACCATGCAACACTTTTCTGTTGGTTAGGTATAGATAGATAGAGTGAGATGATAGATGGAGTGAGTAAGATAACACATAAAGTTAAAGGCCCTCTATTATCGAAAAAACGAGACGTACATTTTTCTCTGGTGGACGACGTATCTTAAAAATACGATGTGAAAAATTACAGATTCTGACTTTGTGTCGCGATATCACCGCTCGTAGGGCACGTAGAAAAAAATGAAAGCACTTTTATCAAACAATTTTAGTATTTGCTATCGATTGAGCATATGTAGAACTTGATCGGTTCAGCCGTTACTGAGATATGATCATCTCAATCCTCCGAATTTGTCAGATTCGCGTAAAGGAGGCACGGCAGTGTCGCGCGCTTGGCTTAGCGCCGAGACACTACCGTGTCTCCAGCAGGATTGGGAAAGTTACTTTTTAAATGTAATGCGTTACCGTTACCGTTATTTGTGGTGAAAAGTAACTCGTTACCGTTACTCGTTACCGATTCTAAAAAATAATGTGTTACCGTTACTTAAAAGTAATGATAATAAATTGTTACTTTTTGTTACATTTTTTTGTAATTATGCAACAGACAAGCCTATTCACCGATTTTGATGAAATTAGGGTCATTCGACGCGTTTTTGCACGAAACGAAAGAATCTGGCAGAAAAAATCGTTCTGCCCTACGAACCGAGATATTAAGTGTTAAAGTTGACGACTATTCAGGTTAAGAAATCTGTCACAGTCACTGAACTATATAGTTCAGTGATCACAGTCCTACAATCGCCATGTTTTCGACATGCATTTCGTTACTTTTCGGTCAAACAAGCATATCTATGAGTGCGTTCAGATTCCCAGTAGGAATTTCCCACTCAAGTGCCACAGGGAATCCCAACCATAGATATTTATATAACACTAGATCGCTAACTGCAAGGCTCTAGTACATGATTCCGAAAAGTATGTACTAAACCCACGTTACATGTCCGTGATGTTGGCATGTTACCAGGCCTGGATTAAAGAGTTGAGGGGCCCGGGGCTATTTAACTTTAGGGAGCTTGCGACTTACCTGCGAAATATTACCTCCTGATTCTCTTTTCCACTTAAACGGCGGCAACTTTTAACACGACAAGATAATGGCATTGTAAATTTTCCAAAATCACGCACAAATGAACGTTACACGTGCGTATATCGCCCATGTGTCCTTACCGCGGCCATAACACAATAGTAACCACGTGACCGTTTTATTCTGACGTCACACTTCGTAATACATAGGTTTTGGAATCAATTTTTATGCACGGTACATAGAGGAGTTAGCGATCTAGTGTTATATAAATATCTATGATCCCAACGCGAATAATGTAAATAAGTCATTAGATGTGAACTGGCCCTAGGAATTTTTCCAAAACAAGTTATGTCATTGGGCTATTTCACTACGATCCGAAATTTTTATAACCTTATTGACCATGACGGCCGTGACCTATCAAATTGTATAATCAAAGAAGTAATGATACAAGTAACGACGTCAATTTCGTTACTCGTTACTAAAGAAAATATAACGTCGTTACTTTTTCGTTACTAATAAAAAAAAGTAACGGCATTACTAAAAAAAAAATCCTAACTGTTAATTCTTAATGATCGATGATAAGTTTTGCTTGCATGAATCTACACAACAAACACAAAGTAACAGTAACGTAACATAAATGTTATAATTTCCTACTCAACAGTGTAACTGCGATGTAACCTGCCTTGTACGTAGCAGTTACATTGTTGAATGTGAAATAATAACATTAATGTTACGTTATTCTTATTTTATGTTTGCTGGGCAGCATTAAAAATAATTCAATTGAATTTAAATCATTACTTTTAGATATAAGCATGGATAAAAAATATGCAGTTATTGAATTTAAAGGATCTTTGGAAGTAGCCGAAGTGGCGCTTGTGTGTGCGAAGTGGCTGACACCAAGAAAAAAAGAAGTTTTCTGGCCACCGTACAAGGAGAATGGAATCTTTATGAGAGCACTCAAAAAACAAGAAATGCTTAATCCAAAGATAAGGAAATTACATGAGGTTGAAAGAATATTTTATGAAACCGGTAAATTAACATTTAATACGGTGGTTTTTTTTCTTCGATATAGCAACCAAAGTTTTTTATTAACACTACATTTTGTTGTGTTTTTTATCACAATCTATATTATATTTGTGAAAATAACAAAACAGCAGCAGTAATAAAAGCTTATAGGGCTTATACAGATCTTTTATTTAGGTCAAAACTGAAATTTATTTAATTTTTAATTTAAGATTAAACAAAACAATATTTATATTTTTTTACAGATGATCTAGATAAAGCATTTAAAAAAAGTAAGAAGGCCGAACTTACGTCTAACCTAGACACTGACAGTGAGAAGGATAAAGTTAGAAGAAGGCGATCAACAACGAAAAAGTTAGCTTTCGACGGTTGTAGTTCTAATTCTGACGCTGAAAATACTACCTCATCTAAACTGGTACAACGGCCAAAAAAAATAATTACGCCACCGATTGCACGTCGTCGATCTTCATTGTTAAGTAAGAGTAATTCTTCGGTTTCCACAAAGTCTACAAATGGAGAAGAGGATGAATTCAGCCATGATGTGAGAACGACATCACGTCAATTAATCTCTAGTTTTTCGACAAGTCTTACTCCACGTTCTATTAATACAGTTCGCGCTTCTACTAATAATACACCTCTCTCTCTCTCTCTCTGCAGAGAAAAACTCTACTCTATCGAAAAATCATCCAAGGGATGAAGTCGGCCAAGATGTGAGATTAAATGAAAAAGGTTAGAGAGAGTACTAATTTAATCTTTTTTATATTAACGAAACATTTACTAGTTTTTGTTATATATTATAGGTTTTTGTTTACTACTTGGACATGTTTTGAAAATTAAGGAACAAAACAAACAAATATTGGGATTGTTGACAGAGATTCAACCAGTCTCAGCAAACACAAATACATTAATATAACATTGCCGTAATGAAACGGAAAGTAACAAGTAATATACCGTGTTTGTTGTAATATTCACGTTAGTTGTAATTTCCCAATCATACGAAATTGCAGCTATATAACATGAATATGATGTATTATTGAAATGTTATATAACTGATAATTGAAGAAATAAAGGACTCTTTTTATAAACAATAATTAATACGTTGAGAATGGCGAATAAGAGTCAATCTAAATCTGATAATATATTCTAATATTCTATATTGCGAAGAATATCACGTAATGTTTGGCGTTTCGTCCCGGCTTCCACTACTGGACTCATCAGTAAGGTATTGTAGTGGAAGCCTACCTTAGACGCCGGTGTAAGTTATTAAATCGAGATTCTATATAAAGAGATATACGCGTGTCTCAGCACTTGCGAGAATTTGCGAATATCGATAGACCTCTGATGGCGGGTCGACGTAGTAATATTCTTCGCAATATTTATCCAAAGTGAGAAATAACGTTCTAATTATATGTAGTCCCCCCAAATTGCGCACCGAACAATTGTCGGTCTTGCAACGCAAATCTAATAATCTGATCTTTAAATGTCCCCTCTTCTTAATTGTTGCGCGCCGAAAGATTTTTCGGTCTTGCAACTATATAACTGAAATACGAAGTATGTCACTGTTATGTAACTATTATTTTATTTGTTATAAAATAGTAATATCATATCGTTTTTTAGTAAGCTCAAATCACAAAAACAGAATCCTGAATTAATTCTAAATAAAACTATTTATAATTTTATAGTACACGATAAATATAAAAATGTTAATTATTTTATTTTATGCAATTCTGTGCGCAAAGTGTGCCTTCGCGCACTAATTTTAATGTCGAGAAGTTCATTTTACGGGGTTGGTATGCGTGAAGTAGTTAGTCGTGCGCGAAGTGATGAGTCGTGCGCGAAGGCACACCTTGCTCACTGAATTGCATAAAATATCGTAAGCAATTCGTGTGCGACGTTACCGCACTTACATCGAACGCAAGCGCACTCGTCGCCTGCGGCGACTCGTGCGCAGCGTTCGCCGCTAGTGCGGTAAAGTTATCTTCGCGCACTTATTGCATAATATACTATTCTGAATAGTGCATCAGAACATAAGTAAAACACGCTATGAAATAGCTGTTTTTTTTTTACCATCAGTTGTTCCAAAGTACTATTAAAGAAAATGCCTATAATAAACATTTTGTTACATATCATATGTACTATAAAATTCTAAATAGCTCATTTAGAATTAATTCAGGAATCTATTTTTTTAAATTTGCAATTATTGTATCTAGGAATAAAAAAAGGACTTTAATCATTTCATTATTATTATAAAATTTGTATTTGTACTTTATTTTAATATTCTGTTATACATATACATATTGGATACATATAAACATATTATATTATATATTAGAAAGAATATATATATGATGAAGGATATCAACTTTAGACCTCTATATACATATATATATAGATCCTCTGTGTATAATATATTAACTAATATAGTCTTCCGTCCGTGATTTGCTGCAACATAATAAATACTATAATTATTTATCTTTTGCTTATAATATAAATATAAATTTAAATTAATTTTAAGATTAACTATATGCAAACAATTTATTTAGTCAATGATTTTGAGGTTATATATTGTATTGAGATCTAATTATTAAACTCTGCTAATATCAAGTCCGTCAAAAATTCATAGGAAATATTTATAAATATAAATATAATACTTTTAGATCAAGATATAATCTTTGAAACGTTAATTTTTTAAATTATAATATGATGTTTTGTAACTACCTCATGTTCTGAATACATCTTTATATAATAACAATCAAAATATAGTCTTCCGTCCGTGATTTGCTGCAACATAATAAATACAATAATTATATTTGTTATCTTTTGCTTATAAATATAAATTTAAATTAATTTTAAAATTAACTATGCAAACAAGTTATTTAGTCAAAAAATTTGAGGTTATACACGTGTATGTCCACTTGTACCAGAGAGAACTGCTTGCACTAGTAGATAGTATAGGCCGATTCTAACTCGGGAGCAATGAGGGGGGGTGAGGTGCTTTCGCGCCGCCGCCGCCGCCGCCGCCGCCGGGCCGCCTTATCGCGCCTCCGCCGACCCCCAGGATATATCGTTACAAAAAAGGTGCCGCCGCGGGATACCGTTACAAAGGCCGCCGCAAAAAAATCCGCCACCGCGGCCAAGCGCATGCATGCGATGACATCATCATCGAATAAGTTTTTTAAAAACCGTTTCCACAGGGATCACGTGACACTGATCACGTGACGCATGGCTCCAGCGCGGACGTTTTCAAAGACCAAAATGCGAGACGATATCGAGTATCAAAGTACTACGCGTTATCTTTCGCGATAAATTTCTAGGAATGATAATTCGAGCGCCGATGATTCGGCTGCTGAACGATCCGAGGTATCAAATTACTACGCGTTATCCTTCGCGATAAATTTCCAGGAAGAGCGGCGAGATGCAGTTCTAGGTAGACGCGTTCCGAGAGGTTAGGACAAAGAAGTCGCAAACGGTATATATAATGAGTCGGAAGCGCGATGCGCCTCACTAAGTGTCGCGAATCGATCGTGTTGAAATGTGCGATTATAATATACATAGCGATCGCCGATATCCAAGGTATGGATCCCGACGGGATGATCGTTGACGAAGTCGTCGAAGACGTTATGGACGTCGAGTCTTCCGACGATAGCGTGTTATCCGTCGATACCGGATGCGTCAGCGATCTTGAGAACGATACCGATCGTGTGCGAAAAATTATCCCGGACGCGCAAATCCGGGCATTGGGTGTTTTTCGCGTGAAACATTGCCAGATCCAGTGCTACACGGCGGAGCGCTAGCCCTGTGTGCCGAGTGCATGGTGAACATCGCCGAAGTCGGTTCGATGATCAGGAAGCACAATACCGATTTCATCGAGGTACTCAGCGCTGGAACGTGCTCCAATTGCCGGAAACTGATGTGTCTGGTATTCCCGTGCAGTGTGTGCCCGATTTGCACAGCGTAAAGGAAAAAAACGGTGATGAACGTAGATTGGGAGGAGTTGCAGGAGTTAGAGCACAACCATCGTGTCGAAGACGTTAAATACGTGCTTGAAAATCCGCCGAACTATAGTGCGTGAGTGCATGCGTGCAAGTGCTCCGAATAACACTTTTTTTTTAAATAACAATGGAAGACTACGAGCGTTTAGAACGCGAACTGCTCGAACAGTGCGGTCGCGTCGTTACATTGGGCGAGTGTTTCGCGTGGCTGGAACGGTGCAACGAGTGCATCGAGAGCCTCGAGTGTCACGCCAAGCGTCCGTGTCTCACACCCGTCGGGCACAGACAATTCGCGGTGGCGAGGATCGCGCGACTCGAGGGTGCGCGAACACTGTTGGAACGATGGTTCGTGCACGTGGGTCATGGCGTGGGTGATGGCGACGGATCTCTCGCTTGGCGCGAGATCGACGCCGCTTTTGACAATCGCGTTCTAACCGGTGCCGTTATAAACTCGGGACACATAGAACCGCGGCAGTTTCTGAAAGACGCCGAAAGTGTAGTGCTCGAGCGTGTGCGGGGCGCTATAGACATACATGGTAGCGTCAAAGTGAACACCGCCTTCAACGGCGAGTTCGTAGCGGGTGACAAATGCACAATCATGGGAATAAACAGTAAAAACTGCGAACTCTATCGGTGCAACGATCTGCGCAAGTGGTACGCGTCACGCGTTATCGAGCCCACGTTGGCGTCGCTCGAGGAGCACCAGAAGCGCGACAGCGGGTGGGCGCTCTCGCGTATTCTGAACCTAACCGTGAACGTGAACAAATTCAATCCCATGCGCGCGGGGTGTTATATTACATTGCTGAAGAACATTAAGGACAAGAAAGCGCTGATTAACGTGCGATCCATGGACGACAATGCGTGCTTCGCGTGGGCGGTGGTAGCCGCTTTGTACTCCGCGGAAAGACACGCGGAACGTGGATCGTCGTATCCGCATTATTCCAAAGTGCTCAACTTCGCGGATATCGAGTTTCCGGTAACGCTCAAGGACGTTGCGAAATTCGAGCGCTCGAACACGGTGTCGGTGAACGTGTACGGCATCGAGGACGGGAACCTCCTGCCTCTGCGGCTCACCGACTGCAAGAGGGACAGGCACGTCAACCTCTTGTACGTGCAAGACGGCAATGACAATGGCCACTTCGTGTGGAAATTCAAAAATCTCTCTCGCCTCGTGAGGTCGCAAGTTACCAAATCCAAGAATAAAAAATACCTCTGCGACCGGTAAGTGCGATAAGAAAAAATAAAATAGTAAATAAAATAAAAATAATGTACTAATAAGTGTTTGTCGTTTGCAGTTGCCTCCACTACTTCTCCTCCAACGAGAAACTGGAGAGACACAGCGAGGACTGCCAAAAGCTCAACACGTGCGCCATCCGCCTACCGAGCACAGACGACAAACGGTACGTCGTACCCGACTCGACGAACACGCTACCGTGGGGGGACATTACCGGATAGTGTAGCTCGCGTGTTAGGGTCTGAGCACAAGCACTGCCGTAACATCTTACGACACACTTAAGTTGTAGACGTAAGTAACGCACAAGCTTTGGCGTATCGGCGTATGACGTGTATTGCCATATCTTTCGATAGCATGTTACTACGTGCTCTTGCGTGCTCTTTATAAGTAAAAGTAAGTAATTTAATCATTTGTAACGAATCCAAAGTAACTTTATCAATTACTCTAAAATAAATAAGTAAATTAGAAGCGTTTTATCAAGTTATTGTTAAATGTGTCCTAGATTTAACTGAGTAGCCAACTTTATAGGTTAGCTGCAATATTTTTTCTTGTTTACATTAGACCACTTTAACAATCTTTGTTTGCAGTTTTTACATTTTTTAAATAAATTATTAATATTTATTAATATTTTATTTATAAGTTGTTAATTTATTGTCCTTTTTTATGAACAGACCGAAGAAAATATTAAATTAAATAAAAACTTAAGATGAAATTTTTAATCTTGGTGTATCAGTAGATATATAAGGAGAGTTCGAGACCGGGAGCAATGAGGGGGGGTGAGGTGCGCGGGGAAGGTAC
>NW_017277148.1:2270114-2271787 GCF_001594065.2 Cyphomyrmex costatus | reverse complement strand
CGCCGGGCCGCCGCCGCCGCCGCCGCGCGGTCCCCTCGCCCAGGGGCCTTATCGCGCCGTCCCCCGCTGTCCCCCCTCGCCCTGGGGCCGCGGGATATTACAAAAGGTCGCCGGCCTTATCGCGCCCGGGATATTATTGCGGGCCGCCGATGCAGGCGACGACAGGTTCGCGTAGATAAAGAAATGTTACTTACGTGCATCGGTGGTACAGTGGTGACCCTTCCTCCCCCGATTGACCTATCGCCCATGCAGGTGGGCGAGGAGTCGCAGGAATTCCTCCACTTCACCCACCTGCATATGGTGGACAGGGTCAACCGGGGGAACGTCCTCGGCGCCGTCGTTGACGTCGTCGTCGTCGTTGACGTCCTCGTCGTCGTCCACGACGACGACGTCATCGTCCGCGTCCTCGTCGTCGACGTGGACGACGCGCACCTCTTCCAGGAAGACGACGTCGTCGTCGTCCTCGCCGCCGTCCTCCACGACGACGTCCTCGCCGCCGACGTCGACGTCGCCACCGTCCTCCACAGGAGGAGGTGTTGGAGGGGGTGTGGGAGGCAACCATGGAGGGTTGTCAATGTCCCCGACAACCTCCATGGCTACCTCCATGGCGATCTCGATGGCGATGTCCATCGCCACCTCCAGCACCTCCTCGTCCGCGAGGAACGCGCGCAGAAATTGTTCGCGAGCCCCCTCGCGATGTCCCATGTTTTTTTTTTTATATGTCACACACGCACACGCACGCACACACACGCACACACACGCACGCACTCAGTTAGTTAGAAAAAAAGTAAAACTCTAAATTCGAAAAGCACATGACAGTCGTCTAATTAAATGGGGGAAAAAAAAAAACTTATTCACGGTCAATGTCAGCATGCAATCAACAGGTCTGTAGATCGACAGACGAAAGAATACTGACGAAAGAGCACTGAGATGCATCAGCGAGATGCATCGGCAGCCCTATCTATGTACATATATATAAAAACAATTGCGGCGGCCCTATCTATTGTATATAAAAACAACTCCGATTACTTTGCTAATATAATCGCGCGTAGTAAATCTAACGCCGAGATTCGTTTCGAAGGCAATTGTAGTATAACGGGATGGGAAAGAAAGGCTAGGACGAAGAAAAAAAAATTAGTTTATGCTGAATATATATATTTTTTTTATTCATAAATTTTTTAGTACAACGTAGTAAGTAATACATATTTTTATCGCGCGTTAAATACCAAAGCGAGAAGCTCGCAATCAACGAGCTGGCGTTTGTCGAAGACGTCGCTCTCGCTTATGGCGTTCGCGACGTTGGCGAAGCGCGTGTACTTGACGTCGACGGTCCCGACGAGTCGGGACAATCGCTCGAAGGTAACGTCGATGCAGCCGTCGAGATCGAACATACGGCGTAGCGTGGATTCGATCATCGTGACGTGGACGGTCGGGGATTCGAGCCGTACGAGCGTGAGATCGGTGTGCGCGTAGATCGTTACCGTGATCGGTCCGACGGCTACGAAATTATCCTTGTGCTCGTTGCGCAGCAACTTGTAGATGTTCGATCGCTGCTCGTAGAGACCCTTCCACGTCTCGAGGGACATGGGCAGTTCGCGTCCCTGATGATCGCCCAGAACGATCTCCACGTAGCTCGGTGGACCGACGTTGACGCCGATTTCCAGAAACTTGTA
>NW_017277148.1:2260503-2261769 GCF_001594065.2 Cyphomyrmex costatus | reverse complement strand
TTCTCCCGCCGCGATCGTCAGCTCCGCTCCGCCTTGCTACGTCCCTATCTTCCTTCTATACTCGGTCGCTAATTTGCTAACTTTAACATCGTATAACAACGAACTAAAAGCTCGTATCAAAAAATGACTCAGGACTTTTTTACTTGGATTCTCGTCCTGTATCTCATGGTATACTCCAAGTGCGATAATTTAGTTACACCCTGTATATATATATATGTATCAATATATGTATATTTCAAAAAATAAATATATATATATCGCGATATCGTTCTTTATTCCTTTCAACTCTCTGTAACGTTACCATACGTGCATGCGAATGACTGCGGAGTACAAACTCAGTATATAACTCAATACGCAACACTCAATACATAAAACTCAATACATAAAAACTCAATACGTCTAGGTACAAGTTCAAGTATAAGTAAAAGTACAAGTATAAGTATAAACTCATAACATAACACTCGATACGTAAACCTCAATACATAATACTCGATACGTAAAACTCGATACATAAAACTCTATACATAAAACTCAATAAGTACAACGCAATATAAAAGTATGTAAAACTCAATACATAATACTCGATACGTAAAACTTAATACGTCTAGGTATAAACTCAATACATACAGGTACACAGGTATAAGTATAAACTCAGTATAAAAGATACATAAAACTTAATACGTATAAGTATAGGTATGAGTACAAGTATAAACTCACTACGTCTAAGTACAACGCAATATAAAAGTATGTAAAACTCAATACATAATACTCGATACGTAAAACTTCATACGTCTAGGTATAAACTCAATACATACAGGTACACAGGTATAAGTATAAACTCAGTATAAAAGATACATAAAACTTAATACGTCTAAGTACAGGTATAAGTATGAGTACAAGTATAAACTCACTACGTCTAAGTACAACGCAATATAAAAGATACGTAAAACTAGATACGTAAAACTAAATATGTCTAGGTATAGGTATAGGTAAAACGCAATATAAAAGTACGTAAAAGTATATGTACATAAAACTTAATACATAAAACTCGATACATAACACTTGATACGTCTAGGTATAGATATAGGTAAAACGCAATATAAAAGTACATAAAAGTATATGTACATAACACTCGAGCTACACTATCCGGTAATGCCCCCACGGTAAGGTGTTCGTCGTGTCCGGTACGACGTATCGTTTGTCGTCGTACGGACTCAGAGCGATCTTTTTCTCCGACACCGTGTACACCCGGTGTAACTTGGCTCG
>NW_017277148.1:2257814-2258269 GCF_001594065.2 Cyphomyrmex costatus | reverse complement strand
CGTCGAGTCCGGTACGACGTATCGTTTGTCGTCGTACGGACTCAGAGCGATCTTCTTCTCCGACACCGTGTACACCCGGTGTAACTTGGATCGTATGCACGCTTGCCTGCGCGTCATTTCGATGTCATCCTTCAGGCACCGGGTGTAATCCTCGAACAATATCGTTCGCGTTACGACGTTGCTCTTCACTCCCTTCGCGTTCTTCGTGTCCCTCTTTCCGTCGACGCGCAGCGCGTACATCTTCGCTCTGAGCCCGACGAACTCGGTCATGATGGCGCCGTTGTTCTCGTCCTTCATGAGACCGGGCACCTTCTTGTTCGCGAGGGGCATACCGTACGCGTTGTTCGCGGGATAGTCGCTCGTGTCGAATCTGTCTATGTCGCGTTTCATGGTTTCGTACACGTCGTCGCACTCTACACGGTAGATCAGACTGTCCGTGTCGGTGTACATGATCT
>NW_017277148.1:2254929-2256442 GCF_001594065.2 Cyphomyrmex costatus | reverse complement strand
TCTTAGTAGCGTACCTTCGGAGTATCTCGCGATTGAGTTATTCTGCTCGAATATCGCTTTAGCGTATACGACCTTAAATATTGCTGGATTCGCTCGTGATAACTTCTCGTATTACTGTCGAAAAATAGAACAATAAATGAACGCGAGCGCTCTGTTTCGCTCGATTATATAGGGCCAGCTTGGTGGCCGCGGCGTGTGGAAACGCCGAATCTTCCCCCAAAAATGGGTCATAAATCACTTTTGTGAATATTTAATATCTCGGCACTCGATGAGTGCATTGCTCTGATACTTGGTATTATTTCAGTTCGAATTTATGCAAAACGTTGTGTCGAGTCGGATTTCCGTTGGGGAGCGCGGAGGCGCCGTGGTAATGCCGCATACCGAACTTTAGTTTTTCCAGATAGGTTTTCGCCCTATCTGTCAACGCGGATCAGCGAGTTTCGCGCGATGCGCAGTAAACTCGTATTCTTGTCTCGCCAGCCTATTAATTAATGATTTCGGCACGAAGGGCCGATTTAGGTATGATAGCGCTGCATGGTTTTGCGCAGGAGGCGCTGGTCGGCATCATCGTGCTCTAAATCGCATCGTGGCGTTAGTTAATCATGACTTATTAATAATTTATTAATTGGCGTGAGGCGCCCGGGAGGTGGTGCCCTCGCGTAAGTGCGGCGCTAATCGGAGTTAATCAGGTGCGCTGGCGAAACGTACGGCGCGATAATAATGAGCGTGAGCGAGATGGAAGATTCAGGGGCGAAAATTGAGCCGAAAAATAGAGCGCCGGACGTAACATATATATATATTTTTTTTAATTATCGTACTTACCGATCACAAATGTACTTTTCAGAAGTATTTCTTATTCTTGTTTTTCGTAACTTGCGACCTCACTAGGCGGGACAGATCTTTGATGCACGCGAAGTGGCCATTGCCGTCTTGCACGTAGAGGAGGTTGACATGCTTTTCCTTCTTTTCACCGGTGAACCGCAGAGGGAGGACGTCCCCGTCCTCGATGCCGTACATGTTAATCGAGATGTCGTTCGATCGCTCGAATTTCGCAACGTCTTTCAGCGTTACCGGAAACTCGATATCCGCGAAGTTGAGCACTTTGGAATAATGCGGATACGACGATTCACGATCTACATGATTGTACGCAGGGTACAAAGCAGCTACCACCGCCCACGCGAAGCACGCATTGTCCATGGATCGCACGTTGATCACTGCTTCCTTCCTTTTAAACTTTTCCGGCAATGTAACGTGACACCCCGCGCGCATGGGATTGAGTTTATTAACGTTAACCGTCAGGTTCAGAATACGCGAGAGCGCCCACCCGCTGTCGCGTTCCTGGTGCTCATCGAGCGACGCCAGCGTGGGCTCGATGACGCGCGACGCGTACCACTCGCGCAGATCGGTGCACTTGTACAGTTCACAGTTTTTGCCGTTTATTCCCATCACAGTGCGTTTGTCACCCGCGACGAACTCGCCGTTGAAGGCGGTGTTCACTTTGACGCTCCCATGT
>NW_017277148.1:2241538-2253353 GCF_001594065.2 Cyphomyrmex costatus | reverse complement strand
CCCCCCCGCGTACCTTCCCCGCGCACCTCACCCCCCCTCATTGCTCCCGGTCTCGAATCCTCCTTATACATCTACTGAAGATGAAGATGATTTAGCTCCAAGTGTGTGAAAGTCGCTAATATTGAAACAGTTCATCAATTTGATAGCCATCAATCTGAATCGGAACATAACGTACACAATAACAGTGATGAAATTTTTAAACGGAACATACGAAATTGGGCATTAAAGTTTTCAATTAAACATAATGCATTGAATGAATTGCTATCACTTTTGAGAAAAAATACAAATGTGCCATTTCCTGCAGATTCTCGAACATCAAGAGACTCGGTAGTGTCTTGCGCCAAGTGAACGCGAAGCACGGGACCGCACGTGTATCTTTACGCGAGTCGATGAGTTCCGTGTACCCGAGATTATCGGATCTCACAATAAATGGCTGAATTTATCAATTTTTAAATATTCTTAATTTAGTTTTATTGTTTAAATTATATTATAAATATGTTTTTATTGTCTACATATCCTACGAAGGAAGATATCTCGAGGTGAAGTTGAAATGTCAAAAATTTTAACATCGGAAATGTTGTCCGTTTCACGTTTTAAATACAGACGGCGTTTTGTCGAAAAAATGTCCGTTTCACGTTTTAAACGGCAGACGGCGGTTGCTAGCATATTTTATTTTATATCGATTAGCTGTCAACGTAATGACATTAGATACATAAAAATCAGCGATGGCAAAGGAGGATTTTTGTATCCTGTTAAAGCAGTCAATGTCTTGAAAGCTTACGGAAAAAGTGCTCGAGAGTTGATTTTGGTTTTAGGCTGTGCTTTGAACTGTACTGTCACCTTTCAAGTAATGCCGAAGAGGATAACGAACGCGAAAATCGCATGTCTAGACTTCTCGTTGCAAAAAAGCTGATCTGAAAAGAATTGCTACAGCTACAGGTGTGCAATTTCTAATTTCGCTAATCAACATAGAAGGAGAGGAGAGTTTTGATGCTAGTTTTATATAAATTCTCACGGAATTATAATTAGTACCTAAGATACAGTTCGATCGTTAAAGGCATTTTATTGGTTGTGTTTCTCACGGTCTTATAAGATTTAATATTTAAATATTGTTTCTTTTTTATTTTAAGGCCAAAGGCACGCACAGTGAGCCCTATTATTATATTTTATTATAATTAAATCTTTTTAGATTGCGACAATTATGAAAGGAATATATTTTATTGACACATATATAACATACTTTATTTCAAAAAGTAAAAGTACAAAAAACTTGGCGCTGCTAGAGAGAGAGAGAGAGAGAGAGAGAGAGAGACAGACCTTATTATTTTTTTTTATATCACCCTTGACTCTTCATATTGTTTATTTTTATATAACGAGTTCTTATTTCTTTTTCTATTAATTTCTTATTATTTTTCATATTCAATGGAATTATTTAATAACCATCTTATTATTGTATATTTTGAGGTCTAGCAGCGCCAAGTTTTTTGTACTTTTACTTTTTGAAAAAAGTATGTTATATATGTGTCAAAAAAATATATTCCTTTCATAATTGGCGCAATTTAAAAAGATTTCATTTTATTTTGTGAGGCTAACACACTTGGCGCCTTTTTTTCCTTTTTTTAAAAAAGGTAATTTTGTTGAGTTACTCGATACGCCGAAATCTACCGAAGTATTCGAAATTGTAGGGGGGCAGTATTATCATTACGGATTGAAAAATTCTGTTTTAAATATCATTAAAAATCGTCTTATCACAAAAATTAACAGTACATGTATTAAGTTGTTAATAAATACTAACGGCGCGCCATTAGGAAAATCTTCGGAAAAAAGTATACCGTTGTGAACTTAGCGCCCGACTTTGTCAAAAATAAAAATTGATAGTACACCGCGATTGTACTTCGTTTGTACCCGTTTGTACCTCCGTTATTTTCGTTTGTACCTCAAGGGGTTCGGAGATACCGTATTTTCAAAATTTTGAAAAACCGCTAAGAGAGTAACTCGGCCATCTTAAGAGATATCGAGACGGGACCAACGACACTCGAAAGAGAACCGTTTGTACCCGTTTGTACCTCCGTTATTTTCGTTTGTACCTCAAGGAGTTCGGAGATACCGTATTTTAAAAATTTTGAAAAAACGCTAAGAGAGTAACTCGGCCATCTTAAGAGATATCGAAACGGGACCAACGGCACTCGAAAGAGAATCGTTTGTACCCGTTTGTACCTCTGTTATTTTCGTTTGTTTCGGAGATACAGCGTTTCTCATTTTTGATATATTTTTAATGTGTTTCTATGACACTATTGCTGTCTCCAGTTCGTACACCCTTTTCAGAACATGGTGACCTCTTCTGTACATATCTGCTGATATGTAGGACCTACTTTTTTATGCCGATTCCGAACGGCCGATTTTAGAAGAGGTTCTATAATTTCTTATATGAAAAATTGAAAAATTAATGTAATCTCGTCTGTGTGTGTTAGCATGATGCCAATAAAATGATATACACACAGACGAGATTACTTTAATCTTTCAATTTTTGATAAAAATTATAAGAGATATTTTTTTCTCTGTAAAATTATTCTAGATGACGATGTTAATGATGTTTTGCTGCTGTTTAAATCGTCATATACTTCTCAATTTCCTGTCACTCGTCGACAGTGAGCAATATAGTGTCCAATGTCGTTTTTTTTTATTGCCACCAATATATTCGACTGCTGCCACTAATTTGTACGTGCAATTGCATGCTTGTATCTCTGGTGGTATCTCACTAAGAGTAAACATACCAGACCAATCGTCATAACCAAGCCTGCTAGCTAGATCAGTCCATTGCAGACATTCAAGATCTATGAAGAGATGTGGCCCTGTTATAAAATCTGTAATTAAATTTTCATTGCCGCATCTTTTAGATTTTTTATTTATATCTTGAATTCTTTCATCAATAGCTGTTTGCAAACCGCGCATACTATTTTCATATATTGATTTGGGATTTATTTCCAATACCTTAATATCTTTGTGGTCCATCCAATTACATGCTGAGCAGTCTTGTGTCATGCTATACGAAAATGAGTTGTCCATTAAATGTTTTTGCAATAATTGACTCAGATTATGTGCGCAATCCATTGTCCCACCTGTTGGTCGAAAAATTGTATTTAATATTATTGCTCTTTCCTTGTATACTTTTTGTATTGTGCCAAACGTGGAAATCATTTTAATAAAATTGGCTACATAATTTTCAGATTTGTTAATATACTCGTGATATGTGATCCAGTCGCGGTAACCTATTAATAAAGATTGCACGAGGCTATCAAAAGCACATGTGTTCCTTATCATGATATGTTGGCCTAAAATATTTTGAGGACGTAAGACACTGCCATTCTGTAATAAGAGAATTTTAGATGTAAATTGAGGTTTATTATGGATACTGTCTATATTAGGGCATACACTCAAATATTTTCCACGTTTTACGCCTTTATCCTTTTTACCTTTCCATGTCTCTACCTCATTTAGAAAAGGAGTTGATTTCGTATGTTCCTTATTAGGCGAATTACGAATTATCGATGTGTCCATATTATCATCTTCGTTATAGACTTCATCACATTCAGGCACGTGAATTTTATTTCCATGCGAATCTACTTCATTTATTGTATCGTTTTTTAATAATTTGTCAATTTTATCGACCGTGTCAGCGTTGATGATTTTCATGGTACCCGCAAGTGATCTAATGTGTGTTATTAAAAATTTATCAGCTCGATTATTTTTAGTGCCCCTAAAAACTAAATTTTTTATTTCATTGAAATATTCTTCGCTTCTAGCTGACGATGCAACGTTTATGCATTTTATAACATTGGATGTCATTACCATTGTCCATAATGGAAACTCTTTGCAGATTCGGAGCAAGTTAGTAGCGAAGTTAGGACAATAATACGGATTAGGTCTCTCTTCGGATGCTATTAATTTTGTACTATTTATTTTCATATTATTAATTAAATTATTTACGGAACTACCAGATTCATGATCGGGAGCATCATCCAAGTATTCATTTACATTATCGTCATATTGTAACTCTTCAGTTTTGATAGCAATTAGTAATCGTTGTTCTGCATTGAAACAGGTAAATTTATCGTTGTTAGAAAGGTTTTCCGTTTCGGAGAAAGCAACTGTCAAGACGTCAATGCAAACCTGCTTGAAACTTTCAAGAGTTGTGGATTTGCTTAAAATGCCAATGCATCGATCGAAAAAGTCCTTGACTCGTTTATGTTTGTCCTTAAAACATTTCCATCTGCAAACAGATTTTATCAAATGAGCAATGTCGATTCTAAGTACACATTTGACAGTGTTCGTGTGATTCTTATCTTGTAATATTGTAATACAATTTTCGACGTATACATGCTGAGATCGCAATTATTGAATGCGAGAGCTGCTGCATTCAGAAGGGCAAAAGAATAATCCGTTACGATCTCTTTAGGACAGGATGCACCCGCTCGTAGCCACTCTCGCAACCAATACGTTAAAATATTCGTATCATGTTTTGTCGAAATCATTTGTAAAACGGGTAAAATTTTAGACTTGTATGGAGCAACTACTTGGTATAAAAATACGAAATCTGTAGATCCATCAGGCTTTTTAAAATTTTTGATCAACGATCCTGTTGCATCTATACTTAATATACCGGTTTTTTCTGCTTACCGATTAAATTGTTGATATAAATATAATTGTTCGGGACTAAAATAAATTGCGTAAAATTTATCTAAGCTTATTTCGCGTATTGTTCCTGCAAATTCTGGTTTATATTTCAATTCTAAAATTGATGCAATAGGATCGGATACTTTAACAAGGTCTAATTTTTTATCGGTATCTAGTTGTTTTGCTTTGCGTAATACGGTTTCGCTATACAGATGTGCTGGCTCTACATCTCCAAATATCATTAATTGATTTACTTTTTCTCTTCGCCAGCCATATGCAGACTTTGCACGTACATCTTTGACTACGTGGCTCCTTTCGGGTTCTCGTAATTGTCGTTTTTTCTTATGAACAATGTCCGTTGTGTCATAAGTAGATACGTGTATCGTCATATTCGTATCTTCGTCACTTGGCTCATGCATGCTGTATGCATTAAAGAGTACACCGCATTCCGGGCATTTTCCTTTTATTTTTAAATAAATTTCTCCTGGGTTATGATTAATTTTCGCCGATTTGAAAGCATAACAACATGGGATTTTTAATTGTTTCCATATTTCATTGTAGATTACATTTGTCCATCCAGGTTTTAACGTAGTAAATTTATTATTATCTCGTCCGCAATTTGATATCTCATGCCATGTTTGTTTATTCAAATGTAGAATAGTGCACCACGGTTTAAGGGCGCATGGTGAAGACATCGACCAATTTGAGTCATTTGACTCTTTACTCTCATTAATTGAATTGGTCGATTTCGAGAATACATCTCCACCATTATATTCCTGGCAAAAACGTTCCAAAATTCCATTTCGATTTTGTGATACATATAGATATAAGTACTTTACGCTGAGCTCTCCATTTACACGACTCTCAGCGTCTTTCCAAATAGGATTTGATAAACCAAGAACATTTCCTTGTTTATCGCAAAATTTAAAATCTTTTAATAATTCGAAAATTTCGTCAACAGTTTTCTTAGGTTGACGAGGCATTTTTATAACACACTTTATGAGGGAAACGTGCGTTCTTTGCAAACGAAGAAACTCGCTGTAGACCTACAAATCAGTACTGATAATAGCAACGCTGACAGTGGGTGTTCTGCAAGAAAATCGCGGCGAAGTTGATAGCGGCGAGTAAGCTGTAAACGAGCTCGGACGAAAACATATATCTCCTCTGCTGTGCCGCCACCTCACCGTTTTGCCACCCAACCACTCCGCCGCCCCACCATTCCACCGCTCCACCATTCCACCTATACGACGAAGCGCAGCGCAACGCGTCACTGCGCCGCGCAGTGTCGTTTAGGCGGTATGGTGGGGTGGCGGCACAGCAGAGGAGATATATGTTTTCGTTCGAGCTCGTTTACAGCTTACTCGCCGCTATCCACTTCACCGCGATTTTCTTGCAGAACACTTCCACTGTCAGCGTTGCTATTGTCAGTACTGATTTGTAGGTCTACAGCGAGTTTCTTCGTTTGCAAAGAACGCACGTTTCCCTCATAAAGTGTGTTATAAAAATGCCTCGTCAACCTAAGAAAACTGTTGACGAAATTTTCGAATTATTAAAAGATTTTAAATTTTGCGATAAACAAGGAAATGTTCTTGGTTTATCAAATCCTATTTGGAAAGACGCTGAGAGTCGTGTAAATGGAGAGCTCAGCGTAAAGTACTTATATCTATATGTATCACAAAATCGAAATGGAATTTTGGAACGTTTTTGCCAGGAATATAATGGTGGAGATGTATTCTCGAAATCGACCAATTTAATTAATGAGAGCAAAGAGTCAAATGACTCAAATTGGTCGATGTCTTCACCATGCGCCCTTAAACCGTGGCGCACTATTCTACATTTGAATAAACAAACATGGCATGAGATATCAAATTGCGGACGAGATAATAATAAATTTACTACGTTAAAACCTGGATGGACAAATGTAATCTACAATGAAATATAGAAATAATTAAAAATCCCATGTTGTTATGCTAGAAAAAACCGGTATATTAAGTATAGATGCAACAGGATCGTTGATCAAAAATATTAAAGAGCCTGATGGATCTACAGATTTCGTATTTTTATACCAAGTAGTTGCTCCATACAAGTCTAAAATTTTACCCGTTTTACAAATGATTTCGACAAAACATGATACGAATATTTTAACGTATTGGTTGCGAGAGTGGCTACGAGCGGGTGCATCCTGTCCTAAAGAGATCGTAACGGATTATTCTTTTGCCCTTCTGAATGCAGCAGCTCTCGCATTCAATAATTGCGATCTCAGCATGTATACGTCGAAAATTGTATTACAATATTACAAGATAAGAATCGCACGAACACTGTCAAATGTTGTTCAGATACAAAGGGAAGGTTCGGATTCGGCGAGCGACAGCGTCGACCAAAATAGAACAAACAACAGTCACAGTGACAAGTAATTATATTGCGACAGAAGTATACATTAAATCGGGGTTGTTTAAACCAGTTTAATTCTTCAAGAAGAATGTACGTTATCCAAGTACGAATATTTGAAGACAATCGGGCTTATGTGTTTAATCAATCAGGAATTCAGTATTTGAAATTATAAACCATTTGAGTAGAAAATTCGTTAAACGAAATTATTAATAGGAACCACATTATAAAGAACGCATATGGCGTAAATTGTTCACAGTTAACTACTTTAAACTTATTAATCCATTGGCAAGAAATTATTTAAGGATTCATGAACATGTTGAATTAATCTCACTTAATAATAAAATCCACGACAAGGTTAAGATTACATGAACATATCTGTGGGCAAGTCGTAAAAGTTATTAATAAACAGTTGATATTATGCACATGCATATAAGTATACAAACTTAAGTATACAAAACTTAAGAATCATTAATAAACAGTTAGTAATATGCTTATGCATATATATATACAAACTTAGAATCATTAATAAACAGTTAGTAAAATGCGTATGCATATATATATATACAAACTTAGAATCATTAATAAAGAGTAAATATATATATATATATATACACAAGGTCTATTTTGGGTGGCGAACAAATGTGACTCTCATTTGGCGACGCTCTCGTGTTTGATTCGCTCGGTGTGGCATCGGAAATCCGCTTCTGAAACAATGTATTCAAAACGGGGGGGAGAGGGGTTATGTTACCCACACTCCGGTGAACTTGTGAAAGAGAAACGGGCTTTTGCCTGTGCCGTCATCAGGCCCCGTAAGAAAGATGCGCTAGGCGCCGTTCGAGACTTTCATCGAACGCTCTAAGTGGGTTTGCTAGACCCCGTCCGAGATCGACGTCGGACACCATCACTATGAGAGTGAGAAAGAAGGAAAGAGAGAAACAATGACCGGCAGCGGTACTGCCTTGGTAGCCACTCCGAAGGCATCGGAGTGAAGCTACGTCCGGGCCAGATCACCGGACTCGAGGAGGTGGTAGCTGCCACCGCCGGAGACACTCGTCCGGCAAAGAAATAGACGGTGGTCGTAAGACCGACCGTTACGCATGACGCTATGGAGGATAGCGCCACGCTCCAAGCTTTAGAGACAGAAGAGAATTACCTGAGCCGATGCACGACTTATTCAGTCTCTCTCAGAGACGAAAATACTCCAGGCAATCCTGGCGGCCTCCTGAGGGGCATACACCCTTGTCTCCGGTTAGGATTAGTGCCACAAAATCACAGCGGGTCCGGAGCGTCACGGAAAACGAGCGTCGAAGCGCCATACCGAGAGGAGAGTGAGTGCGCAGTCGTTCTGCGCATAGAGAACAAGGCCGGTTCGTATTAGCCGCGCGCCCTGAGTGGACTATCGATCTCGGTCGATAACCGAGTTTGACTGAACAAATGTGTACTTAGAATCGACATTGCTCATTTGATAAAATCTGTTTGCAGATGGAAATGTTTTAAGGACAAACATAAACGAGTCAAGGACTTTTTCGTTCGATGCATTGGCATTTTAAGCAAAACCACAAGTCTTGAAAGTTTCAAGCAGGTTTGTATTGACGTCTTGACAGTTGCTTTCTCCGAAACGGAAGACCTTTCTAACAACGATAAAGGCTCTAGCTGGCTAAGATGGTCCAAAATGCCCCAGAAGGTATTTCAGTGGCTTAAGGTCTATTCTTTTCTATACTGAAAAGTAAACATTTTCAGCAAGTTTCAACTTCCTAGCCGAATAATTAAGCCCGTTACACCGGAAAAGGTGTTTTTTTAATTTTTATTTTTTACTTCGTAACTGTAAGAGTAATCTCTACACAAAAATTCAAGTGTGTAAACGATATCAGAGTACATATATGACAATTTTTTCGGCGTAATTTACCGTACAAGAGATTTTAAAAAAATTAATGAAAAATTAAAAAAATTTTTTCTCGCGTTCAAAAAATGACGCCCTCTGAAAAAAATTTCAGAAGATGTATTTTCGTTCAAAGTATACAGGGTGACCCATTTTAACTTAGGCAGCCAAATAACTCGAAAACTAAATCCAATAGACAAAAATGTTTCAAATAAAAATGGAACGGTATCGAGGGGGACACGTTTTAGTCACGTTGTTTTTTTCCTAAGTGGAGGCGCTAAAAAGATATGAAGGTCACCTCCACTTTTTTAAATGGAATTATGTAATTTTTTATAGATAACGTGATTCCTCTAATTATTTTGCATATAAAAGTATTAAGGTAGAGATACCAAAAAACCAATAGTTTTCGAGATATTTTACACTTTATTTTGGTACATATTGACACAAAATGTTAAATAACTCGTAAACTGTTAACTTTTTGATTATCGTACCTTAATACTTTTGTGAACAGAATAATGAGATAAATCAAATGGTGTAAAGAAAACACATAGTTGCATATTTAAAAAATTATCCATTTTGTATACATATTTTTTTTAAAGCAACTATGTGTTTTCATACGAGTCTTTTAATCTGACGAGTGTGTATCGTGGATTGCGTGGATTTACGTTAGCTTGACTCGCCTTTTTTGCGTTATTAACATGGAGTTGGTTTGGCATAGTTATATATTTTTTGTAATTTAATTTCACTGAAGATGACTGGAATGCAGTCGAAACGTATGATTCAATTGAATTTTGTAATTTTGTAATTTTTGTTATCTTTTGAAAGAGATTTTTAATATATTTATATTTTAACGCATTGACAACCGCGTAGATTTTAAATTTACTCTCACTTGCCTGTTTTGTAATATATTAGATTGTTTGTTTATCGAGAGTCCAATATAGAAGTTAATATTTTTTATATAATGATAAAGTGCGTTAATAGAGATAAACCTGGCGGATATGCCAAAGCGCGAAAAAGTCGCGAGTTAGTTGAAAAATAGGGTTAATGAGACGGGTTTAGCGTAACAAGTGACGTGTTAACGAAAAACCATCCGTCGTCAGAGTGCATTGTAAACTGTAACATGAGACGGATTCGTACGCGTTGCGAAAGCGTTGATAATTTTGTTAAAGTTCTTATGTAGATTTGCTTAACGAGCATATATGTATACTATTTGTGAAAAGTTGTTGAATAAACATGTTTCGTTGTGCATTAACAAAAAAAAGGCAAAGATCTCGATGATGTGAATTATTCAGTGACCCATGCCCATAAATTCAAATTATCCAAGGAAATCTAGACGATCGATTGACCAAGGAGAATCCATAGCGGACGAGATAATCATATCCTTCGCCTTTGGTGGATAAAAGGCGTGGCGAACGTTGACTCATACGTCGTGCAGATCGACGTGGAACCACGAAGACCCTATGTCCGGTCACAAAGGATACGAATCTCGAAGCGCGCATTACGTAACGTGTTGGTCCGACGAACCTGAGGGGTAGGGCGTACCTTGCCTCTGCCGGGGGTTCCCGGCCGCCGGACAACCGTTACCAGAAGTCAATCCCACCTTCCGCACCTTCTTTTCCTTTCCGCATCCCGAAATTCCCGTCTTGGTACTTGGCATTAGAAAAGGGGTAGGGCGCTCCCTGCCTCTGTCGGGCGTTCCCGGCCGTCAAGTACCAGCTCCCCTTCCTTTCCGATTAGTGCTTTCGCTTTACGCGTCGCGCCGCGAAACCGCGCTTGCCGGCGTATACCCGCGTTCCGCCGCGTTGCGAACTGCCGTCGGGAAAACTCGCGACCGCCTGTAAATATCCCGCGCCGTTTAGATTTAGTTTCGTTGCATTGTCCGCGTCCGTTTTCTTCGATTGTATGTATATATATTTTCTATTAGCCGCGCTCGCGTATTTCTTAGTTTGTATCGCCGTAAGTCACGTCCGCTCGCTGCAATTATATCTCTATCTGTTATATCGTTTTTTATGTTATATTTTTTATTATTATTATAATATTTTTCATTGCCTCTTGTTTGTAATAAACTATGTTTGTCGTCCAATTATTACTTTCGTATTAGTTCTTTTCACTTGCGATTTCCGAAGCCTCACATATCTTCTTCCGTTGCTCCGCTCTGACGCGAATACTCCTCCCGCCAAACCTTTTTTATACGACACGCATTCCCGACGAGCTAGTCCGAGTATAAAAATTAGGTAGTTACATACTTTTATTTAATTTATTATTTGAGCCATTCTACATTGTTTTTTTTTTTTTAATAAAACTATATTTGTCAGTATTACATATAAAAAAAAATGCAAAAGTACATTTTTAAATTGATTTTAAAAAAGTAACGGAAAAGTAACGAAAAGTTATTTTTCAAGTAACGGTAACTGTAACGAGTTAATTTTAAAAAGCGATAACTGTAACTGTAACTAGTTACATTTTTTACTCGGTAACGAGTAACTGTAACTAGTTACTTTTAAAAAGTAACTTTCCATTCCCTGTCTATGTAAACAATCAACCTTCAGTAGTAATAGTGAGAATTTTTTTCGCGATATAGATTAAAAAAATAGGATTAATTCGACATCAGTCATTCAAAGCAACATTGAAGTACTTTCATATTTAAAAAGTAAATCAAAAAAATTATATATTTTGAATTTATGTCCACACATTAAACAATTTTTTTTTTTAATACAACACGTCATTGCCATCATTAGCGCTAGTAGAACGTCTTTTTAGTTGCAGACAACAAATATTAATTCACGCAGAAATCATTTATCAGATGATATATTCAAAAAACTTTATTTTTAAAATTTAAAGATTTATAAAATATGATATATGTATATAAAT
>NW_017277148.1:2234002-2241378 GCF_001594065.2 Cyphomyrmex costatus | reverse complement strand
TAGCGAGGCCGCCAAAGTCGCATGAGCGAGAATGATACATTTGCGTCCGTGGTTACATATACTATTTTTTAGTCCAAAGGCCGCTATATGAATTTTTTAGTCGAAAGGCCGCTAAATGAATTTTCAATGCTTCTTGCATGCTGTGATTGCTTCCCGGTATTCATTCGTAAATGGGGTGTTTACATACCACGCACTGTGTTTACGGACGAAAAGTCGAGCTTTTTATTTACGAAAAAGCTTGTCCATCTCTTTCTTTTACACGTTTTTATATGTCACGGCCTAAGCCTTACATTTAGTATTTCGCGGTCTCTATACGAGACGCGAAAATTCATTTCGCGGCCTGAGGACTAAAAAATACATTTTTGTGTCATTTATCTTATCTATATCTAGGTCATTTTTAATTATCTAACAATAAGCACAACACTGGGGGTATATAATATACATATAATTATTATATATAATAATATAATTAATTGTCCAAAATTATACAGATTTTTGCAATTTAACTCGCGAGAGTACTGTGGTAGTTTATTAGAGCTCGCGTTGTATGTCTGAAAAAATTTCGGCACGCATTTAACAATCTACATACGTAGTATACAAATTCACACGCATTATACATAAGTACCCGAAATTTAGTTTGACCGTTACAGCATGTTCTCATCGATATTTATGTTCATTATGTTTACCTTTTAGAGGACACACTCGGCAAACATAGTTCTATCTTTTGTTGAATGTTAAGGGTAGAACGACATTTGTGTCGAGTATGTCCTCTAAAAGGAAAGCGTACATAGATTGCGATATAATATATTTGCAAGGAATATATTCATTACATTACCGCACTCTCCTTTAAAGTGTAAGTTGGACGTGGTGGATGAGATGGTGGTAAAAATGACTGCTGGAATCGGTCACGTCTTACCCGGGCGAGCACTCGTCTTCTTCTTTAATTAATAGCTCCCGCTTCTCGAAATTGTAGAAAAAGGTTGATACGGCTAGATCACGTTTTGAGGATTACAGAAAATGATAATACAATCCCCGCGAAAATGGCTCCCGCTCGAATACCGGGCGAGCGGGTGCCTACATCTCCATCGTCACGCCGCAATAACACACGTCAGGACAAACGACTCGTCCAAATTCGCGGAACAATCAAAAGGGGAAAACTATGCACAGTCAAAATCGGCTCAACTCTCAAAAATATACGATTTTAAAAACACCCGAACTGAACACATCCGCTACGATCGAGTGATTCTCCGGATTTCAGAACTAAGCCCGGATCCTCATACGGACAACAGCGCTTTGACACCGGACACTGATTGGTGAAAAACGGGTTATGGGGGTAAATTTTACCCTCGCCACCGGTTTTTCACCAATCAGTGTCCGGTGTCAAAGCGCTGTTGTCCGTATGAGGATCCGGGCTAAGCAGTTGAAAGTTCGCCTGGCTTGCCTGGAGCCACCGTGCCTCTCGTTCGAATAACTCAAGCGGCCAATCAGGGATCGCAACGTCATCACGCGTTACAACGGACAGGCGCACTCGTGCTGACTATGCTGCATCCGGATTCCGGCAGGAGTCTGGCATGCGCCTGGCTCCTGATTGGTCACCGCAAGCGTTGCCGCTGCTCACCGCACTTGATACGCGTATTAACTAATAATTTTCTATTAAATAATCTTAATTTCAATGTATTTAAAGAATAGTGTGTTAAATTAGTAAAATATGCATCAAAATAATTAATTAAATACACATATCATGTATATGTTTACACATAACGCTGAAATTAAGATAATTCAATAGAAAGTTACTGATTAGTACTCGTATCAATTGCACGATGTAAACTAGGCTATGGAATCTTGGTGCGTTCTGTTTCTCTCACGATGCGCATAATGCATCATTTAGGCGAGAAACATACACTTTTGCATAACGCATAAAACTTGTGAATAAAGAATTCCATTGGCCCATTTTCTTATGCATGAGTCAATGAACCAATCAAATTCTTTATGTATATGGTTTATGCGTTATGCAAAAGTGTGTGTTTCTCGCCTTAAGCGGGAAGCACAGACTTTTGCATAACGCATAAAGCATGTGCATAAGGAATTTCATTGGTCCATTTTCTTATGCATGTGTCAATGGACCAATCAAATTCTTTATGTATATGGTTTATGCGTTATGCAAAAGTCTGTGCTCCCCGCTTTATCTTTGTTGCTCAAGGCCGCAGCACACACTTTTGCATAACGCATAAACCATATACATAAAGAATTTGATTGTCCATTGACTCATGCATAAGAAAATAGACCAATGAAATTCCTTATGCTTTATGCGTCATGCAAAAGTGTGTGTTTCTCGCCTCACCAAATGTTAAACAAGGATAATTGATGCATCATGTGCGAAACGGAACGCACCTTTAGGGCTGCGCACAATAGGAGAAATATTAGGAACAGATATTAAATATAAGAATTTCAACCTATCAGAACTGTGTACTGTGGAATGTGTGCTTTCTGACAGGTTAAAATTCTTATATTTAATATCTATTCCTAATATTTCTCCTATTGTGCGTAGCCCTTAGCTTATAACGGTGACTTAGGGCGGTATTCATAGTCCGTTCTTCTGCCTAGTTCACACTGGATTCGATAGTCGATAAACGACGAGAGAGATTTCCAATAAAAACTCTGCTTTTTTTTTCACGCGACAGATTACTAGAATCACTCTAGTACGTAGTTCCCGCAGCTCTAAAATGGACGTTGGTGCCGCTAGTATACGGGGATAGAAACATTACAGTAAATGCTGGGATGGCCGTTCTCAGTAAAGCCGTAATCACACTACGGGTTGCTCGCTCTGTTGCGATTGAGATTACGGTTGAATGTTGGAAACTAACCAATCAGAGCAGGAACTGCTCTGCTCTGATTGGTTATTTTCCAACATTCAACCGTAATCTCAATCGCAACAGAGCGAGCAACCAGTAGTGTGATTACGGCTTAATGGAATTTTCTAAATTTTTTATCGATGGTCTAGTTTCCACCGAAGCATTAATTCGCATCTAATGCGGCGTAGAACCAAATTTAACTCGATGGAAATACATTTGACTCTGCTCATTTCACTTCCACTTCGATCCACAACTTCTCCCAGAATGGCAGCGAATTGACATTAAATTTTAGTCGGTGGAAATGACTGAAATAGATTAAAAGTAAATATCGCCAACCTTTCCATTATTCGTTAAAAGGTTAAAATTATAAGCCATTCAAAAATGGATAATAAGCGTGATATTTGGTTTTACAATGAAACTTTAACATTAATTCACTTCAATTCTACTTCCAATGGAAACAGTACACCAAGTTTGATCTATACCGTAGTGGAACCGAATTGAGGATTTCGATGGAAACTAAGTCGATGATTGTCGCTATGGCTAATGTAACGTCCCCCGGTAAAAATAATAGCGAACATACTTCCCCTAGTTTGTAAGAGATTGCGCTACTTGTACTTTTCTAAAGTAGAACACTCCAGTGAGGATAATATTATTTTGATAATGTAATTTTTGTTTTGTTATACAATAATTATGCTATATTAACATAAAACAAATGGCCTAACTTAATAATTTCTAAACATATGTCATTGTAATGTTCTGCTCACTGAAATATTTTATATTCATACTTTTATAGTTATAATCTTTATGAAATATATATATATATATATATATAACAGTTGAACATGGGATGCGATTCTGTAATCTTGAGAGATTCTTTTTCATTTTAAATTTGAGTTTCGAAAGGGGACTTCAGAACCGTTAGTTTATGTTACGAATTCTTTCGGGGTGATTACCTCTCCCCCAAAGATAAGCCAAGCGCGTGATTCTCCTTTGTCTCTTCTACATCGACTCGCTAGAAGGAAAATTTGATCATTTATCATTATTTTATCAATTAAATTAACTTGTTAGATCTCCCAAGCCTTATTAGATTGAATCTCACTTTCATTGGTATTATACCTAAAAATTTCCCATAATAGTTATACATCTCCTTTTTTAATATAATTATATACATCATATATATATATATGTGCAAATATTGCGGCTTGCCATAGTTATATATGTTATAGTACTTAAATAATATGAGCACGAAAAGATTATTGCTAAAGATGAGTTGAGCGTAATAAATATATACATAAATAAAATATTAACGTATACAATTCGTAGTGAATAAACGTCAAATCAAGAATATATCACTTTTCAAAAAAAAGGGAAATAAGGAAAAGGAAAAATATTAAGAAGCGAATTTTAAATTACAATGTTTTATTTCATTGTTCAAGTAGAAAATTAAACGCTCAATTGATTCACGCAGTACTCTCTTTGTGTTAATCAAGATTCGAAGGCGGCGGCCCGCTGTCGCGCGTAGTTATCGCTAGATCGTCCTACGAGACACACGTTTTTTCATTTATCGTAACTCGCCATTGCAACAGCCGTCTCAGGGCAGCTTACTAAATCACTAAGGGCCAATTTCACCAACGTCTGTTAAGCTAACCGACGGTTAATTCCAATGGAATTATCCAATCGCATTTATCTTTGACCAGAATGAACCAATCACGGTTGATACTTTAATCGTCGGTTAGCTTAACCGACGTTGATGAAATTGGCCCTAAGAAGGATCTTGCCATAATTCCTTCCGCTACCTCATTCAACTCCGATTATTAAACCATTGTAACAAAGGGTAACTATTAATTATTTTCACCAATTATACTTTAATCATATTACATGCTACAATTATAATCTTTATGCTTTTATTTGATCTTATTATCAATTACTATATTACATATTACAATTATATTCTTATGCTTTTATGTTTAAATATTAAATATCTGATTTCATTATCAATTATACTTTGATTATATAACATACTATAATTATAATCTTTATGCTTGTATTTAATCTTATTATCAATTACTATATTACATATTACAATTATATTCATATGTGTTTATGTTTAAATATTAATGATTTTCACCTTTTATATAATATTCATTCAAACGTACTGAACTATATATTCTCATAAATATTTGTACTTTTCCTTTCGATTTTATTCATGTTTGCATTTTATAAATATTCGCACTATTTTATTTAATATCCGATTTTACTCAATAGTTTACTACCTCACGTTATTCATATGCATTTATATACTCTTTCAATCTACTATAATCTTGTTCTTTTATTTTGTTACTTTATACTTATATACTGTAATATTAAATTGTGTTGCTTGATATTATTCATTTACTGTGCCTCAACATTCATTTCCCTTATTCTATAATAAGTTAAGTAAGAATAACTCCTCGCCTTACCTTTAATGTCATTTGATTTATTTGACTTTTATATGCATTCTCTTTTCTTTAATTCGTTTATATGCTACTCATTTAGATAAAATATAAATATTATATATTATTCATGACAAATTACGTATTAATTATTATTATTATTATTTCACTACTATTATCATTTTTATTTTATTATTATCTTACTATTATTATTTTACTTTAATATTTTTCACATTTGCTAATTTATATTAAAATTTAAAGCTATTTATCACAGAAAGTAACTTGATTATTATTAGTCTAATAATTATAGAGGTATAAATCCGGAAGTTTTCGCTCGGCCTACGGATTTCTTTCAATCCCCTTTAATTCAAGGATAATGATTACGACTTTTAACCATATTAACGATTCAAAAATTGATGTGACAAACACTCAGTCGGTACAATAGCTATCATTCTTGCCTGACGTCCATACAGGACGTAACACTAACTAGCAACAGCCAGTGGCAGGACAATCCTAAAAGAAAGCGTGGCTCTCATTAGCTGTCGCTAGTTAACGATAACAACAATTACACAGGATCACAAAAAAAAATTGATGAAAGGTTCATTTGACCAGACCAGGCTTTTTGTACGTTTTTGGGGTCGCTGAACACGAATCTGAAGTCCGTTTTCCTCCATCACGTCAGGAGTTTTTCCTAACCTCAAAAAACATGGCGGATTTCATGTGACCAGAAAACTTTTTTAAATAACGACGGATTTGCTTGAAACTTGGTATTTGGGGGTTTTTGGAGTCGCTGATTACGAATATGAAGTCAGATTTTGAAAATAAATATCCAATATGAGATCGAGATGTCTTTTATTTAGTAATTATCTATATTTAACCATTATTCAACCATTATTGGATTTTGAAAATCTGACTTCATATTCGTAATCAGCGACCCCTAAAACCCTCAGATACCAAATTTCATGAAAATCGCACAATTTTCAAAAAAATCGTCCGCCATATTGGATCCGCCATTTTGGATTTTGAAAATCTGACTTCATATTCGTAATCAGCGACCCCAAAAACCCCCAAATACCCATATATGTAATACTCCTATATTGCTAGTGCCCTATCTTGACAATTGGCTGCTTTCGATCAAGGCTTTTAGGCGACACACATCGACACAGTGTCGAACGCGGTGCTTTCCAACAACGACACGCCACGACACGATTCGACACAGCAGAAAAGCATAGTCGGACCCTTTTGGTTATGGTTGCTAATTTTCGGTTGGCGCTTTAGAATATTTACATTTTAAATATATGTACGATATAAGAAGTACGTTCATAAGTCATCTGGATTATTTTAATGTAAAAAATAATATCTACGCATAAGATTATTATCCAACAAGAGACACTGAAGTGACACGGTGTGACACGGCAATCGTTGCATCCTCGTCATTCGCTAATGTTAAATAAAGATGAGGTGATTGCTGTGTCGTAGATGGAAAGCAACCAATGAGTTGAAGTGGTGCCAATATCACGGTGCCGACATATATTCACGCCTCTCTCTTCTGATGTACTGTGTGACCGAACACCGGTCTGTTCGACAAGCCCGGATGTTCTTTTGTCTCTATTGTCCGGTCGCCACGTCTTTTTACCCGCCAAAGACGAAGGTGATTCGAGGAAACCAATCGTCCTCGCCTTTATGTTAATGTCGTCCGTTCCTCTCGACTAGATATTACCGATTTTCTCTTTAAACTCACCGTGTTTCGTGGGAAATTTATAGAATAGAGAAATTTCAATAAATGCGTATGCCAATTTTCAATCAAATAGACTATATAATGTATTTAAAACTATTCACATTTAAACTGTATCGTACAAAGATTCTAATACAATAATTCCAATTATTCTAATCTATCGTCACATCTCTATATATATATCTACGTATAATAGTAATAATAATAATAGACGATCGTCGTGTCCTTCGCTAAGGAAAATAATACGCGTCTCGTCGTATACACGTTTTGTTCGCTCTAATCGAAAAGCGCCTCGTGTTCCGCTCGAGTTTTCGCTTTACTCGCGTTTTATTAATTCCTCGTACTGCTTATCTCCTT
>NW_017277148.1:2230590-2231266 GCF_001594065.2 Cyphomyrmex costatus | reverse complement strand
CCGCCATATTGGATCCGCCATTTTGGATTTTGAAAATCTGACTTCATATTCGTAATCAGCAACCCCAAAAACCCCCAAATACCAAGTTTCAAGCAAATCCGTCGTTATTTAAAAAAGTTTTCCGGTCACATGAAATCCGCCATGTTTTTTGAGGTTAGGAAAAACTCCTGACGTGATGGAGGAAAACGGATTTCAGATTCGTGTTCAGCGACCCCAAAAACGTACAAAAAACCTGGTCTGGTCAAATGAACCTTTCATCAATTTTTTTTTGTGATCCGTGTTCGAAAAAACGGTTAGAGAATCCCGCAATTGGTTTCTCTTAGTGACCCTCTAATAAGAGTCTGGACACGTGAAGTCCGCCATTATTCGTCGAAATTGTGCGAGAGAGAAAAAATCATGCTATCTCATTCTAGTGGCGCTGTAAGTTATAGCTGATTGTAGCTCTACAAACTTCATAGTTTCTGTTTCTGTTTCGTCTCGCCTCATGCATCGTATCATTTTTAAGACCAGGACCATTAATATTCGAAGAAGAAGAAGAATCATTATGATTAATATTATTATATTATTATATTATATTATTATATTATTATATTATATATTATTATTATATTATATTATTATATTATTATATTATTATTATATTATTATTATATTATTATTATTATTTATTATTATT
>NW_017277148.1:2226880-2229136 GCF_001594065.2 Cyphomyrmex costatus | reverse complement strand
CATAAATATACTACTTTATTTATTCCCTATTGGTGCTACCTAAGTATTTTTTGTTAAGAATTTTAAAGCATTAATTGTATTATTTGTATTTAAATTTAATTTTTATTAAAGTTTCTTAATCTTGTAATATTTTTATAAATTTTATATATTCTTAATATATTAATTTTTATATTTTCAATCTATTTATAATACTTACTTAATTGTTGTTTTTATTTTATGAAAGACATATTGCAACGTTTTTTTTACATAAAAGTTTTTATAGAAAATATTTAATAATGTTAATATAAGTTAAATAATAATAAAAATAAAAATTGTAATTGATTCTACTTCAATTTTTACGAATTTATTAATTTTTACAGTTTATAAATTTAAAGAAATTTGCGGGAATGGTTGATAAATGTCGGACCAATCACAAACCGGGGAGAAGGTGGCCAGACTCTTATTAGAGGGTCACTAGTTTCTCTTTATGTATCGATCATGATATTTTTTCCGTAAGATGGAAAATGAAAAATGAAAATTTTTACCATTGAAGGTAATGGAGAAATTTTTCACTTGTTTCTTTTTATCCTAGGATAAAAGTTTCATGATCGATATCCTAGTTTGGCGCTATTGACGTGTAGCCCCTCTAGGTTGTTTCGTTAATGCCGGTTCTACATTAGTTGCAAGCCGATCGCAAGTTTGTTGCGACAGCCAATCTGAAGCGTTGATTTCAAATGCAAGCTTGAGATTGGCTGTCGCAACGAACTTGCGATCGACTTGCAACTAATGTAGAACCAGCTTAAGGTTGTAACACACTTTTGCACGACGCATAATGGCCTGGTTTACATTGTGAAAGAATTGGTACGCGTATTAAATAACCTTAATTACAGCCTTCATAAGAAAAATATATTCCCTTCCGCGACTTGCCCCTGCGGCGATCCTCAACAAGATATTAACCACATTATTTTTCATTGTCCTATCACCTCTCCTAAATCTACTAGGCTCATCTCTTTCATCCGATGCATTCCAAATGCTCAGGACAACATATTTCCGCTTCTCTCACGTCCTAATCCTAAGCTTATTCGATTACTCCTTGCATTTCTCAAATCTAACAACCTCTCCATTTAATATTCCCCACCGGTCTCGCTCCCGCGCGTCTTCTGGGGATTTTGGGGAACTCGTCGACTCTTCAAATCGACTATAATTCTGACACTCGCCGCCTATGGCGGCAGTTCTACAATACTGGCCGTGTCATCCCAGCTAGGAACTTAGGGACGAGGCCATATATATTACCAAGATTGATTGATTTTAATTAAATATGTTTCATGCGTTTACATCGCCATTTGTATCATTTGATACGCGTATCAGTTTAGTACGATACTCCTGCTTGATACGCTCGTACCAAAATAATCCGACAGCGTTTACATCGTGCGTACTAAATGTTTATAGTACGAATTTGATACGAAAATAGTACCTGATACGCGTATCAAGTGCACGATGTAAACCAGGCCAATGTATGACGCATATGCCTAGTTCATACTGGATGTGATGGGCGATGAATGACGAACGATATCCAATAAAAGCTTTGCTTTACTTCACACGACGATGTAAAGCTGAGTTCTTATTGGTTATCACTCGTCGCGCATCGCTCATCGCGCCTAGTGACCCTCTAATAAGAGTCTGGACACGTGAAGTCCGCCATTATTCGTCGAAATTGTGCGAGAGAGAAAAAATCATGCTATCTCATTCTAGTGGCGCTGTAAGTTGTAGCTGATTGTAGCTCTACAAACTTCATAGTTTCTGTTTCTGTTTCATTTCGCCCAAGAAGACTAGAACCAGGAGAGTAAACTCGGTCAAATATCGGTAGTGGGGGTAGGCCAAAAAGTGCAATGCCAATGTGCAATGCCACTGCGCATTGAATGAATAACCGCGGACGTTTTTTGACCTACCCCCACCACGCTAGTTTACTCTCCTGGTTCTAGTCTTCTTGATCTCGCCTCATGCATCGTATCATTTTTAAGCCCGATATTTCATGTGTCGATCGACAAACTTTTCAAGTACGTTGATTGGCTATAAAACAGAGATCCGTGAATCTCTCTGTTCTACAGCCAATAAACAGGCTTGAAAAGCCTTGTCGTGCGACACATGAAATATCGGCCTAAGACCAGGACCATTAATATTCGAAGAAGAAGAAGAATCATTATGATTAATATTATTATATTATTATATTATATATTATTATTATATTATATTATTATATTATTATATTATTATTAT
>NW_017277148.1:2199957-2226175 GCF_001594065.2 Cyphomyrmex costatus | reverse complement strand
GGGGAGAAGGTGGCCAGACTCTTATTAGAGGGTCACTAATCGCGCCTAGTGTGAACTAGGCATAAGGGACTACGCAGTTGAAAAGGAACAGAGAACAGAGAATAAGAATTTCAACCTATTAGAAATCATATACTGTGGTATAAACAGTGTGTATTCCATAGTACATGATTTCTGATAGGTTGAAATTCTTATTCTCTGTTCCCTGTTCGTTTTAGGGTTGGATTATACTGGCCGTAATCTGTTAACTTATGCCGTAATCTGTAAAAATTGACCAATCACAGTCGAATGAGAGGGGAATATTCGATTATAATTGGTCAATTTTTACAGATTACGGCATAAGTTAACAGTTTACGGCCAGTATAAATCAACCTTTCTGCTCAGCCCTAAGGCCCGGTTGCACCAACACTTTTTTATTTTAAGCGAGACTTAAAACCGTGGTGGATGGATTACATGGTATGCTCAGATCGGTTAAACCACGCCCCTTTTCACAGCAAACTGCTCAGGTTCCGCACGGCTGCCAACAATATTTAACGTCGAAGAGTTACTGAACCTGAATTTAGTCGCACGTCACACGTACATTTACGTATTATTTAGTCTTTGTCACACGTACATACTAGTGGGTGTCCTTTTCTACCGTGATGTCTGTCGACATCTGTTCACTCACGGCTTTGCTCCGACTCAAGTCCACTGAGTTCACGCGTTTTTAGAAACGTGTGTTTTGTGCAGTTTTGTTAAAAAAATTAAAAAATTAAAGACATTAAACTATTATTATACATTATTGTTGTAAAAAGCATTAAATATTAATTTTCATATTTTATACATTATATTATACACTTTTATTAATTCTTTTTACAATGAGTGCAGTTGATTTCTTGTCGCGTTGTAGAGCGAGAAGAATATAGATTTGATCAACCTTCAGGAACTTATCCTAATAAACATTTTCAACTTAAAATAATTTCAGAGATCGTCTTTAATTAAATACATTTATTAATTACACGTATGAATGACCGTGTTTATTTTTAGCTCTCAATTGCCCATTAATTAATTTAATTCACATTTATTATTATTTCTCCCACGTAAATAAAAATATATTTTAATAACAAGGCTCAATAAATTTAAAAAATAATTAAAACAACAAGGCTACAAACCAACATTCGTTAAATTATAAAGGTCTTAGTAAATATAAGATGTCATTAGTTAAAAATAAATATAAAGTTTAATAAAATTTAAAACAGACATTTCGACCTCTTCTGATTTTAAATTGTTTATTGTCAACATCTTGAAATGGGTCTCTCTTTGCATTGTTCTAATTATATATTAATCATAATTGCATTTTTATACAATTTTACAAGAAATGTGGAGCTTTTCAAAATTTACATTATTTAATGATTGCTTTTTGTCGGACTCTTGCCAATTTGCGCCGAGATGATTAAGTCTTCAATAGCGAGTGAGATTAAATACCCACATCACAAAATTTATATACATATTTTTTGTATTTTATAATATTTTTACACATGTATTCGTTTTTTAATATCGTATTCTGTACATCGTTAACGATTCTTGCGATTTTTTAACATTGATAATGACCTAATAAAGGTCGAAACGTCTGTTTTAAATTTTATTAAACTTTATATTTATTTATAACTAATGACATGTTATATTTACTAAGACCTTTATAATTTAACGAATGTTGGCTCGTAGCCCTGTTGTTTTAATTATTTTTTATTATTATTGCTTTTAAATATGGAGCGCTCAATTTATTTTATATTATCAAAATAATTTAGTATACCATTGGTTTTTTTGTTTATGTGCCGTTTATTTTCTTCTAATAAATATTTCGATAAATAACATTACACTTCAGTATATAATATTTTCAATATAAAATATTTTATTCAATATATATATAATATTTATTGTTAATTTTAATTTATAATATTTTCATTATATATGTATGTACATGCAACGATGACAGAAGTGCAATTAAATGCAAATCAATTCACATATTTTCAGTGTTAATAAATAATTTTATTCTTTTAACATTATAAGGTTATCGTGATAACAAATAATATCTAACTAAAATGGTTATTTATTAATACTTAAAACATGTAAATTGATTGGCATTCAATTGTACTTAGTGTGTATCAGTGTTGCACTAGTTTTCCCAGTAAAAATCGCTTATTAAGCCCGAGACACAGCGAGGGAATAGCGATAGCGATAAGTTTCAACCTATCAAAAATGTGTATTCCGATGTATTCGATTTCTGATAGGTTGAAACTTATCGCTATCGCTATTCCCTCGCATTGTGTCTTGAGCTTTAGAGTCTACAAAAGGGTTCGTTCCACTTAACGTTCGCAACGATCGCGTGTATCATCTCATCCTTACTTAATATTCGATTACAAGAAGGACAAAATGATCCCCGCGAGCGTTGCGAACGTTAAGTGAACGTATGTACACAAAGCAAAATACGTAATTTTTTCTCAGTTGGCAGTCCTGCGGAACAAGAAGCAGAGAAATGACAGAGAGCGCAAATTTTAGAGAGAGACGCTTGCAATCTGGTAATACTTCCACCATGCTTAAAACTCTATCTATCTCGTTTTAAAACCGAAAGGGAGATAGAAACAGAGACAGTTTAATAGCGTTTTCCACTGGGAAAACTGGTTTCTCAGTGGAAAACGCTATAAGTTTCGCTTAAAATCGAAATCACGTTGGTGCATTCAGGCCTAAGAGAATCAACAAATCATAATCCTTCTTTTTTTTCCACTTCAAGAAAGAGCAGCATTTTGATTGGATGCTCCCCGCATCAAGCGGGGAGCACGGATTATTACATAACGTATAATGGCATAGTGCATAAAAGAATCAACCAATCTGAAGCCCTCCTTTCCTTCTATTTCACCGAAAAGAAGAACTTTTATTGGCTGATTCTCTTATGCACTATGCGTTACGCTAAAGCTTGTGGCTGGGCTTAAAGCCAATTCTACAATGATCGTAATGGCCGCAGCACACACTTTTGCATGACGCATAATACATGACGCATAAGAGAATCAACCAATCAAAATACTTCTCTTCCGTGAAGTGGGAGGAAAAGAAGGATTATGATTTGTTAATTCTCTTATCCGTCATGCATTATGCATCACGCAAATGTATATGCTGCGGCTTAAGCCGTAAAAATTGACTAATCGTAATTGAATATGAGGAGAATAATCGATTACGATTGGTCAATTTTTGTGACTTACGGTCATTGTAGAATAAAAGGGGCTTCACAAGAATAAAAAAATTTATTATCTAAATAAATATAAGATGGCTTCAAAATTTCATCTAGATGTGATCATCTAAATAATTTTATCCAGATAAAATCAAATACTGCTCTCTTGTTAAATGACAATAAATCATGATAAAAACGGTGATCATTTGTAAATACATATTTCAAGTTGTATTATTTTCATCGGAGGTGACACGAGTTTATAAGTCGAAGATAATCGAGTTGATGTCACTCTTTGATGACACGGATGTTGACATTTCGTTGATATACGGCATAATCACGTTTGATTGCTTTTGATCACGTTGCCAGAACTTATATTGACTTACATATATGTGCCCTCGGTATTTGCGATAAAAATAGCCAATACTTAGTGTAAGACGTTATATAATGATAAAAAATGTTTTTATGATAAACGATGTTATAAACAAGTATAGGTTAAAACAATATATATACCTTAAAAATATATAATTTATTAATATTAATCATCTTTTATATAAAAAATTATTTTAACGTTTTTTTTACTACGAATGACCTAATCATAGTTATCTTTGAAAATGGAAGGAAACCATAATTATCATTTTTCTTTTAATTAGACTTTGCTAATAAAATTCATAATTATTTATAATATTATTAATTTTGGTAAACTAACTTTATCAGTATTTATAAATGTATATATTTTCTTACAAGAATATAAAATTTTCAAGAAATCACATATCATTTTATTCTCTGTAATATTTTTATATTTTAAATTTTATTTAAAAAGTTAAATTCTTTATTAAACACATACAAGTTTTATATATGAACATAATATATGTACAAGTAGATTATATACTGATTAATGAAATAGATTCAAAAAATTGTAGTAAGGATTTTAATAAAAGGATAATAAAGTGTTGTGTGTGTGTGTGCGCGCGCGCATATGTGGAAAAAATTTGTATTAATGTCTTAGGAAAGCATTTTTTACCAAAAACCAAGATTGGCATTCTCTTTTTTAAAGCACCATGTAGAAGTATTTATTCCCTGATATTTTCTCATTATTTATGTATACATGTATAAAATACAAAAATATAACAATGATAAAAAAGTGAACTTCTGATTTATCAAACAAGTGTCCTACCGGATATACAGTAAAAAGAATGGAATTTTAATCCTAAATTTATCTTTCCTTGCCTCCTAAAATATCTTAGATAACATGATTAACAGGGTACGTATTATAGTAAAACAACCGTCGATGATTCAGAAAGATCAATAAAATTTTGGTCAAGTTTATTTGATGCAACCTTTCGCATTTTCTTACGTTATTGAATATAAATCGTGTTTACAAGTTGTCATATAACATTGAAGAGAACTTAAATCATCGTGTTCGTTGCATGCGGCTTTTTTTTTCTTTTCTTTTTTATTTCTTTATAGAATCTCAGCCATATTGATATAGTATTACCTTTGTACTATCAAATCATAAGATGGAGTTTATACAGGGAATGGAAAGTTATTTTTTAAAAGTTATAAGTTACAGTTACTCTCGTTACCGAGTAGAAAAAGTAACTAGTAATAGTTGCCGTTACTAGTTACCGATTTTTAAAAGTAACTCGTTACAATTACCGTTACTTGAAAAAGTAACTTTTTGTTACTATTTTTGTTTAAATATTAATAAAAGCAATATGCACTAAAATGACATTAGCTTTATTTTTTTAGTTCTTTCTTAAAAAATTATTTCATAATTTTGAAACATGTAAAATATGCAGCAAACTAAAATATCTATCGGATATATCATGTAGAAATATAAAATAATTTCAATCAAATCGTGTCTAGTCGCGTGTGCCAAGTAACGATAAAAGGAATTACAAAATTTATTATAAAAAAAAAAATGTAAGTTATCGTTACAGTTACCAAAAATAAAAAGTAACGCAGTTACCAGTAAAGTTATCCGAAAAGTAACTTGTAACTGTAATTTCGTTACATGTAACAAATTACTTCCATTCTTTGAGTTATATAATTTCATTTATGTGTAAGAATATACCAATTAATTTATCAATATTGAATAATTTTACATATTTTTTTTTATATGATCTCTCAATAGATGTGAAAAATAATTTGTGTTCTCTAATATAAAGCATAAAAGCATCATACATTAAGTTAGAGATCCGCTAAAATAGATTTAAAAAAACATGGAAAAAATGCATGAAAATATTTCAAGCTCTATAGAACTGTTTTGTGTAGTTTCAAGTAACATATGACTATATTTGCTAGTTTAAATTCTATAAATAAAAAATAGATTTTTGATTGATATCACAAACGAAAGACGAATAAATTCTTTAATTTGTCAGACAAGACAATATTAAACTTACATATATGTATGTATACATAATTATGTTTCATCAAGAATAGAGGTATCTTTTAAATATTAATTAAAACAAAGAAATTTTTGATCCCTACTTTCTCTCTCCACTTATAATAAATTTGCAAGATAACTGAAATTATAATCGCAATGTGTAAATGTGCATACCTTATCAAGTAAAACAGGTTCAAAAAGTGATTAAGAAAAATCTGACCGTTCATAATTTAAGTTAATTTTCAACAATTAAATTCCTTTAAAGCAAAAACTTGCATATTACAACAAATATGATCCTCCCATGCAGATATAAATTAATTGAATGTAAATTCCATCGCTTGTGTTCGCTGTTAAGTCGTTCCAATAGAAATTTTCAGCCGAACCTATGAGAGAAGTTAATTGGCTTCTATATATAAGCTATATTATAAATATATTCTATAAACAAATTCTTCCTTTACCTGATTTCACAAAAAATGCATGAAATATATAAAACGTCTATGTGAAAACAGTATATAAATTGCAATAATAATCATACAAAAGCCATTTCATCAATAAATTACTGACTCTCTGCGCATCACAAAAATTAGTAGCATTATCAGAATCATTTTTACAACGTATGTCTCTACATTGTGTCGTATATTTATAACATTATATTGAATATCGTAAATTGACGCTAATTAAAAAAAGAACATTTTAATTATATTTCATTCTTTTTTTTTAAGTGGACTTCTCTTATCAAAGGGAGGATACAGGCTACAAGACAATCTGCCAACTACACTTAGTACAAATCATATATGCATTAATAGTACCGATCAATTAATATATCTATATACAAACAAATAATAAGACCTAACAGGAGCAGGAGTCTTTTCCACCCTGCTGTTCATTAGATACTCCTTGGAGACTGGTGCGACCTGGTTGACTCGGATTATGTTGTACACCAGATTCTGCTGCATTTAGGTCCAACCTATACCGAAAAAAAGTGTATTTAAATTAACATTATTCAGGACATGAATTAGTTTACAATTTATATTTTACAACGTGTGATAGCTTTATTCAATGTAATACCTTTTTTATTCCATATAATCATAATTTACTATCAAACTCACCGTCCATCTTGTATACTTTGGAATATTTTCTTTGCAGTTTCCAAGAAGGCTTCTTCCACATTGTGTCCCCTGTTTGAGAAATTAGAATATACGAATCCATTTTCATACGTAATCATTTAAAGTTTTATTTAAATATTTTAAAATACTCACGTCTTTGCGCTAGCTTCAACAAACATTAAACCATGTTCATCAGCAAACTGCTTTGCTTCTTCGTAGGTAACATCACGTTGACCTTCCAGATCACTTTTGTTACCAATTAAGAATATGACCTGTACAATAATTAATTAATTTTTGTTATATGATTATAAAACATATTAAAAAATTAATTTTCTAATTCCATTAAACACTTATAATCATGTTGTGGCAATATAATAATATGCGTACAGTGCTCGGATTTGTTAAATTTCTTGTGTCCGTCAGCCAGCTACTGAGATGATTATAAGTTGAACGACGTGTAATATCGTACACCATTAATGCTCCAGCTGCACCGCGATAATATGATCTAAGAAGAAATATTTTATCTTTAGAACACATATTTATAATTTTACATGTCTGAAAAATAACTATCATTACCTAGTAACTGCTCTGAATCGTTCTTGTCCAGCAGTGTCCCATATTTGCAGTTTTATTTTCTGTCCTGCTACTTCTATAATCCTAGTCCCAAATTCAACGCCAATGGTATGTGGACAATCCGCCATGACTAAATTTACAAAATCATTTATATAAAAATATATGTATATTCTTTGTCTGGATCTCAATAGATGTTTTAAGTCTTAAATCGTAAGGAATTGCAGTCAAATACGAGGGGAATAATCGACTGTAATTCGTCTGTTTCTTGTGGCATAAGCTTAAAAATGCATTGTAGATCCAGGCTAAAATTTTTTTATATAAATATAAAATACAAGATATGTCAAGGAATAATTTACAATTTTATTTTATGGAATAAATTAAAAAAAAAAATTAATATTTAAAATAGAAAATAAAATTAAAAAAATATTAGATTGTGTATAATACAATATAATCACACAAACTGTGTGTATCCTTATTTAAAAACAAACTTATAAAAATTATACAAATCTACATATAAGTATGAAAATCATAACATCTGCAATTTATGATAGGTTATATTAAAAAAATTAAATACCAAATTCTCTAAAGAATTTTATATTTGTAATATTTATCATATTTAATTTTTTTTTCATTTAATAATTTTTCTTTGAAAGAGTACCTTTTATCATAGATATATTAACTAAGACAGTTAGTACACTGTTGCTACTATAAATGTTATCTATGTTATGCACAATGCTGTATACATACATATAACTACATACATACAGCATAATGTACTGTAGTCATACAATTATGTATGCACATAATTACAGCACATTCTTTCAGATTGTCATAACAAATAATGATAAATCATCAAACTAATTCAGCAAAACAATTTTTCCTTCTAATTTTATATACTATATATATATATGTGTGTTCAATAATTTCCTTTTTACTTACATTTTTTCCTAATTACTTACATTTTTTTTCTGTAAACTGATGAAGCAGACATGACTTGCCTACTCCCATATCTCCTATAATGATGTATTTAAAGATATAAGAATAATTATATGGACCAGTCGACATTTTGCACCTGTAATAAAGATTTCAAGGAAATAGTATTATATTTCTTACAGCTGTCTATTATTATTAATAATTTTGTAAGAGACAAAATTAAAACTCATAATCTATCAAAGTTCTTTTAGTAATGTTTACTTATAAACTTATTGTTAGATATCTGAGATGGATTATGTTAATCTCACATTTCACAAAATATCCTACAACCTTTTGTTTTTATTTTGTATGAGATAAGACTCATAAAAATATATTAACATCAGATAAGAATCTCTTAATGCATATAGTCAATAAATTTAAAACAGTTACTTGTAATATAATTAAAAAATTAATAAAATCTTTAAATTATTATTCTTGATTATTAAAAAAATGTAATATTATATACATTAATTTTTTTTAAATAAATTATACAATTTTGCTAACAAAAGAAATTACTATTACTACATGTTATTTAAGTTTTATTCGAAAAATCAATTTATTAATTTACTATTCCATATAAATGGATATAATGTTATATTTCTTTATCAATCAGAATTATCAATAATTTAAAGTTTTTAAAAATTAATTTTAGAATTATATTACGAACACATAACTTGTAATAAATTTATTATTATATCCCTTAAGAGATTCAACTCTCTTAAAAATATTATATAAAATTCTCTAAGTTAAAAAAACACAATGTGTCTGATGATATTTGTAATAAATGACACACAGAAACGTTTACAAATTTAAACATTAATAACTCATGAATAGCCTGGGATAAAATTTATCCTCGTCAGAATTGACATTTGCAAATCGGGCGATATTGGATTACTCGGTTCTCGAGACAGATTGGATTAAATTTGACGAGGAGACAAGAAACGTGCGTTCGTCAAAGGCAGAGCTTTCTTGAGCTGAACGTGGATGCGTCAAGGCAACAACGTCAACAATAAACCTGTACCGCCCACTCCCATAATTACGTTACGCCTAATTAGTACGATCTTTACGATGGTGAGGATATGCAAGAAATTCTATAAGAGTCTGACTTGATACAGTCGTGTTGCTTTGTTGAATATTGAATCACAAAACTGCACTGAACTGATGACAACTGGCGTTAGGAAGTAGTAGGAGTCTCCGATGTCAACAACGCGCGGAGGATTACTCACACGCTCGTGAAACGGCACCGTGTAGTGGAAGGGTACTTGTCGTGATCGTTGGACCGTGACCGAGGGGGTGTGAACAGGGAATGTGCGGATGACGGTTCGCAAACTCGTTGCTCTTTGAAGTTATTCTGTCATCGAGTCGTACGCAGTTGTACGACGACGCGGACAAACGTTCGCCTCGAAATATTACGCGCAATATGGCAGGCCGCGCTTGTCGCTAGCGACGATGGCGACGAGCGAAACGTCAAACCACCTGTCACTCGCTTCAAGTTTGTTCGTCCGTCCGACCCTCCATCAATCTGCTGCAGCGCTGCAATCTCATCGTTCGATTCAATCAGTCGATTAATCGATTCTCGACAATCGCGACTCGCGCCAACTTTGCTCGCTGCACGTCACTTTAAAGCGGGGAGCACAGACTTTTGCATAACGCATAAACCATATACATAAAGAATTTGATTGGTCCATTGACTCATACATAAGAAAATGGACCAATGAAATTCCTTATGCACATGCTTTATGCGTTATGCAAAAGTCTGTGCTCCCCGCTTAAGCCGTAATCACACTACGGGTTGCGCGCTCTGTTGCGATTGGGCGCGTTCAGTGGACGCAACAGTTAAGTGAGCGCTCGCTGTTATTGGTGTATTCTTTTGGATCATCCAATCAGAATTTTTGATCTAGAAGAATACACCAATAATAGTGAGCGTTCACTCAACTGTTGAATGCGCCCATTGAGGGTGCTTTCCACCTACGACACAAATTGTGACACAGAGTCACACAGTGTCAGGGTGCTCCTTGGAACACATATGTTTTGATAAAGTCCCAATAGATGGTTCTATAGTCAACTATAACAAAAAAAATCTTACTCCTTTCGTTATCCATAAAATGAGAATCTAACAAGTATTGTGTAATACAATCAATCTCAAGTAATGTAAAAACATTCAACAACAGTATTCACAATTTTACGAGCTATTTAGGGTTCCTTTTAAGTTTAACAGGATGCCACTACAAAACACGCTTTTATTTTGTCATGGTTGGTACTTCTAGCGACACAGCACTGTAAAACTCATCTATTCGCCGTGTCGAGCAGTGTGACACTGTGTCGTTGCTGAAATGCTCAAAACCGAACACTGTGTAACACAGTGTCACCTGTGTCGATAGGTGGAAAGCACCCTGAGATTATGATTGAATGTTGGAAACTAACCAATCAGAGCAGAGCAGTTCCTGGTAGGAATAGCTAAAACATGGCGGACCAATCACAAGTGATACCCGTATGGCGTCACTCTAATTATAGGCTCTCTACGAAAAACTAGAGTCCCTAGAAGATAGAGTCTGGCCACATATCGTGATTGTTTTCATTGGTCAATCCCAAAAGCCTCTCACAATGGCGTAACCAATCACACAATACAGAAATCGCGCGTATATATGTACCATATATAGATTACAATCTAGTTGAAAGTATGAAGGCTGAAACCTGAATTCTAAAGAGGGGAGCACAGACTTTTGCATAACGCATAAACCATATACATAAAGAATTTGATTGGTCCATTGACTCATGCATAAGAAAATGGACCAATGAAATTCCTTATGCACATGCTTTATGCGTTATGCAAAAGTCTGTGCTCCCCGTTTAAAGAAGAAGAAAAAGAAAATATGAAGGCTACGGATGCTTCGAAATATTTGCTAATCCAGACAGTACACAATATTTATAAAATATTTTAAGATGTATTTTTATTTTTGTGGTCCTAGATTGCAAAGATTATATTTATTATAAATATTATGGAATATTTATCGTACATATTGTAGTAAATAAATATTATAAAAATACTTAATAAGATATTATAATCTAAATAAAAAATATTTAGATACTAGAAAAATATTTTTTTTTTATTTATATTCATCATAAGTTAATCAAGTTATATAAAATGTTTAGTTTATTTTAATGCTTTCAAATAAATTAAGTTTATATAAAATATGTATAAAATATATATATATATATGTATATCACGGTGTTTTTAAAAAAATTTGAATAAAGCAGCCTTGCACCCCGAAACTAACGACGTGAAGTAACATCTGCTAACATATAAAAACAATCCCCGTTGAACAGAAAATCGAAAAAGATACATTTTTTTTAGATATGCCCATTTCTTGCTATTTTTTCTTTTTTTTCAATGCCCATGCCATATACAATTTGTAGTTAAAGTATATTTCACTTCGCACAATTTCAGATTATCTATGGATCTTGCATTCTCGCCAAAAATAGCATCTATCCATGCTTTCCGATATTGATCTTCCTTGAGGAAATCTGAATAATATATATCCATCACTGGATTTATTGAAACATTTCGCTGCACAACATATATATAGCATCTCCAAAATGTATAAAATCAAAACTTACAAGAGAATTATATTATTAATGAAATGGGTATCTCTAACTTTCGTATTACTCTCTCTTATTTTTAACTATGAAGCGTTTATTAATTCGAAGCTTATTCGTGGTATATGTACATTACCTTTCTCAAAATTTTACGTGATAAACGATTTATTTTTATTACAGTTAATTTTATGTGATAAATTAACTTACTAGTCAGTAAGCAACACAAGCTGACAGCAACACATGTGTCATCTGTCATGTACGCGTATTCTATTAGAATAGGTTATGGTACATGTTCATGGAACACAGATGTGCGATCCACCCCAGCCAATCAGAATCACCCATAGTCACGTGACGAGTCTCTCCTTTTAGGGTCTCTATCGTGGACACAAGGCTTAATCGCTATCGCTATTCCCTCGCATTGTGTTTAGGATTAGGGCCTCTTTCACCAACGCCGATTAAGTTAATCGACGATTAGTCCATTGGAATTGACCAATCGCGTCTGTCGTCAAAACTAAATGATAAATGCGATTGGTCAATTCCAATGGACTAATCGTCGATTAAGTTAATCGGCGTTGGTGAAAGAGGCCCTTCAGGGTCGACAGGAGTGATGGGCTTAGAGACCTAGAAAACAGAGATGCGTCATTGAAGGGTATGGCTTGATTGGCTGTCTAAATCACGTGATCAGAGAGCCATTTTAATTCACTATTGCATCTAATAGATATAGTTTTATAACGTATGTACATATATATATAGAGAAAAATTTAGACAATACAGTGCCGAAGTGCAATAAAAAACTATTATTATGGTGTAAGTATTCTTATTTGTGTAATTACGAATGTCCTAATTACGAATGTCACAATTAAAACGCGATCCATCCAATATTTTAGCCGTAATTTGGGAATAAAAATTCATCTTCAACTAGAGGTCTCCACGGGTCTCCCCTGTCTAGAGATAGAGACCCTATACCAGAGTCTGGACACGAGCGCGATTGTGGCAAAATGCTACGAGAGAGAAAAATATATATATACACTATCTTCGTCTATTAATTCTAACCTTAATGTAATGTATATATTTGTATATTTTCTTTCATTTAAGTTAACAGCGTAAAAAATATTAAATCATCGATGTCGATGTATTAAATATTAAAAATAATAACATTAAATAAATATTTATAGTAAAAATAGTAATATTGTAATAATGCAGCTGTCAAAGGATATGCAATGAAAAGATTTCCTAAAAATCCTGAACGATGAGTTATATGGGTAAAAAATGTTAACCGAGAAGATTGCGGGTACCGACAAACAATTCACTTTTTTGTGAAGTTAGTTAATATTCGTTAAAAAAATAAAAATGTTCTAAAAGTTTATGTATGTATACATTTCTATCCTATATGAATTTATAAGGTTATCGACGTTTGAATTAGAGCGGGAGTTGCCACTAACAACAGACCAATCAGAAATTGTCTCTCTCGTGTCCAGACTCTGGTATAGGGTCTCTACTCCTGTCGACCCTTAATGCTTTTCTTTTTCGTTCGTAATTTCAAGTAATGTTTCGTGTCTAGTTGTTCCTTGTGTTTATGAACAACACTTAATGGAGTATACTGTGGTATAGCTGAGTACTGCTGTACTGCGTAGTCAGCGTCAGTTATCGTAGTGTACACTTTCGTGTTCATTCCAATTTATTGTAAATCCAAACGCGTAAAATTGATTTTCATGTAAAATAGTACATATATTTAGATAGAAAACAGAAAGCAGGAAATTAGGATAATCGATATCAAGGCCGTGATAGACTTCGAATTATCGCTGAAAAGGCATATAAAGTTGTACAAGCCTCTTCGGAGTTCTCCGCCCTTTTTATCGCTCTTCGCATATCGGTAAGAGTCATATATCAATATATGTCGATATATACATCAATTATGAAAATTTGTACGACGCATGTGTCGAGTAAAATAAACTTTTTCGAGCCACTTATGATAGAATAGCATTCAGATTTATTAAATACTTTTTTCTTGTGAAATACTGATTCGTAATCCTTTCGATTTATCTCTCCTTGTTTACTTAATTGTTTATACGAAAAAGATGTAGTATATAATTATATATAAAAATAAGGAGAGCAACATAGCCTAATCCTATTTTTGTATATATCAAATGCCTTTTAAATATGTGACAAACTAAAAATGTCAAAATGTACGAAATTTTTTCTAATCTATACACAAATAAATAATTATCTCTATAATCAATTATATGTGTATCATGCAAAATTATAGAAAGATAGTCCATTTGTATATCAAAATTGTACCATTTTATATATTTCAATTTTTTTACTTTACCATGTATTTAGAGATCAAATTCCATATTTTTAATGAATTCAAAAAATCATTTAACAATTATAAAATTAGAATCAAATTAACTATACAGGTCAGTCTTTTACATAGAGCTCTTCTTACTTTCGTAATAAGTTTTAGTAAACATTGATAAAATAGAAGTTGAACGAACTGCATTATGGTCATAATACATTCTAGTATGTTTTAGTATAGTACATACATTCTGTTATAGGCCTTGTTCCTTATTCCTGTACTACCTGAACTGGTATATATGGTACAATAAATTGAAGTGAAACAAATATTTATTTTTTTTGCTTCAACTTATATCATGTATACTAATTCAGGTAATAATACATGAATAAAGAACAGACTTATAATCTATAGTCTATGAACTCCATCAATGTTTTGAAATATAGTATTAGTCAATTATATTCTAGAAATATCTGGATATTTTTCATTCTTATTGATCAAAATCTATCTGATGTGAGTATAGCCTTTAGTATATTCAGTTTATTATTTTTTAAATTGTTTTAAACATTTTAGTTTTGTGTAACATTGATTGATAAGTATGATTGGTCTGATTTTGCAATAAGATATATAACATGATTTTGCAATAACTATATAGTTGTTTGAATGATGTGACAATCTATCTAAGCTCTCTGGACCCTGTCTAATATTTACAACATTCAATTTATTAGTTACATTGATAAGATAAAATTTTGGTAGGTGTGTTCCAAAGTACCAAGTACACCAATTAACACACAGGAATAATTCTCATATCATAATATCAGATTAGCTGTAAAGAGGTTTAACACTATTTATCTCTAAATATGTGCTACATATTTAGAGATAAATAGTGTTATATCCAAAGGATATCATCTATTACAGATTGTTTTAGCTGACTATTACAGATGCCATACATTCTAGTACGTGGCAACTTAGCGTCGTACAGTCATAAATATCCCTGGAGGGTTTTAGTGTCAGGTCTTAAAGGTACGAAGACTCCTGTATATTTGCTCTTACGCAAATATGTATGCTTATACTTTTTGCTTTTTTAAACTTTTCAACTAGATAAAATGCGCCATGATTTGTAAGTCATTTTGAAAATTCTATCTAATGTTTCTTTTGTAATCTTTCTACACATGTATAATAAAAATAGCATTACAAGATAGTGAAATAACATATAGGTACTTCGAGTAAATTGACACAGCTTTCAAGATTAGAGGGGACAATGTAGCTAGAAATATTGCAGGTGTAATAAATCAACAATTTTTTAGGTGCAAGTAATATTCAATTATGTTATAGCGGCTGACATAGAGCAGTTGAGTCGGTTCTCCTCTATAGGATATTGCGACGACTCGACGATAGTATATTTGCAACATCCTTGCATAATATTGACTGCTTTAGAGGTACTCGGTTACAAAGTCGTCGCATCATCCAGTACTAGCATTAAGCAGGATTATAATGAGTACATGTGGACTATGAGAAAAGAATTCTCAGAACCTGAACCTGATACTGTTGTAAAAAAAGCTGGTATGGCTCGAAATATACTGCTGCTTTAAGAGCACCTAACATTGCATAGTGTGATATTCATTAGGCACAACCATTCTAATGCTTCTAAGATAAAGCTCACCTACTTCATTATCTAATCTGATTTAATAATCTTAACTCTCGCAATGTAAACAAGTTGTTCATAGCATGTGCATACATTAATATTAATTCAGGGACAGCATGTTGCACTGAAATTAGCAGCATGCACGCATTGAATCATTATTGGTACTTTTGGAATGGATAACTACTATTAATTCCTCTGGAAAATAAATACAATAAAGAAGTTTAATAACAAAATTAATTAAATACTAAACTACATAGATACTATGTAAGAGAATTGATTGATATGAGTATGTTAATACAGAAAATGACAATACATTTGGCGAGTTTAATAAAAATAACATCATATTGACATTCACAGATATTCTTGTCGCTGCGAAGAATTAAATAAAAAATAGAGAAAGAAACATGACTATCTTGAAGTTTCATTGAAATTTAAATAAACAAGCTTATGAAATGTCACTCTCTGTTAAAGACCGAAACAACGTTTAAGAGATTCCTGAGAGAAACGAAACTTCTAACACCAAACTGACGAGAAATTTGTTTTTAACATAAATATCAATCAATATCAATAATTAAAGATATCAGTAATTGTATTTTCGCATAATCTTTATATCGATATTTATAAGAGGCAATAATTAACTTTTATTTTTAGCATTTTGCATATTGTACTATATTCGAATACGTAAATTTTAGGCAGTATAATTCGCTAACTTTAATTCAAAGAACTATTATAGCTTTGACATTTTAGTATTTGAATTTTCGTCTTAAAATAACTTAGGAATCTCGCCCCTTGAACGTTGTTCTGATCTTTATGGAATACCTTGTATATATAAATATATATATATACATATATATGCATATATTCAATATACAGAGTGTCCAAAAATATGAGGGTAATCTTACTGCGGTATGAAAAATTAAGTAATAAAAGTAGATGCCATTTTTTCCTATAAAGTAGATTTTTAAGTAAAAACCATATAAACATTTAAAGTTTGACTAATCATAAGCGTTGGTTAAAAAGTTATCTATCCGTGCATTGGTATTAGATACCAAACAAAACATTGCTGCTGCAGCATGCACGCTGTCACATGAACAGATAGCTTTTTAACTAACGCTTATTGTTAGTCAAACTTTAAAGTTAATACATACTTAACCCTTAGCAGCACGGTGGTCAGTAGTATTGATCACATATTGTTTCGTACATTTTCGAATGTACACGAGTTATTTTTTTATAAAAAATGATAAATCTTTTTAATCCATGGTACCAAGACCTTGGATAAACAAAAGAAATGACCTAATGTATATAATTTTAGCAATAAGGCATTGTTATAAACAAAGGAACGCAAAAAAACACCACATATAACAAAAAAAAAATCATTATTAGCTCATGTATTTCAAATAATAAAATGTTACTTTGAGGTATAAGGATTTTTTGGGTTGCTGATTACGAATCTGAAGTCCGTTTTCAGAAATTCAAAAAGGCGGATCCAATATGGCCGACGATTTTCTAAAAATTGCACAATTTTGCTTGAAATTTGTTACTCGGGGGTTTTTGGGATCGCTGATTACGAATCTGAAGTCCGTTTTCAGAAATGCAGAATGGCGGATCAAATATGGCGGACGATTTTTATAAAAATGTCTGGATTTTTCGTGAAATATCATACTTGCGGTTTTTTGGGGCCGCTGATTACGAATCGGTAATCTGTTTTCTGAAAGTTTCTTTCCATAAATATTTATTTTTATTTTATTTTATTTTTTTTTGTTATAATGTCGATTATGCGTAAGATAAAGACTAAGATGAAAAAATAGGCAATTTTTTGAAAAATCGTCCACCATATTGGATCCGCCATTTTGCATTTCTGAAAACGGACTTCAGATTCGTAATCAGCATCCCCAAAAACCTCCGAGTAACACATTTCAAGAAAATTGTGCAATTTTTAGAAAATCGTCGGCCATATTGGATCCGCCATTTTGAATTTCTCAAAATGGAATTCAGATTCGTAATGAGCGACTTCAAAAACCCCCGAGTAATACATTTCAAGCGAAATTGTGCAATTTTTAGAAAATCGTCGGCCATATTGGATCCGCCATTTTGAATTTCTGAAAATGGAATTCAGATTCATAATCAGCGATCCCAAAAACCTCCGAGTAACAAATTTCAGGCGTTTTCCGTGTAAAGAAAAATGTATGCTTCAAAGGGTTAAAAAATTACTTTTTACGGAAAAAAATAGTTTGCACTTTTATTACTTAATTTTTTTACGAAGTTTTATGTTGCAGTAAGCCTAGAATTTCTGGACACCTTGTACACACGCACACACAGCACTTAGAGCGCACACAGCGTTCACAGCGCACACGATATATACGCACGCGCGTATATAAGGAGATCTTTACGTATACTATATGTGAATGCCAGATGTATTACTCAGAGGTGTTTGAATTAGGCTAATATTTTATTATATATAAGTCACGAAGATAAGTTGACTGTTAGATGCGTATGACTGCCCACACATTTTTAAAAGTAGAAGTATTGGGAAAGCAAAATGAAAGAAATCCCATTTTATATATTCAGCAGAGGCTATCCAATATATTATCTCCTTTGTGTCTAAAATTTCAAAGTTATTTAAAATCTCATGAATATCCTCGTTTATTGAATGTCACATGGACAGATAACAACCGAACAACTAAATTTGACAAACCCATATGATTTAACCAGACAAGTGAAGTGGGTGCATGAAATATAGTGCATTTTAAAAAAAGAGCATGAGAAACAATTAATTGAATGGAATAAAGAAAGAATGATAATTTTTTACAATACTTTGCAATACTTTGCATAATGGGTGCCTTCCGTGACACAGATGACACGGTGTGACACAATGTATCAGTATCTTTGTTTGCCAATGTTAAACAAGGATGAGATGATCACTGTGTTGTACTGTGTCGCTTGTTGAAAGACACACAATATAATTAAGTAAAAGCTACAATTTCTTCTTTTTATTTTTTCCCGGACTCTAATTTTCTAATCCTAGTAAACGCAATATTTTCTCTGGGACTATTTTTGCACTAGATTTCGTATTTACTAGATTACGCGCATCTTTTATTTTGCGTTTGTTTTTTTACCCTATATTAATTGCGCGCATATGTCCACTTTTATGTACATGAATATGAAAAAAAAACCGAATATGTAAGCGGGATATGAAAGAGGAATATAAAAAAGGAAAGATTACAGAATCTGTATGATTATATATTCTTGGAAGAAAATATTATATTGATGAAGAACGAAAACATTTTCTTGGGTAGAATAATTGATATCATATGTTTTACATTATATTTATTAAATGCTACATATGCATATCACGATAGATGATTATCATTTTCTTCAAAAGCTCTGTTACATTTTGCACATGTACTTATGTAACAACTTGTTTTCTGCACCATAGCAATTAATAACATTAAAATATATATTGCAGCTTAAGCAATTCATATATGTAGGCTGCTGGAGAAGTTTCTGCAAACGATATGAAAAAAAACATGCAAATGACTTTACTTTTACCGAATTTTACATGTTTTTTTTTTTTCATATCGTTTGCAGAAACTTTTCCAGCAGCCTACGTATGTTCCAATGCACATAAAGTTCTGAATTAACTTTACAAATGGAATTTTTTACATCATATAATGCGTGATAAATGTTCAATGGACTTCTATTTTTAATGTATAAAATGAGAATTATATGATGTGACAAAAAAACATGAAAAACGTTTATATTTTTAACAGAATAAATAATTTAAATTTAATAACTTTAAAACAATATTTAAATATATGTATACTTAAAGGTAGTCTTTTATGTATGATACGTATGTATGTGTGCGATACGTTTATTATTAACCGCACACATTTAGACCAAATATACATATTTTTATTTTAGAATTTTCAGATTATTTGCAAAATATATATTTAATATCATCTGATATTGCAGAAAACTTTAGCAATATTTTTTAACTCAGAATTTTATGCATTATTGGAAAATATGTGAATTGGTGTAGAAAATTCTTAGCATTATTATTTGCATATACATATGTATATTTATAAGTGTTAATGTTATTCTTTCAATAGAAAATATTTATTTAGAAATTATCTGCAATATTTGAAGCAATATACTCATAGAGATACTTAACAAGAGAAGTCAATAGGAAAAAATTGTGATTATGATTTGTTATCAAGTCTTCATTTCATTTAAAGTACTTATTACTCTGATAAAATTTGAGTAACTATTTTGTGCTATCTTTCGTTATCATTTCTTCCAATATTTCCAATCCTCCTAATTGTTTGTTTTCTATTGAAGATATGAAATATCACGTTATCCTATCAGCTTCACGTTTCATTCGATCGGAATGTGCTATTTATCGTGAAAGTGACTTTATGAATCACATTTTAATATCTTCTTAGGACAGATATTTCGTTTCTTGTATAAGACAATTATGTCTATTAAGCTGATAGAGCCACTTTAGCACAATCGAATGAAACCTACACAGAAATTTAGTGTTTTTTTGTTGCTAATTTGTTGCTCAACTCTTGATTTTGTTACTCCAGTTAATTCCAAGAAAATAATGAAAATACTAACTTAAGAATAAAGTTAGCACAGCCATTAAAAAATATAAAAAAAAATTTTAAAAATCATACATATTTTTAGTGCTAATTTGTTTCTAATTTGTTGTTCATTGTGTTGCTCTACCCCCCACTGTCGAAAACCCTTTTAGTCACTCCGTGCAAGCACAATACGTCCAAACTGAAAATTATTGAGATATCTCGATTGATTACGATCCTCTGATTTCGTTGCTTCACATATGATATTAGAATGGCGAAATTCACACTATAAATATTTTAATTTAGGAAAAATCGAATTTATAAATTTTTTGCAGTGATGAATAAAAATTATACTGTTGACAAAAAATGGTTTATTGTTTCATATCGTACGAATTATACAACTTAGAAAAAATCGACAAACTTTAAGATCGTCATATCTTGCACCATTTTCTACCTCTAATCAAAGACAAGGAATCAATCGAGATATCTCAATTTTGGACGTATTGTGCTGGCGCGGGGTGACTAGGGGTGGTTTTCAAGGGTCTGGGGTGGAGCAACAAAATCGAGAACTGAGCAACAAATTAGCAGCAAAAATATGTATGATTTTTTGATTAAAAAAAATTTTTTTTAATGGCTATGCTAATTTTATTCTTAAGTTAGCACAGCCATTGTTTTCTTGGAATTGGCTGGAGCGACAAAAAAGAAGTTGAGCAACAAATTAGCAACAAAAAAACACTAAATTTCTGTATAGGATTCAATCGATTGTACTAAAGTGGCTGTGTCAGCTTAATAGACGTAAGATAACTAGCTCTTAAAATTGTATTCTCCCTAATTGTAAGATGTTAGAAAACCAATTTAGAATTTTTCTATTATCTAGGAAATACTTTAATTTTTTTACTTATGGTACACAGTATTCATAGTCGATTCTTATTTCAAGACACAATGTCGTAGGACGCTAATGCGGCCCTTTGATTGGCTTGTGACAAGCCAGAACTAAGATGGTTTTTAATATAAGAACTGACTATGAATACTGGTCTATATGAACTTTATTTATTTTGTTTTATTTATTTCTTTATTGATGAATACGAATTCTGAAGCTGTGTATAGATATTATATTTTTAAAGTAACTTGAAAATCAGTCGCATTTTTATATCAGATTTAACGGAAACTCAGAGAAAAGCTTTCGTTATTCTGGTTGATCATTGCGATAACTGTATTTGAAGGGAGAAAATATTACGCGGACAGAAGTCTTAATAAAAGCATCTTGTGATCGCGCAGATGTTTTCTGAATTTTCTATTAAATCGAATAAAGAAGCTCGAAGGGGTGATTCTTGCATCACTTTCGAGATAAACGGCTCCGATCGTCACTCACGTGCGTCACGTTTGCTTTTCTTCTAGAAGTAAAGCACAACGAGGTATAACAATACTTTTAGCGCGACAATGGCAACGACAACCGATTCCAAAAAGCAAGACACCACCCCCGTCGACGAGGACGACGACATTTTCTATTACGTCGGTGTAAAAGCATCACCGTTCGCGGCCGATAGCGCGGTTTTCGGTTTGCCACCGAAGGAGGTATCGGCCTTACGCTGTCGCTTTCCGCTGTCCCCCTGTAGCACGAATGTCGTGAACGGAATTATGCTTAAAGGTTAATGACTTAGAATTTTGACGAGATCAAGAATTGCACGGACCATTCTCTAAAGTCCCGAAAAAAAATTCAAGGTTTCTCGCCTACGATGCAATTTTTATTTGCGCGCAAACGTTAACTCTGCAAATACATGCATACTTGTTCATCAGAGATAGCAGTACTTACTCAAGAAGAATATGAAATTTCTGTTAATTATATAGTATTACCGGCTAAAAAAATAGCAAATGCATGAAATTTGAATGATTTGTACAATTATCCGCGATTTTTTAAATTATGATCTTGTAAGAATACATGAAGTAAAAACGCATTAGATATATAATTGTATGAAGTTATTAAAGAAAGTCCTTAATTTTAGGTTTTTGATACAGTAATCGACTAATCGATATACACAGTAATCATGTCAATAATTTATAAAAGAAGAAACAATTCACAATCAATTGTGAAAAATTCTCTAACAAAAAATTTAAGCAAAATTGCAAACGATTTCAAACTAGTTGCTAATTGAAATTAAGTTACATAAGGTTAATACAGCTAACAATGTCAGCAGAAAAAGCAGCTTTCCAAGTATTGTAAGATTTTTTTTATCACGCGTACGCGTGACAAAAAATATTATGAGTAACTAGTGGGGGTATATTGTTTATAGCGCGGAACGGGCGCGAATACGCACTCGCTTCGTTCGTGCTTTCGCGCCCTTCGCGCCATAACACTAGCCCCCACGCGTTAAGGCCTCCCTACACGGTCAATAATACTGAGTCAGTATTACTGATCAGTATTACTGACAGTATACATTAGTTTTTATAATCTTATACGATCAGGTAATATTGATAATATTTCACTTCAGTTTGACGTGATTTGACGTATATTATTATCTATGGCGACATGGATCTTAAGGAAAAAGCATGTATTTAAATCCAAATCATCGTCAGTATTCTACGTCAATCCATTAATATTAACCACACACAATCAATAATATTTTCAGTATTCGTTGATACTGACAGTATTACTGACCGTGTACAGAGGCCTTTACACAATGTACTATTAATGCTGCGTTCGGAAATATCACTCGAGTACCCCCGTCTTATCCTTGTTATTCATTCAATGTTAAACAAGGATAAGACGATACACGGGGGTACTCGAGTGATATTTCCGAACGCAGCATAGTACGATTGATTCTTATCTATTATTCTCATTGATTGTAAATATATAAAACAGTCATTTTAAAGAATGTTACAATAATTGCAAAGCTGTTTTTTTTTTGCTGATCGTAGCCATTATTTTATGCTGGTTAACGGCTCCTTTGAGCAGAAAAAAACTAATCAGTTTAGCATTTAGTGATCTTTTAATAATATGATTGGCTCTTACACTTAGATTCAGCGAAGAACTAAATATAAGAACCAACCATTAAAGAATCACTAAGTGCTAATTGATTAATTTTCTCTGCTGAATGCAGTCAACGTAAAAATAATAAGTTAAAACAGATTATGTTGCGATTGTTGTGTATGTTTAATTTTATTTTTATTTTGTCAGTTCAAGAAAGCATGCAATTAAAGAGTTAACGTTTTCATATAAATTAACAGTATTAACAGTAATGCAATGTAACTTGTTAATAAAAAATACAATACCTATGATTGAAATATACATTTAATAAACATTACATTCGATTTGACGATATTTGTGGAAAAATTCTTTTAAACACGCGTTTAAATAGATTTGTGATACTTGTATCATTGGGATTCTTGGATCGTTTTCGGGGCTAATCTTTTGTCATAGCTACAAGTGTTACTAATATTATCATAAGATACTATGTTGTTAAAATAAATATAATAATTTATAAAAATTTTGGATAAATCAGCCGTGGATCTAAATAGTAATAATGTTAGTTCCTTCTTAGGACATTCTTTAGGAATTTACGTTGTAAAATTGATTTCAGGCACACCATTCTCCATCATAAATGCTCTAGCTGAGCTCGGCTATCGAGTTATTTGTAGTACCGGAGAAGCCGAGGTACTTTGGACACTGCAGCGGGATTGTTAACGCTTTAAAAATGGACCTTACTGCAAGCGCATCATATATATGTATCTTTATGAATCAAACTATAGAAATTAGTATTAATGAATCGATGAGATTTATGTCGTCACTTGTTTGACTTATGTCACTTTGTTTTTCTCCGTATCTATTTTTATATTTTGGAATATGATAAGTGTTTGCGGAAATTACGTTTGTAACTGCGCCTCGGGGAAAGTTGAGTTAGATATATACATATGTGCGGACCAATTAAAAAGGCTTTGTTTTTTTGAGGATGATCAATTGTACTTTGTAAAATTGGATATTGATATGTACTGAAGTGCAGCTTTTCGTTAGAATAATCAAAAAATAAACATATGCCATATTTTCTTAGGAAATTTTAATTTTTGTTGTGCGAAATCACACGAATCAATTCTCATCGATGTGTATATTGTGTACCGTGGTAATGATGAGTTCCTCCTTTTATGACTTTGAAAATGACGCTGTAAAATTGTATAATCATGATAAGATGGGGGGGGGGGAGGGGGAGTGTGGTCCCGGAGATTGTGAACCACGTAAACACTTCTGAAACGTGCAAAATAATTACGTTGCGGATAATAATAACCAACGGTTGCGGAAATTTCGTTAGACCAAAGGAGCATGTATTGATTGCATCATATTCGTTATATGTAATACTAAGGTATTAATTATATATTGATTTGTGATATTTTTACCTCGTTGCGTGGAAAATGGGTTTTTTAATGTTTTATCGAGGGTCTGTGACGTGATTCTCATAGCATCCAGATTGGGTTAAATTGGTGCAACGTTTAGATTGCATAAAGTTGGCCCATATTGGCTTTAAACTGTTTTAATATTTATAATTGTGAAGAATGATATTATAGTGCAAATACTATTTACACATACACACATTTCATCTTTATATAGCGTACTATTACCTAAATGGCGTCTGTAATGTCTTTTCCCACCATGTGCTTTAATAGAAGATTTAACAATAATAATAATATAATAAATATTATATTATAATAACACAATTAATTATAATTATAATATAATAATTATTTTTATTATAATTATATTATATGATAATAATATTTTAACAATAATTATTTATTGTTACACGCGAGATATTGTTCCTCCGGATCGATCGTGGTCCAGAGAGTTTAAGGATGTAAAACTGTTTAGAAGAAAAGTTGATGACGTTTTGTTACTCTTATTGCAAATATAAATGTCGAGATCCAAAGATTTTATTGCAGATTATAAACGCCAATCTAAAAGATTATTGCAATCGATGTTTCCTGTTCTCGTTAAGAATGGAATGATCTATTGAATGAAATTATATTAAAAGCAATCTCGTTAACTCATAGTGTGACAATTATATATTAGTTTATTCATAAGTAAGAAAATCAAAAGTTATAGAAGGTGACGGGAACGAAAGTATTTAGCATAATAGTCTGAATAGTTGGTACAAGCAGTGTTTGCGCTAAGCTACTCGTGATGTTTATATATATATTATAGCTAATAATCTCTTTCATATGTGAAGCTGATTTTGTATGAACGGCAGTTATACACAGGCTTATACTCAACGTATAATTGAATGTTGTACGTGCTTGTTTGTGTTGCAAATTATGAGAAATAAATAAATATCGAAGTCTGTACTCGTATATATCGTACGATTTATACATTCCGAAACATCTTACCTCCGAAATCGAAGCGATATTTTTCTCTTCAGATATATTTCGGTTAATCAAATTTAATATAGGATTTTTAACAGTTATTTGCAGATAGAATGAACAATGGAGCACTCTTGTGACCACAAAATGTGTTGCGAAGGAGCTTCGCGGTACAATGTCTGTCAGAATATAGACGAACTTTATTTCGAACGCGGGCTTTGGACAGCAGGTAAATGAAAGTGATACAGACGTTGCTAATACAGACATTTATTTGGAATAAGATGGACTGTAAATGATGAAGCATTATATATGAAACAACAAGATTTCAAATAAACTGGATGATCATACTAGTGTTGACGATTTAGCTTGAATCTCCGGGTATCCGGATATTCGAGGCAGAGATAGATCCGAGATAAAATATCCAATTGAAACGGATATCCGGATCTTTCAGATCTGAATCTCGAATTTTTTGAATTATAGCAAGAAAATGCAGAGAGAGAGAGAGAGAGAGAGAGAGAGAG